>NC_087447.1:49798747-50129105 GCF_036321535.1 Camelus dromedarius
TAGTTTGGGTTTTCTTTCTAATTCTCCGACTCCCAGGAAGCACCTTTTAACAATTTAGGGGGCTGTTTGCTACTGCATTCCATCAAATGAGTATTTGTGGAAGGAGGATTTGATGTATATATTCACGTCTTCCCCCATACTTTAGCAAGGTTTAGAGAGGGCTTCTTGGATCCACACTTGGATCCACAGTATAGGCAGATAATAGAGAACACCAAGTTTGGGGATCTGACAAAATTCTTTGTATCACTTACTTATTTGTAGAGTACTTCTTCCCTCCTCTCTCTTGCCTTTTTATTCCCCAAGGGGAGACTTTGCAGGAACATTAACATTAAAGAAACTTAAGGAAAGTACGTTTCATCTTTCCTCCACCCCCCGCCCCAAAAGAGGACCTAAGAAAAACTCAGTTATTGAGCGTTTACCATGTTGGATTTGTGCCAGGTGCTCAACTGGCTGATAGTTGATTTAATCCTCGTAACTCTAGGAGATAGCTTTGCTTTTTTTTTTTTTTTTTTTTTTATGGAGAACTGGGAATCGAACCCTAGATCTCCTGCATGCTAAACACTCGCTCTACTGAGCTATATGCTACTCCCAGAGATAGCTATTTTTATTAGCCCCATTTTGTAGTTTAGGAGACTGAGGTGTAAATATGTAAAATTGCTTGGCCGAAGCCTTGCAGTTAGTAAGTGATGGGGCTGGATTTCAGAATCCAGAGTCTGACTGTAGCTCTAGCACATGGTTGTTGTGCTGCAGACTTGAGCAACCTTTTCTCCACTGTCTTCACACAGGACAGAGCACCTTTCTTCATACCCTTCCTCCAACTGCCCATCCCTGTTTTAGTACTTAGGAAAGCAGAGGTTGAGGGCAGAGGTTGGGGGCAGCAAGTGATGGGAAATGGGATAGATTTGAATACAAGAAAGTGCAAGGGTGTGGGGGGCAGTGCTAAAGGGAAGAGGAGAGTTGGAGATCATAGCTACAGTGATGGCCGTTGAGCTGAGCCCTTTGCAGAAGCAAGGGCTTTCTGTGTGGTCGAAGAGGATTTAAAAGACTGGAATAGCATGTGCCATGATTTTGTGGCGCTGTTGGGAAGGGATTTTGTGGAGAATATTAGGAGTTTGAGGGTAGTGAAATTTGGATTGTATTTACGAGGTGCTGGGGAAGAGTGAAAGTCTGGTGGGGGAGACTAGCCTCTGAAATGAGCATTAGTGTGAACTTCCGTGTGTGAGGAGAGGTGGATTGTGAGAGTGATTACTGGGAGAGGCAATGATGGGCACTGTTACAGGCATCCTGGAGAAATCCTGAGGAGTCCAGAGCCAAGAGGGGTTTAGTTTGGGAGAGCTTTGGGAAAGTGTGGGATTAGGAAAGAGAAAGCATCATTTGTTTCACAGAGCCTGTTCTCTGATAACAGTTCACAGTTAACATTGGGGAAAATAATCCAAACAAACTGTCCATGGAATAAATCCAACTGCATTTGTAAGCGTTTGTCTAATTTTTGGATTTGTGCCAATGGATGTATAGTGGCTTAAGTGTATGGCTGAATGCTCTGTGATCTCTGAGTATGGTTTTTACAGCTTTCTGAGGGTGTCATCCTTCTTGAATTCTTGGAAGGCAGCCTATATAACAAAAGCACTTTTACTTTTGCTCTTGACATTAATTTTGCTTTCAGGGTTAAAATACTGAAGTTTTTAGGATATAAATATATAACATTTAAAAAAGTAAATATTTTAAAGTGTTATCTGTATACAGTAAAGTGTACCAAGTATTAGTACATATCTTGATGAATTGTGACAAAGCAAAGCTATATAAGTACTACCCAGATTAAGAAATACAAAATTATTAGCATCTCAGAAGACCCCCTTATGTTCATTCCCATCTCTGTCTTTCCTTTTTCTCCAAAGGAACCAATATTCTGATATCTAATGTAGGAGGAAAGCTTATGCATATTCTTGAACTGTATCTAAATGAATCATTCAAAATGTATTCTTCTTTTGCTCAATATTGTTTGTGAGAGTCATAGAGTATGTGTGTGGGTGTGTATGTGTGTGTGTTTGTGAAACTTTTTTCTTTTAGCTTTAATTTGTCTTTTTTGCCTGTGGTTTTTGTAGTTTCAAAGGGTTAGATAAATTGGAAATCCAGTTAACTTTCTTTTAAATAATATTTTGAAAATCGTATTATTTTAATAGATTCCATGTGCTTTGATAAGGTATCAGTATTTCTAAACAGATAAACAAACCCTGTTGATTTAGGATTTCTACCATAAAGTTGATTTTTTCAAAGCATAGATTCAGTGGCTTCTCCTCCCCACACCGCCCCCCTCAATCCCTGGCCAATTTCTAAGGCAGAGGTTTTCACTGTTGACATTTTGGGTGGGTAGGTTGGTCTAAAAGATGCTTAGCTGCCTCTGTGGCCTCTGTTCACAATATACCAGCAGCACCATCTGTCCTGCCAATCAAAAATGTCTTTAGATGTTGTCAAATGCCCCTTAGGGGGCAAAATTACTTCTGGTTGAGAACCATTGTTCTAAGATATCCTAAGGTATATTTTTGTTTTAAGATAGAGAGTATCCTGGCTATTATCTACTCATTTATTCCAGTGTTCATTAAGTCCCATTGATTCTAGTGGCTGTATTGTTTAAAATATTAATTTACTGTGTATTAGTTCCTAAAGTATTGTACTCCCCCCATCCCTAATCTGCCTCCAGAGATTTGTTTTGTTTTTGCCCAAAGAAAACTCACAAAACTATGTATAAGACCTAACTTATTTTTCTTATTTTAGTCGACTTAAAGAAAACATTTAGTTAAGGCTGCCTAACTTCTGAACCTTCACACACGTGTGAGTACCAACTCCAGTCCTTAATAGCTACTTGTGCCATCGGGACTACTACTTAATCTTTGTCTCCTTTTGATTCTGTAGCATCTTACCTAAACTGTAATTTAAGCATGAACCAGTCACACAGTTTGAAGACTGTTTTTGCTCTTTAATTTTTGGCTGAGGTTTGTAATTAGCTACTGAATATAAGTTCATCTGAAGAATAACTTCCTTCACAGTCTTAGGTTTAGAATCTTGAAATAAAAATCTGTGTTTTGTGGTATAGGCATTTAATATGTTCTTAAAAGCTTGATTGAGAACATTTTTTTCCTCCCCAAAGGCTTCCTCCCTTGAATATAACCTAACTACATTTCTCAGCTACTCAGAGCTGGGGAGGCTTTTTTTGGTGATTGTTTAGTGACCCTTTTTGGGTCACTATATACATAAATGCTTAGTTTTGCATACAGTTTTGGGTCCCTTGAAGTATAAATGGAAAACCCCAGATGAAGTAGTCTTAATTTGGTTTAATCCCTTCTTTTTTTAAAAAAAATTGCAATTCATTATTTTTCTTAGACAGTTATCCATGGAATATATATGTATATATCGAACACATTTTTGTATAATAATGTTCATTTATGTTTGTTTAACTCCTATTGGTAGACTTTTCAACTATTTCCAGTCTTTCTCTGTTACTGGATTGCAATGAATGTTCATATACAGGTACCTTTGAAATCATTTACTTAGAGGAGATATATATATATATATATATATATATATATATGTATATATACACATAGGCATGTACATTTGTATGAATTTAAAAAAATTTAAATTTGCATTTCTTTAATTATTAGTTATATTTTAATAGCTTCATTTATTGTATGTCAAACACTATGCCAAGTATATGAACTCATTTATATTTACATAACCCAATGGGTTTCAGCATCTTTGCATGGATTTATGTAGCATTTTAATTTCTTTTGTGAATTGCTTGTTAATGTCTTTGGCATTAATTTTTCTGATTACTTATGTTTTTTGTTGATTTAAAGCGTACTTTTCTTGTCCTTTTTTTTGAGAAGGAGGTGGTGTATCTTAGGGTTATTAGCCCTTATCTCTCTTGAGTTTTTAAAAATAGTCTTTAACTTTTAGAACAGTTCTAGATTTACAGAGGAATTGAGAAGATAGTATAGGAAGTTCCCATATACCCTGTACCCATTTTCCCCTATTCTTAACATCTGCCATTAGTATGGCGCATTTGTTACAATTAGTGAACAAATATTGATAGATTATCATTAACTAAAGTCTATAGTTTATTCAGATTTCCTTCATTTAAAAAAATGGTAAAATATACATAATATAAAATTTGCCATTTTAATCATTTTTAAATATACATTTCAGTGGCATTAAGTACATCCTCAGTGTTGTGCAACGAGCACCACTCTCTATTTCCGGAATTTTTCATCCTTCCAAACAGAAACTGTTCTCATTAAACAACTCTCCATTCTTCCGTTCCCCCAAGCCCCTGGTAAACTGTTTTCTGCTTTCTGTCTCTATGAATTTGCTTATTCTAGGTCCTTCATATAAGTGGAATCATACCATATTTGCCATTTTATGTCTGGCTTGTTTCATTCAACGTAATGTTTTCAGCATTCATCTGTGTTGCAGCATGTATCAGAATTTGACTCCTTTTCTAAGGTTGAATGATACTCCATTGTATGTGTATACTACATTTTGTTCATTCATCTGTTGATGGATCCTTAACGTTTCCCTAGTATCCTTTCCCATCCTGCAGGCCACATTCTATTTAGTTTGACTGTCTCCTTCGCCTCCTCTTGGCTGTGACAGTTCCGCAGGCTTCTCTTCTTTTTGATAACCTTTACAGTTTTGAGTACTAGTGAGGGATTTTATAGGATGTCCCTCTATTGGAATTTGTCTGATTTTTTTTTTCTTCTTCTCATGATTAGACTAGGATTATGGATTTTGGGGAGAAAGGCCTGAGAAGTAAAGTGCCGTTTTCATCCTGTCATGTCAAGTGAACGTGTTGTTGACATGACTTACCGATACTACTGTTAACCTTCAGCATCACCAGTGAGGCCGTGTTTGTCAGGTTTCTCTGCCAGAAAGTTACTCTTTCCCACTCACTCCTCCACGCTGTCCTCTGTGGGCGGAAGTCACTCTGTGCTGTCCATGCTTAAGCAGTGGGGATTGATGCTCCCCTCCTTGAGGGCAGTATCTACATAAATTATGTGGAATTCTGTATGGGAGAGTTCTATCAGTAACCACTTCCTTTTACAGATGAGGAATCTAAGGTCTGGGTAACTTTCTCAAAGTCACACAGAGTGTCAACACAGGGACTGCAGCTTCAGTCTTTGATGCTCACTTTCATAGGTACCTATTCTTTGCAGGGTTCTGGTGAAAAACAAAAGTTGTAAGTGACATCGAAGGCTGAGACCGTCATGCTTTGTATTTTATCTCCCACAGCACCTGTACATAGTGCTGTGCTGATAACATAGAATTCAGTATTTTTTTATTTTAAAATTTTATTTGTATGTGGGTCTTTCCTTTGAAGAACTTAACAGCCTAGAGAGAGGAAAGAAATGGGGTTAAAACACATACAAGAAAAAAATGTTAGAAGCATGAAAGCTTTCTAAAGCTTAATTAGCTGTACGTGACCTGTATTTTCCCCTTATGTATCTGTTTATTAGATACCTTACTTCTGTCAGTCTAATCATATTTTTGTTATGTTTTCAAAAGATCTGTTTTGTTGGCAAGGCCACTGAAGGCAGAGAGCGAGCTGTATCTTATTGGGAACATCTGCCCTGTGTGCAGTGCAGTTCAGTGTTATGTACATTTACTTATTCCTTCTGCAAGTATTTGTGGAGTACTTCCACAATTATTCCTTCCTCATGACTCAAATAAAGAAATAATATGTAGTTGTGTTGTACAGCTATAAAATAAAATGACAGCAATGTTTGAGCTGCTTTGGTTCTTGTAAACAAAACTGTATGAGGAAGCTTCAGAAACAAAGAAAGTATTAGCATCCTGAAATCATTATTTTTATGTGATAAAATGCCATTAGGAATTTAAGGGTTTTGTTTGTTTGCTTTTTGTTTTTTTTGTTTGTCCTGTGAAAATGTTTAGTTTTTCTTTGAAAAGAAAAGCTATGATCTTACTTAGTGTTTACTTTAAAATTTCTCTACTGGGTCACAATTCTTAACTTTGTGGCAGAAAATTCAGAAGTGAAACTGACTGGAAATAGAGTAAGAGTAGAATTGAAACTAGTAAGTTGGGCCTGAGTGCGTGGTAAAAATGAAAAAAAAAATTAGGTTTTCATAGTTTCCAAATATATATTTTTGATAATCTGTGTATTTTCATCTGTCAGACATATTACTACTAGAGGGAAAAAGAAGTATTTGTCATTTTAAATGAATTAATGAATGAGTGCGGCTACAAACTCTAGGTGTTGTAGAAGAATTAAAGGAAGATTTATATTAAGTGAAGGGTTGAAACATTTTAGGCTTTATACTTTATTTTAGGTTTAATGCCATCAGTAATGTCTCAGTTAAGTTTTTTTTTTTTCATGTCTTGTATTTTAGGAGTTGTATTCTTAGATTGTACAGATAGAGGAGCACATGGAGAATGGAAACTTGACATTGGCATTTTTTCAAAAATGTAATTCCTTGTATATCTTCTTGGTTTAGTGCTATATGATCTTGTTTTCCATCTTATTTTGAGATGGAAACATGAATTCTGAATCAGAATTTTATAGATGTAAAATCTGAAGCCCTCAGAGGTAAAACTATTCCCCTGGCTGGAGACTTGGTCTCTGTTTATTCCCACCCTCAAGCGTTAGTTTAACAAATCTGTATTGAGTGCCCTGCTCCTCCTGCTAGTGGCAGAGACCTGACCAGATTGTGGGTCTCTCATAAGAAGTTCCACTGTGCTTGGCTTGGTGTTTTGAGAACTTGTTTCTCTTAAACTTACCTCTGTGCTTTGACACATTATCCCTACAACTTTGGGGGATTTTAGGCTAAATTAAAATGTGGAAAAGGCTGTCTTTTAAACTTCTTTACAGGATAAGCCCTCAGACCCCACCCCCTGTCCTCTTTTATGGTGTGAATTAGTGAAACTTTAGAGTGTCCCTCTGTAATTTGAGTGATCAGCCTTCCTGTTTTGTCCCTGGGTACTTACCATGTCTATCTTCTTTTGAATTTTCCATTAAAAAGTCTTGATTCTTTACCTCTTCAAATTTCTGAAACGGCAGCCATCTGGTGATTGTGGTTTTTTTGAGGTCAGGAATTTTATTCTGTGTAATATTTGACCATGATGCCATAGACCTCATTTACTAGTAACGTTATTAGGCATTGAAAACCTCGAGTCAGGTTTATTTCTTGGTGGAGGAACTGAGACAGCTAATGGTAGAGCTGAGCATTAGAGCCCAGCACTTAGGAGTCTGTTTGTTGGTCCATTGAAATATTGGCACTTTTTCCCAACTTGGTTTTTAGAATGTCCTATAAGATGCAGTCAGACTTTTTTGAAAATAATGAGGAAAACAGGGAAGCTGAAACTGGTAGCTACCTTTGGCTTTTGTCAGAAGACTTCTGGGTAAGAAAAAAGAGAAGATACAAACGAGTGAAAGTGAAAATCAGACCTTTATATGGTCTGTTTTTTTCAGGGGAAACTTCGTCCTCTTTTAACAAGACTGTACTGTTTTTTTTTTGACTAAGGGCTTAACTGTGAACTGCCAGTAGTTGATGTGTTCATGTTAGCCTATGTCAAAACTAATTCTAGGTGCAGAAGTAGAAGAAACTGACTGAGTCATCCATTTATTCAACAGATACTTATAAAGTACCCCCTCTGATTTGTAGTAAGCGCTAGATTAGCAACTATATGTCTTCTTTCCTCCAACCTACTTATGTCTTTCAGAGGACTTCCTGTCATAATTCTAGTCATTTTTTGGTATAAGAGCTAATACAGGAAAATAAAACTTTAAAAAAAATACAGTGTGAAAATAATTTAGCAGTATGAAAAAAACTTTTAAAATTTTGTCTACCTTGATGAATGGAATGTCATTGAGAAAATTGGTGCTTCTTTCATCCACTAAAATGTTAATATTGGGGTATATGTGACAAGCAGCAACATGGGGAAGACTCTTAATTTTTCATTCTGAAACTAGATCACAAAGCAAGAAAGGCAGGTAGGCCGTGGGGTGCTCATTTCAGGTCTAGGATATTTTAGATGACTGTACTCATTACGGGATACAATTGGTTCCATTTGTAGAACTGTGTATATAGTAGGTATTTCAGGCTTGTTTTCATGAATTGACTTGGAGTTTCTCCTACATGGAAGAAATATAAATATAACAATACAGAACAGATGTCCCAGTGCTCTGGAATGACTGGCTTACTTTTGATATTCATTTATTTCTATCAGAAGACATCAGTCTGATCATTAGATGGGGACACTAGAATTACAGAATTTCTTAATTGCATATTAGCTTCCTTTTTTTGTATTTTACAAACTCAGCAATTTTAAAACTACTTGAAAACTATTAGAAGTTTTTCCTCACTATTATTACCTTAATTTTCAAGAAAAGGTTACACTATCAGTATCCTTTTTAATGAGGTAGCAAAAATAGGCAGTGCGTTTTAGACGTTATATCAAATATAAAAAGAAAATAAATTGATACTTAGAAGTAAACATAAAATCTGTTAAAATGGAAAATTTAATTAATTGTTACTAAATTTCTGCTGTGTACCAAATTCTGTATTAGACTCTTGCATATGTCTTTCTCTAACTTCTCTTATTGTTGGAGTACCAGAGTATCTTTGAATACAGTTTTATAATTTCCTAAAAGGAAATAATTATTTCTTTAATATGGTGCGTTAGGAAGACTTGTAAGGCTGGTTCTGGGTGTAACTAACTGAGAAAAACACTGTGTTCTGGTCTTCGGTTCTTAACTTCACAGTGGGAAGATTGGGTGTCTGTATCTCTGTGCACATTTTTAACCTCTGTGCCTCCATTTCCTCAATTGCAGTTGCTTTACTTTTTGTCCCTAACGTTTTCATTCCACAGATACCGTGCTCAACGCTGTTATAGACTATCATCTGTTCAACAGTTATTTTTTTGAGTTTCTGCCATGTACACCACAGTGGTGAAGAATATGGATTCTAGAGCCTGATGTTGAGTTCAAATTCTGGTCCCACAGTTTCCTAGTTGGTAGTCTGGAAGTTACTTAATCTCCCTCTGCCTCAGGGAGGCTCAGATCATATGGCCATTTTAGTAGGTGTGTAGTGAGTGGTATCTTGGTGTTTTAGTTTGCATTTCCCTAATGAGAAATGAATGTGGAGCATCTTTTCATATGCTTATTTTGTATCTGTATATCTGTATATCTTGTTTGGTGAGGTAGGTGTCTGTTAAAATCTTTGGCCCATTTTTCAACCAGATTGTCTTTTTTTTTTAATTGAGTTTTAAGAGTTCTTTGTATATTTTGAGTAACAGACCTTTGTCAGATTTGTCTTTTGCATATATTTTCTCCCAGTCTGTTGCTTGTCTTTTCATTCTCTTGGCATTCTCTTACACAGAGCAGGCTTTTTAATTTTAATGAAGTCCAGTTTATCAATTATTTCTTTCATGGAGCATGTTTGGTGTTGTATCTAAAAAGTAATTGCCATTCCCATGGTCGCCTAGATATCTCCTATGTTATCTTCTGTGAGTTTTATAGTTTCACATTTTACATTTAGGTCTATAATCCATTTTGAGTTGATTTTTGTGAAGGGTGTAAGGTTTGTGTCTAGATTCATTTTTTTGCATATGGATGTTCAATTGTTCCAGCACCATTTGTTGTTTAAAAGGCCATCTGCTTTGTTGTATGGCCTTTGGTCTTTTGTCAAAGATCAGTTGACTATACTTATGTGATCTATTTCTGGGCTCTCTATTCTGTTCCTTTGATTTACTTGTTTCTTCTCTCATCAGTACCACACTGTCTTGATTATTGTAGCTTTATCGTAAGTCTGGAGGTTGGGTATTGTTTGTTCTTCTAAATTTGTTCTTCTCCTTCAATATTGTGTAAGCTGTTTTGGCTTTTGTAAACTTAGAATCTGTTTGTCAGTATCCACAAAATAATTTGCTGGGATTTCGATTGGGATTGCGTTGAATTTATAGATCAAGTTGGGAAGAATTGACATCTTGACAATACTGAATCTTCCAATGCATGAATATACAATGTATCTCTGTTATTTAGTTCATTTTTGATATCTTTCATCAGAGTTATGTAGTTTTCATTTTTGGGGGGTACTAATGTAAATGGTATTATGCTTTTAAATTCAAATTCCACTTGTTCATTGCTGGTATATAGGAAAGCAGTTGGCTTTTGTAAATTAGTCTTGTATCCTAAAATCTTGGTATAATTGCCTAGTTCTAGGAGGTTTCCTTTGGTCGATTTTCTTAGATTTTCTACATGGACAGTCAAGTCATTTGTGAACAAAGACAGTTTTATTTCTTCCTTCCCAACCGCTATACCTTTTATACCTTTTCTTGTCTTAGCTAGGACTTGTTTTTCTTTTCTTTTTTAAACTTTTTGTTTGTTTAGAATTTCAAGGTTATTGAAAAAATGTAAAAATAAAACTTGTACAGGAACACCTTTATACCCTTTACCCAGAGTCATCTATTGTTAACTTTATTCCATTTGCTTTATCATTTGCAGCTCTCTCTTCCTGTGTACATACAGATATAGATAAGTATTTTTGTATGTGAATCATTTGAAGTTACGTACACCATGACCTTTTATCCTTAAATTCTTGAGTATATATTTCCTAGAATAGATATGTTGTCTCTTATATCCACAGTATAGTTACCGGTTTCAGCAAATTAACATTCATATAATACTTTTATCTGATCCGTGGTCCATATTCTGTCAGTTGATCCCATAATGTCCTTTATAGAAAGTTTCCTCCTCTAGTTCATGATCCAGTCTCGAGTTAGGTATTGCATTTAGTTGCCTTATCTCTTCTTAAGGTAGAGCATTTCTTCAATTATTATTATTATTATTAGTCTCTTTAATGTCAGTGTTATAATACAAACCCCTTCCTCTCTTTTTAAAATAGACCATTCTTCATTTTCTGTTTAGCTGATGTTTCCTTATGATTAGATTCAGATTATACATTCTCAATTGGAATTTCATGTGTGGTGATATGTCCTTGATAGGGTATCACTTCTGGAAGCACGCGATCCCCATTTGTCTCTCGTTGGTAATGTTTATTTTGGTCACTCAGTCAAGATATTATCTGATTTCTCAACTATGTAATTCTCTGTGTGTGTGTGTGTGTGTATCTGTGTGTGTGTGTGTCTGCCCTTGCAACTAACTAATAAACAGGAGACACTTGGGGACCAGGCGTATATCCTGCTCCTCCTCTTCTAGGTTTATCACCCACTGATGATTTTTGTCTGAGCTAATCTTGTCTGTGATTGTGGTAAAACAATGATTTCCCTGCTCTTAGCACTCCCTCCACCTTTACCAGTCTACCCTTGGCATTGAACCGGAAGCAAGAGTGGAAGGTTAGTTTTGAGGAGAGACTAGTGGTGAGAAGAGTGATTAAGAAGAGTGGTGGGGAAAGAAGACTGCTGATGAAGTTTCTAAATAAGATAAGACTGAGGCCTGAGCTGTGCGGCAAGGTGAAACAGTCATTCATTCATCATTCCTTTAGTCTATCAGCTAACATTCATTGAATATCTGTGTGGCTCCACAACAGCCACATGGGATAAAAAGACAGTTTTGGTTCTTAAGGAGCTTATAGTCATTGAGGCTACAGAAAGGCAAAGAGTTGTGATAAAATATAACTGCTACTAAAAGCTATGTATAAAATACAACTTTAAATGTTACCATACACATAAGGCTGCTGTCTTATGGCACAGTGAAATATCTAATCTTACCTATGGTTTACTCATTAGTTCATCCATCAGACACTTACAAGTACCTTCTTTGTGCCAGGCCTGTGCTCAGCGCTGTGGGTACAAAGAGGAATAAAACTTGGTTGCTGTATTTAAGGATCACCCCTCTTTTGCGGGGAGCACAGGCATATGGACATTGTCAATAAAGTATGATTGTGGTGGGTGCTGCGATGGTGGCATGTACATAATATAATATATATACATGGCACGGAGGGGAGAAGTCATCGTCGTGGTTTGGAAAGGGAGGTCACGAAGGATGAATCAAAAGTAGTGATTCTGAGTTGGGTCTTGATGAATGATTTGACACTTGTCCACTTAATTGTAGACGTTCATTTTAGTCCAACTTTGTGATTACACTTGCTGTCATGTTTTCCTCCAGCCAAGAATCATGGCTCGTTGTCACACACTGTTATAGAAATACCCTTTACAAAATTACTTATGAATGAATTTTCCGCTCTTACCTTTTTTTCTTTCACCGTGCTGCCTTGTGTTTTTAGTAGCTAATCTCTTTAAAACCTCTCTTACAGAATTTTTAGCCCCAGTAGTTAGAACCATCTCCCCCATTTAACAGGTGAGAGAATCAAGGCCCAGAGAAGAATGTGGAAGAGCTAGAGTTCACACCCAGCTATTTTGGTTCTAAATTCGGAGCTTTCCCCACTGTCTTACTCCGTTTGCTTCTTGGATTTAAAATACAGTTTTCTGGGGGGAGGGAATAGCTCAAGCACTAGAGCACATGCTTAGGATGCATGAGGTCCTGGGTTCAATCCCCAGTACCTCCTCTAAAAATAAATACATAAATAGACCTAATTACCTCCCTACCTAATTACAAAAAAAATTTTTAAAAAGTAACAGTTTTCCAATTTCATCTTTGTCTCTACCTTCACAAACTTGTATAGCTGGAGTTAAGTGGATAGATTTTTGAAGCTACAGGTAAACTGATCACTAAAAGCTGAGGAAACTGTAAGGTGATTGATGAAAATAGTAACATTACTAAACTGTCATACATGCCAGCACTGTGTCTAAGTGCTTTGCAGTTCCTCCATTTACTCTTCATCACAGCTCCCTGAGGTAGAAACTGTTACTAGCTCCATTTTACAGATGAGATATCTGAAGCTCAGAGAGTTTAATTACATTCTTAAGTGAAATAGCAGGGCTGGGACTCAAACCTAAGTCTGCTGAGTTTATACCACAACACAAAAACAATGTTTGGCATAATTGGAGTAAGTGGCTCACAATCTGATTTTGAACTGAAGCACACCCCGTTTGCTTTTTTCAGGTTGATTTGACTGAACTCCGTTGGTAGATGGGCATCTCTAAAACTGTTTACCCCAGTGCTATGTTGTACAGGCTGTTGCACAGGAGTTAGTCTTCATGTTGTGGGTGACTTAATCTGTTCATCTGTTCTTGTGGCTGAGCATCTATAAAAGTTTTCCTATATTATTTGCTTTTGCAGAGTCAAAGCTTCTTGGTGCAGAAATGGAAGTGGGGCAGAGACCCATTTTAATTTAATGTTATTGCATTTATGTAGGAGAAGTATTCAGAGGTATTGAGTCTTCTGTTTCATTGTGTAGTTCCTGGCACATCATGGTTACTCAAGAAATCTTGAAATACTTTGGTTTGTTAGGGTACAACGTACAGAAGAGAATTATGAAGACATGAGGATGTTTGTGAATGTTGAGAGCTGATTGGGACAGATTGGGATCAAAGATGGTACTAGAAAGTAGATTGAGGGCCTTTGGGTTTTTTTAGTAAAGCTTGTTTTTAGTGGGAGCACCTCATTAGATACAGGCAACCTCGGTTAGTTCTGAGGCAAAGAGAAGGAGGTAATGGGAAGGAAATAATGGAAACGAAGACGTGAAGCATCTGCGTTAGAATTACCAAGTTATAGTTTGCTGATCTTGGTAGGTTTTAAGCATAGATTTTTGCCTGAAATCTTAACATTTAGTGCTTTATAATGACTTGCACTTTCTTAAGGAATTATGAAGAGCTTACTATTTGTAAGTGAGCTCTTGTTTGCAGAAGAGGAAGTTGATGCATGCATAAAAGAAGGAAGCTGGTTTTTCATAGTATACACAGCAGTCGCTTTAGGGCAATGAGTGAAAAGTGTGGAAAACAAGAAACATATGCCAGAAATATTGTGAGGAATTGATGGGCTGGGTGGCTGATTAGAAGCGGAAGTGGGGGCAAGGGCATCTGCCAGGCAAAGATGTCTCAAAGGTTTTGAAACTGGATTTCAGGGAAGCAAATACCTAGTGTACATGCACACGTGTACACGTAGCCGAGGAGAGCGGCCTGGGTCCAGATCTTGATTTTGCTGCTTGCTGACAGTGTAAACGTGGGTAGGCCCCTTTACTTAGGGCCCCATTTTATTATCTTAAAAGTGAGTAAAATAACTTAGATTCATGCTTATTAAACTCAAAATGTGCATCCATATCACCTGGGGATCATGTTAAAAATGTACATTCTGATTGAGTGAGGTCTGTAGTGGGACCTGAGAGTCAGCATTTCCATCAGATGCCCAGGTGATACCAAGTAGCAAAGGCTTAGATGATCCTTCCCAGTTCTGCAGCTCTGTAATCCTGGTTATGGAATGTTTGTCCTCTGGAGATGTGTTATACTCTTGTGACTTTTATCACCTCTGTTTAGATAGATGAATTCTAAATCTGTCCCTTTACTTCAGATTAGAAATGCCTAAACCAATTTGTCATCTTATACTGATAACCACATCCCTTTCTTGACATCCCTATTTTTGTTAATACTTTGTATTTATAAAGTACTTTACAATTTTTCAGAGAGCTTTTATGTCCATTATTTCATTTGATCCTTAAAATAACCCACAAAGGTAAGCATGCAGGAAGTATCTCCATTTTATGGAAGAGGAAACAGACTCAGAGAAAGTAAGTGATTTGCCCACTAGTGAGTGGTTAGAACCACCCTGGAGTTCAGGATTTTGACTCTAGTTAAAACTTGAGTCTGTTAAAACTGTGTCACACTGCTTCTGGTAATGGCTATCACAGATACCTGTGCTTAAAGGTTGGTTGTCATCTCTGTTTTTTAAAAAAGATAAATTTAATTTTATTTTAAAAAATAGATAATCATGTGGATCACAGTTCAAAGGTAATTCAAAGAGGATGCAATGAAGAGTCCCCATACCACTCTGTGCCCCAAATACCCATTTTCCCTTCCCTTGGGCAACTAGTGTTATATTTTATGCATCTTACATAATTATATTCTTTTTCCCTATGAACACAAATAATAACTTGTTAAACATACTGTATAAATCGTTTTGTACTATTTTTTTTGAAAATGAATAGTCTATCTTGATATCTTCCATATCAGTGCTGAAAAAGCTGCCACGTGATTTATTCTTCATGGCCCCATAGCATTCCGCTGCAGGATATACGTATTGTAATTTAGCTAGTCCCCTATGGTTGAATATTTAACTTATTTCCAGTTTTTGCTAATGTAAACCATAGTGTATTACATATGTCATATTGCGTATCTGCAGGTGTATTTTTAACACAAATGCAGAAGTGGAATTGCTGGGTCAGAAAATATATGCATCTGTGATTTTGGTAGATAGTGCCAGGTTGCCATGTTAGAGGTTTTACCAATTACACATTTTTCAGCAAAGTGTCTGTTTTCCCAATGCCTTGCCTCTGAATATGTTATCAGACTGTGTGGTCTGTGCCAATTTTAATGTAGTTTTAATTCGCATTTCTCTTATGAATGAGGCTGAGAATCTTATTGAAGCGCTATTTGTATTTTCTGTGAATTATCCATTAACATTCTTTGCCAGTTTTTCTATTGTGTTGTTGGACTTTTTTGTTACTGACTTCCATGAACTCTTTATGCTTTAGTGAAATTGTCTTTGTTATGTGAATTAAAATTTTTTTCTTAGGTTTTTTTCCCTTTGACTTTGCATATGATAGTTTTTGCCATGCATTATTTAAAAACATTTTATATGGTTAATTCTGTTGATTTTTTTTTTCTTTTTATAGCTTCTGAGTTTTATGTCATTCTTATACCTTTGAGGTTTTAAAAAAATTCTTTGTAGTTTCTTTGGTACTTTTATACTTCAGTTATTTACATCTGAATATTTTTAAGCTACTGGAATTTGATATAAAGTATAGGGTATGTTTCCTATATATATACGCATGTTTCTTTTCTTTCCTTCCCTTTCCCTTTCCTGATAGCTCTATTGCTCTAACACCTTTATTGATTAGTTCTTATTTCCCTAGGGGGCCCTTTAACTCCTTCAATTCTTTTATTAATCTTCTCTTCATTCTCAATCATATCCATTATCTAATTAGTCTCCCCATTAAGCCCATTTTTGTCTTTAGGTTCCTATGTAGTCTTATCCTTTCTTTCTGTTCTTATTGATATTACTTTAAAACCTTTTTTATTGTGGATGTTTCAATGAATAATGAAACATACATGTGTATATTTCTGTGACTAAATATTACGCTTAATAACTGTCACCTCCTGGTAGATCTTGTTTTATCCATACACCTAACTACTTGTCCTCCCTCCTTCACCCAGTTATTTTGAAGCAAAGTACAGGCATGATGTTACTCTTAACACTTGGACTCCTGAAGCTGTCTTCTGTCTTCCAGTTTTTATCCTCCAGGTCATCCTGTGTAATTCTGTGTCTCTCTTTTTTGGTCTTTTTTTTTTTTTTAATTGAGTTATAGTCATTTTACAATGTTGTGTCAAATTCCAGTGTAGAGCACAATTTTCAGTTATACATGAACATTATATATATTCATGGTCACATTTTTTTTTCGCTGTGAGCTACCACAAGATCTTGTATATATTTCCCTGTGCTATACAGTATAATCTTGTTTATCTATTCTGCATATGCCTGTCAGTATCTACAGATTTTGAAATCCCAGTCTGTCACTTCCCACCCCCCGCCCCCTTGGCAACCACAAGTTTGTATTCTATGTCTGTGAGTCTGTTTCTATTTTGTATTTATGTTCATTTTTTTTTTAAGATTCCACATATGAATGATCTCATATCGTATTTTTCTTTCTCTTTTTGGCTTACTTCACTTAGAATGACATTCTCCAGGGGCATCCGTGTTGCTGCAAATGGCGTTATGTTGTCAGTTTTTATGGCTGAATAGTATTCTATTGTATAAATATATCACATCTTCTTTATCCAGTCGTCTGTTGATGGACATTCAGGCTGTTTCCATGTCTTAGCTATTGTAAATAGTGCTGCTATGAACATTGGGGTGCAGGTGTGTTTTTGAAGTAGGGTTCCTTCTGGATATATGCCCAGGAGTGGGATTCCTGGGTCCTATGGTAAGTCTATTCCTAGTCTTTTGAGGAATCTCCATATTGTTTTCCACAGTGGCTGCACCAAACTGCATTCCCACCAGCAGTGTAGGAGGATTCCCTTTTCTCCACAGCCTCTCCAGCATTTGTCATTTGTGGACTTTTGAAAGATGGCCATTCTGACTGGTGTGAGGTGATACCTTATTGTAGTTTTGATTTGCATTTCTCTGATGATTAGTGATATTGAGCATTTTTCCATGTGCCTGTTGATCATTGGCATTTCTTCCTTGGAGAATTGCTTGTTTAGATCTTCTGCCCATTTTTGGATTGGGTTGTTTATTTTTTTCTTATTGAGTCATATGAGCTGCTTATATATTCTGGAGATCAAGCCTTTGTCGGTTTCATCATTTGCAAAAATTTTCTCCCATTCTGTAGGCTGTCATTTTGTTTTACTTATGGTTTCCTTTTCTGTGCAGAAGCTTTTAAATTTAATTAGGTCCCATTAGTTTATTTTTGCTTTTATTTCTGTTGCTTGGGTAGACTGCCCTAGGAAGAACATTTTTTGAGATGTGTGTGAGATAATGTTTTGCCTATATTTTCTTCTAGGAGGTTTATTGTATCTTGTCTTATATTTAAGTCTTTGATTCATTTTGTGTATGGCGTAAGGGATCTTCTTTGGTCTTAACATTTCTAAAATAATAGTTCTTTAATAAATGCTCATTGAAAGTATACGCTGGTTATTTTTACCTCAGATTGGCTTTTTCGTGTGTACAAACTCCAGTTCTTTAGTTAGATCATCTACTCTGAAACTGGAGAATGCCACGTTTGTATCCTCACAGTTACTAGCTTATTCTGTAAAGGAAATAACAGCAGGTGAAATAGAAGAAAAGGGGAACAAGAGAGGGAGAATGAGAGACATACACGGAGAACAGTACTGTATCTGTCACTACGAAGGCCTGTTTCTTAGAGCAGCACTCCCCAGAGGAATCATGGGGGGAAAGGGCAAGTTTGGACTTTCTCCCAGTATTGGGGCTGAATAGGGTGGAGATTAAAACAAACAAACCTGGAGTCAAAATGTATAAGAAATGTAGAAAGTTCAGAGATAATTTTGTCTTATCTTGTGGAGACGAATGTTTGTGCTTAGTTAATGACTGAATTAAATTCTGGGACTGATTTGAACTTGGGTGAGAGCAGAGTTAATGTCAGAATGAGGGCTTTGGTTCCAAGGTTGTGTAATTTGCACCAGAGAAAGTTCTCAATTAGGAACTGGAGCTATAAAGTATTTTATGAGAGATTAGAGTTGGTGGTTTGTATGTTTAAATCTGTAACTGACTGTTGGCACCGTTTGCTTTCTATCCGCTAGCACCAAGCGCTGGTTTTAAAGCATTTTTGTGTTCTTTCAAAACTTTTCACAGTGAGTCTTTCAGGTAGGATCAAAAGATTAGAAAAAATGGTTAAGTGATTGAGAGTGCTATAATATATAAGGGGCTTTTGTATTTTTAAAAAAGACTGACCTAATTTACCAAGCTTAAATTCTTGATTTGGTAATTCAGCATTTTTATACAGAGGAAAATTACATAACCATTACAAAAACAATTCTGTGGAATTGTGGAAAACTCATTTTCTCCCAGGTTTTCTTTTGTCGCTCCTCAAAAAGGTATACCAAAGTAGCTGTAATCTGAGTTAAGCTAGGCCTTAATTCTTCCAGGCCATTTAGCCTGGTTCCAGGCTGAGAGTAAATGCCTGACTTGAGAAAGAAATCAGTTGAAAACAGGAATAGGGAAAGGCGTTCAGAACAAGTTTTACTACATTGCTAAACAAATGCTACTTTTAAAACGATCTCATAATTCAGTGATTATGTACACTGGGGGTCAGCAAACTGTGGCCAGTGGTCACTGGTTTTGTAACAATTGATAAAATAAGAAAGGTTTTTACATGGTTAAAGGATTCTAAACAAACAAATAAAAACCCAAAGAATTTGCAGACACTGAATGTACTGATAAGCTTAAAATACTTACTTTCTGATCCTTTTAGAACAAGTTGACCAACCTTTGATCTACATCATTCAGGGTGTACAATAATGTTTATTTATGTGGACATTCAAAATTTCTTGCTCTTATGTTTGTGTTGCATATGAGCACTTTGTTTTTGTAATGGTTATGTAATTTTCCCCTGTATGAATATACCGCAATTAAGAGTAGTTACTCAGTTTTTGTTTTTAGAGCCAGTATTTGCACACATTTTTGTGAGTTGTGGAATTGCTTGGTCAAATATCACATGCAATTAAAAATTTGGTAATTGTTGCTAAATTGCCCTCCCTCCAAAATGGATCATTTTATATTTTCCCAGACATTGTTTTCCTACTAGTGTCAACTCTGGCAGAGACTAAAATAATCTGTTTAATCAGATAGGTCTCTTTGTTTTTTATTGCTGAGGAACAAAAAATTTAGTGGCTTTAAACAACATCATCATTTATTTTGCTCATGAATATGCAGTTTGGTTCAGCTTGGTGGGAACCATCTATGTGTCCGTTACTTGATGTCATTTCTGGCCTCTCAAAGGCTTATGTGTCTGGTAATAGCTGGGCTTTCTCAGCTGGGTCTGAGGAGAAAATGTACACAGTCTTTTCCATGTGGCTGCTCGGCATCCTCACAGGAGGGTGACTGGAGTCTAAGGAAGAGCATCCTATAAAGAGGACCAGGTAATTTTATGACTTAGCTTCAGAAGTCACATGGCATCATTTCTGCCATGGTCACAGACCTGCCCTCATTTAAGGCGGAGGGAACATAGACCCCACTTTGTAGTGGGGGAGTGGCAACATCACAGTGAAGGAGAGCATGTGGGGTGGGATGTATTGGTGCTGCCATTCCTTGGGAACTAGGATCTACCGCAAGGTGAAATGTTTGCTTTGGTGTGCAGATCTTTAATTATGAGTATGATTATACATCTTTTCATATATTTATTGACCATTTCCATTTCTTTTTCTGTGGCTGGCCTTTTTATATCCTTTGCTCCCTTTTTAATTGGACTATAGATTATTAGCTATATTATTGATTTGTAATAGCTCTTGTAGACTAAACAAATTAGACTCAAATTTGTTTGAAGATACCTCACTGGTATCAAACTGGTAGAACTGGTCTTGGGAGTCAAAAGGTGTGTGTGGGTTGGTAGTTTAGTTTGGTGATGGTGAGGATATATGGAGTAATTATATTTAAGAACCACAGTACTCTTGTTTTTTAAGCAAGGGGTATAGGGAAGGGAGGGTGGATGAAACCATTTCCTCCTCCTTCTGTTGGCCATCAGCCTCCCTGAATCACTCACCAGCAGTGATGAGTAACAAGATCAAAGACACCATCTATCTCGTTGGTCATTATTATACCTCAGAAGCCAGAAAATTTTAGAAGCTGGCAAGAAAAATGTAACATTTGGGAGGAATATAGAACCCTAATGGTGTACTTTACCACTGAAAATTGCTTTGGATTTCTTTTTGGGGGTTTTCATTTTGAAGTGTGTTTTGACTTACTATCACTTAGGTTGTAGTTCAAAATTATATCAACAAAATGGATTGACCCAACAGAAATGATCATTTTCTGAAAATGATACTCAACAAAATGAAACATTTCTTTGTACTTTGCCAGTAAATTAGAATGTTATCCTCATCTGTTAACCTGGTATGGGATGAATTCTTAATAAACAGTACAATTAAGTCTTCTCCTAGTTGTAATCTTTGACAGATTTATAGGGACTGGGCTGGTGTTTGTCATTGTAGTTCTCATTTTAGGTATGATTTGATCCAGAGACTTAAATTCTCTCTGCAGGACTTTCTAAAAAATTATATATGTATTTTTGAAGTATAGTTGATTTACAATATTAATTTCAGATGTACAGCATAGTTATTCAGTATTTTTACAGATTATATTCCAATAATAGTTATTACAAGCTAATATCTATAATTACCTGTGATATACAATGTATCCTCCTTGCTTATCTGTATTATACATAGTAATTTGTATTTCATAATCCCATACCTCCATCTTGCTCCACATCTCTTGACTCTGCTCTCTTACTTGCCGGTTTCATTCTTAGGTTTTGCTGTGATAGAAAGATGGCTGCCGGCATCTCTAGCCCCGTGTCCTTCCAAGTTCTAGACTAGTAGGGAAAAAAATGGGACTATCAACAATTTAATACAACTGGGTCTTCCATGGACCCTACTCTGTCAGAGAGATGGAATGTGCTGTTTGGCTTGGCCTGATCTGGGTCACATGAATATCCTTGGAGGTGGAGGTGGAGGTGGAGTTAACTCTGCAGGAAATAAATGGATTGATAGTAGGGGAGGGAGGTTCTGCAAAGGAGTAGCTGAGGTTTGTTGTTCTGTATTTTTTTTAAACCAAATAGATGCTGGGCAGGACAAAACAAAAAATACCAAAACAAAACAAAAATTTTTCTTTAATCTACTGTTATGTTTTAAAGCAGCATATCTAAGAGCATTAACAAAAAACTCCAACCATTTTAGGTTTTTTTAGAGGCACCAGTTTATAATCATACTAATGAGAAATTCTTTTTTACTTAAGCAAATGTTTCAAATGTACAGTGCATGCCAACTAAGTCTTTTTTTAGAATTTATACTTGAGAGGTTTGTAAAAAAAAAAAGTTAAGGAATTTAAGATCATAATGGTCTTTTGCTCACTGCCAACATTTCAGAGAGCAGAGTTGTGTTCTAGTTAGCATCTATCAATCCTCCAAATCAAAGCTGAATAGGAGGTTTTAATTTTGTTAGTGAATGTTTTAAAATGTTTTATATAGAATGTTTTATAGGTATGGTTTCAAAGATATTAAAGCCATGTTAATTCCAACTTAAAAATTAAAATCTTTTCAGCTTTAGTTTGGGGGATTGGTGTTTCTGGAGCTCAGTGTGGCTGCCAGAAAAAAGATACGGAAAGAGCATTTTATAATCATGAAAGCTTAGAGCACTTGAGAAAGTTTAAGGAGATTGATGGTAAAGAAGCTGCATGGAATGTTAGCTTTAAGAGTAATTTCAAAGTCTGTGTAAATTTTAATTACTTGATATTTTTACTCCTCTGAGATATTTGAGCCAATTTGGATCATAAGACAGATTTGAAGTTAACTCTCTTTAGATGGGCCACTCAAGAGATAATCTGAAGTTTACTTCTGTTTAAACAAGATCTAAAGCAGTGTGTTTATGCTAGATGGTTCCAGCAGGCCAGGAACTGCCACTGGGTTGTACACTCTGGGACAGTTGAAGGTAGGTGAGTCCTGACGCACTGCTGAGACTTGTCTCCACTTTTAGTTGTTAGGTCCATTCTTAGGTTTGAAGTACTCTGTGTTCTCCTTCTATCTGGTGGGTGGGTGTCAGAATCCACTAAGGGTCCAGGTCTCTCAGGTTCATTGCAAGGCCTAGGTCATACTAAGACCTTCTTGACTGGGTCAGTTCACTGGAGATTTATTAGTCCAATCAAAAACATCTGTTGTGTGCCTGCTGTTGCTAGGTATTCATCTAGATGCTGGAGATACAACAGTAAATAAAGTCTCTTTCCTTACGGAACTTATATTCTAGTTGGGGAAGATAGGTAAATACCTGGAACTCTCCATAATTTCATGTTAGGTATAATTACACGTTGTTTTGGTCAAGTATCGATTTTCTGGGGAACTGAGAACCAGAGAGGATCCTGTAGGTCACCTTGATTTCTTTAACATTTCCTTGGATCATAGGGTAATAATTTGGGCAAAGGTGGGTGATACCATAAGGAGTGATATTATGGTACAGAAGTCAAAACCACGTAAACAAGTGTTAGGAAAGTCTTGCTTTTATCTCTGTTCCCTCCAACCTGTTCTCACACCCATAGATAATAATTTTTCTGAGTTTCTGGTTTAACCTTCTGGTGTTTCTTTTTAACTGCATGATATCTTGGGGGAACGGGAGGAAGAAAGGAGATGGGAGACTGAAGGAAGGAGGTGAATGGGTGGGAATGGAAGAGAGGAGTTCTATTTAAGTAATGCTTGTGAAATGTTGTTCTACTGGCACTTTTTGTCCCACTTTCCCTCCTGCTAACTCTGAAAAAGGCAGTACATAAGTTTTTGAAAAATAAACTTTTTATTTTGGAGTAATTTTAGATTTACAAAGAAAAGTTGCAAAGATAATACAGAGAATTCCCTTCATGCAGTTTCCTCTAAGATTAACATCTTACATTACCATTTTCATTTGTCAAAACTAAAAAACAACGTTGGCTTATTATTATTAAACTTCATTTTATTACAGTTTGGTATTTAAAAAAAAAGCAATGAGCAGCTTTATGATAAAATTGGAATGAATATTTTAAAGAAGAAGCCAAGACAAAGGGCACAAGAGGGCTCCCGTGCACACTTACTGCCCTTCACCTAGATTATATCCGTAATTTACCCAGAGTTGATTTCCTTTATCTGTTCTAGCTTCTGGAGCACCTTGTATTTTAATTAAGCATGGTGTAGTGAAAATACTTATCCTAGTGCTTTTGCAATAAATAAAATAAGGGAAAAGGCAAAAAATCAGTGCTCTAAATATAGTTGGTTAATTTGTGGAGGAATTTTTGTTTTTTTTTTTGTAAACCTTCTTATAAAATGCCTGATATGGCCAGTTCTGTTTTATACACATCAGTGGAGGGAAGCATAGAGATAATGATACATTGGAAATCCACCCAGGTGAGTGTTTGTAGACTCCACTGCTGATTTTAGCATCCTAGAGCTTGGAGTCTGAAGGTGCCTTGAGGTGCTTGTGTTAACTTCCTATATAATATAAAGATCTCTCCAGCAATATTCGTGCATCCATTACAGATTCAGTTTCTATCCAAGCCCTGCATACTGCTTTGTAAGGCAGTCAGTTCCATTATCATTGTATTTGTCATAAAATTATTCTCTTGAGTTGAAGGATAGATCATTGTTCTGTCCACTGTAGTGACAGAGGAGTATAAAGACCTAATTGTGTCTATTAGGTATATACAGATACAAGAGATACAGGTATATATCTGTGTATCTGTATAGATGTTCTATATCTGTATCTACATTTGCTTGCTTTTCAAGAATATTTAATATCTTTTTATTTCATGCTGTCAACAACCTTGTAAATGAGATAGGGCAGGAATAATTCCTGTTTGACAGAAGAGATGCTGAAGTATAAAGTGCCTGGGTTAAGGTTGCTGGCTTAATAAATAAATGACTGGGACAACTTACTGTATTTCATTTTTGAATTGTAACTTTCAGAAAGTTTTATAGGAGGAAAAAACTGAATGCTCCTCTTTTTTTGTTATATTTTTCAGCGGCGTCTTAGACATCTCCGAAACATTGCTGCCCGGAACATTGTTAATAGAAATGGCTACCAACTCCTTGATACCTACTTCACGCTTCACTTGTGTAACACTGAAAAGATATATAAAGGTAAGAGAATCTGGACTTGCCACCCACAGGTCGTTACATCTCGTTGTTCTTCTTTTGTAACATAAGTGATTCTCAGTGCCTCTTGCTGTTTTTACTTACTAGAAAGCTAAATTGTCATGCTATCTGAAAATATTTCATGAGCAGTTGTTATATGTTGAAGAAACATGGCTTTTAGGTAGTTCTTTCAGATAACTGAGCCTTACATTGATTAATTTATCATTCCTATGGAATGTTAACAATATTTTTATTCCAGTAGCTATCAGTTAAAATAGATTCCAGTATCCAGTACTAATTTGCTTTTCTTTAAAATGTAATTGATTCTTTTAATATTATGGTAAAATTGAGACCTAGTTCATATCTTTTTATATCTGTATGTGTATATGAGGTCATTTTTAGAAGAATGGCATGGTTTCTTTGAATTCAGTTCTACATGTTGAAATGTGGATTTTTCCGTAAATAATTCTGAGAGAAGGTCAGATATTTGATTCAAAATCGCAAGTATCTTTGAATACATACTGGACGAAAGGCACTTTGATATAATCAATTGACCTATGTTGGACAGTCTAAGAGAGGAAGCATGGTATAATGACAGTAATGTGTGATTTTTGGACAAGGATCATGGCTTTTTGAACCTCACTTTTCCCATTTGTCAAGTGGAGATAATGAGATCTTAAGAAATTAAGCAAGGGAGATTCTTCTGAGAATCAGCTGAGATGAGGTGATAACACTTGGTAAGATGTGATTAAAGTTCTATTTATATTAACCAAAGGAGGCATTATTTTAAAAAGAGGTACTAAGGACTTATTTGAATTTTATCCTGTGGCAAAGATGAAAAATTCAAATGACGTTTTATCTTTTTAATTACTTTTAAAAACTGTTATTAAAGCAGTAGTTGTTTAACAACTTTTTTTCTTTTTTAAACTTCAGTACCAGTATGTGTTAATTGAAAAATTCAGTCAGGAATTACATAGAGTAGAAACCACCCCCACCAATGCAAATAGCATTAAAATAGTTTTAAGGGTGAAAAAAGGACTGAATTCCACCATTTTAACATAATTTTATTTCATTCTTACTGTTCGTTCTAACTATTGCATATTTTAAAAACAATTGTATTAATCTGAATGATTAATGCTAGCTACTATAACAAATACCATAAATCTTAGTGACTTAACATAATAAATTTCTTGAACATTAAGTTTGGTGTAGGTGTTCTTTATCAGATACTGTCTTGGCAGCTACTCTAAGTGATGACTCAGGTATCCAGATTCCTGTTTTGGAGTGCTCCTTCTGGCAGGGTAAGAGAGAGGCATTATTTGAGGGAGACTTTCTTTTAATGGAAATAGTCCACATCAATTTCATCAGATTCCATTAGCCATGTATCAGTTGCATTGGGTTGTCATTTTTAGATGAAAAGGGAACTGAGAAATGTCTTCCTGTGTCAAGAAGGGAAATGGAACAGTTTGGTTGCTATTTGTCCCAAGAGTATAAGCATTTTTGTACATCTTACTACGTTTTGTCTGCTGCTCACTAATTGGTTTTATTACATATATTATAGCAATATATGACGATGCCAGAGTACTTTATATTTTTGATAGATTTCTATGTCATCAGTCCTTGATTATCTTCATTAGAACTTCTGTGTTCTTGCTCCAGTGTTGTCTCTGACAATAGTAACTAACATTGAACTTGGTATGTAATTGGTAAATGGTAGCAATTATTATTAGAATTGTAATGTTAACAATCATAATAGTATCTTATAAAAAGAGAATAGTCGTGGGACTGGTTGATGATCATGATGCAAAAACTTGTCTGAGAGATGATGAAAGCAGTGATTTTTTTTTTCTTTTGGTCTTCTTTTAGCTCAGTTTGTATCTTGAGCTTAGAAATTATTATAGACTTCTTGTTTGCTTCTTGATGTTATCTCAATAAGATGATCACTAACACAATTAAGGAATAGCTGGTTTCAGACCACAGGAAGTCCAGTGTCTGCTACTGGTATTGAGTCTGTCACTAACTGCCAAGCCCTTTGCTACAGCAGTTAGTCCCTCTTGTGTGCTTTTAGTTAATTTATCTTTTAAATTAGAGGGTTGATGATTTCTGAGACTTTCTCCTGCTCCAAAATGTCATGGTTGAATGCAGTCTACTCAGGTCTTCTTATTGGACCCACAGGTTTCCTTAGTGCACCTAGTTAATACCACCTTATCCTATGGGCCCATTATGACAAACATGAATGTTCGTTGCATGATCATTAATTATGTGGCCCTTGGTGTAGGATGACCATGATAGAAGGCCAGTTGGCTCTTCTCAAAACTACCTGTACTACCTGTCTAGTGGCACCAATTCTTAGTTTCAAAAGAAAGTTTTTTTTATTGGAAGAATATCTGAAATGCTGATTTCTAAGATATTCTTTTATTTTAGCTGAAATCACAGCAGATCATAGAAAGTATGTGTGAGATTTTTTGATTTTTGACATTTTTTAGTTCTCTTAGGAGAGTCTGTTTTTCAGGTATTTCAAATCAAACACCATTTATTACATTCCCAGGGAACAAAGCCTTGTGTTAATGAATGAGGAGCGAGGTTCCAATCCTGGTTCCCACTTAAACTTGGAATTTTTATAAAATCAAGTTTGTTCTTCAGCCATAGTTATTTTCCCACTCGTGCCTGTCCTTTCCTGGGATGCCAACCAGCTATTTTGAACCCATCAGAAGATGACCTCTGTATAATCCAATTTGATGATCTCATGCAAGTCTTGAAGTTTGAAATACCACTTGTCACTCTAATAACTTGAAAATACATAGCTTGGACGTCCCCCCTGACCTCATACCCTGTATTCAGTTGCCTGCTCTCCATCTCCATTTTGAGTCTAGTAGGTAACTTAAACTTGGTATATTCCACACTGAATTTCTGATATTCCAGCTCTAAACCACCTCCTGTATTCTTCCTTCTGTCAGAAAATGGCAACTCCATCCTTCCATTTTCTCATCCAAAAACCTTAGAATCATCTTGGGTTGTCCTCTTATATATTCCACATCCAGTCTTCCAGCAAATACTTTTGGTTCTTACTGTCAGAGTATATCCATAATCTGCTCACTCTTACTACCTCCAAACCACTATCATATCTTACTAGAGCTATTGAAGTCGACTTCTAACAGATCTGCCTGCCCATGCACCCTCTTCAGTGTGTTCTCTCTGAGATCCTATTAAAATGACAGTGAGGTCATGTTATTTCTCTCCTCAAAACCCTCCAGCAGCTCCCCTTTTCATTCAGAGTAAAAGCTGCAGTTCTTGGTTTCCTTGGCCTTCTGTGACCTGGCTCTGACCTCTCTGAGCTCATCTCCTCCTACTCTGGTTCACTCTGTCCCAGCCCCACTGACCTTCATGCTGTTCCTCGAATACATCATGTTTACTTTAGTTTGAAGGCCTCTGCACTGGCTGTTCTTTGGCCTGGGTGCTCCTTCCTCCTGATAGCCACAAGACTAATTCCTCTGCCTGCTTTATTTTTCTCCACAGTACCTCAGATCATCTTATGTACTATATGTTTAATTATTTGGTTAATGCAGGTCTCTCTCCACTAGAGTGTAAGCTCTATATGGGCAGAGATTTTTAGATCATCATTGTTCACTGCATTATCCCCAGTAGTTGGAACAATGCTTGGCACAAAGTAATATTTTTCTTTTCATTTAATTTTTTGAATAATGAATGCAGTCCTTGGTTCAACATATAGAAATATATTAAAGTATATATTAAAGTCTTCCTTTTACCTGTCCCATCTCCCTAGTTTTCCACCCTGCCCTTGTCGTTCCTAAGATTCTTTTTGCAAAAGCAAGTAAAAATAGTACCAAATTATATGTATATTTCTGTGCCTTGCCTTTTTCACTTAATATATCTTAGATGTTTTTCCATACTGGTTTATAGAGAGCTTCTCTATTTTTCTTTTTTTTGTTGTTGTTTTCTGTTTAGTTTTGCATTGAACAGATGTACCATGATTTATTTAACTGGCTTCTATTGGGCATTTAGCTGTATACACAGTACTGCAGTGAATAATTTTGTTGCTGTACATTATTCTGTGTGAATGCCTGTATAGCTATAGAGTAAGTCCCAAGGAGTGAGAGCACAGAGAGTGTGTCCTTGCAGTTTTGGTAGACGCTGCAAAATTGTCCTTGTTGATGTTCCCAATTGCTGTGTACAGGGGCCCTTTTTTCCCACAGCCTCACCAATAGACTGCAATCTAACTTTTGAAATTTTGCCAATCTGATAGGGGAAAGTTAGTTTTATAGTGTAGTTTAAGTTTGTGTTTCTTCTATTATGAGTGGGGTTGAGGTACTAAAAAAATTGTTGAATAAATGGAATGCTGTATAACAGCCAAAACATGTCATTGAATCATGCTCTGCAATCTCTGATTGCTTTGTTTCTTCAGGTCTCAGAATGCGATAGAGAAACATTTGTATCTAATAGTCCCTTTCGTGGAGAACCAGTCTTGGACCATACCTTTTTGAAAATTTACTTGTCAGATAGTTTTGCTCAAATTGAATTAATACAAATTAATATAATTCTATTAATAAAAATTAATTCTATTAATTAATATTGTTAATAAAAATTAATAGGATTGTATCAATAAAAATATAACTTATAAAGTATTTTTAATTCGCTATTTCATTTGAGCCTCAAAATGACCCTTTTATTTTCAGGTGTCATTTTCTTTTGAAAGGTGAAGAAACTATGGCCCCTAAAAATTAATTGGCTTATCTAGGGCGAGCTTATACATGGTGTACTGGAGACTGGGGCTGTTTTTTAAAATTCTAAATTCTTCTAAATTCACTATTCTGTTTTGCACCATGCTGCTGATTTCATTTGTAATATTTTAAATGTAACAGAATGATAGACAGTGTAGGCCCACATTTAACACTCTAGAAATTACCTCAGACTTGGTGATTCCTTTCTAAATTGTATGGCTCCTTTGTGGACTCTTCATTTGAATTAGCAGGTACATTTTGAGGGCCTAATAGAGAAGACAGATTTAGTTTCATTTATACATACAGTTAGTCAGCAGAGTTTTGGAAGAAATAATGATGCTATTCATCTTTTTAGAGCTGGAGATACTTATTTTGGGGACTTTAATTTAGACAGTTTGCAGATTAAATTGGGGAATTCTTTCTCTGAAAAGAAAAAAAAAGGATTATCTTTATGTTTCTTTTTTCACTGATTTTCGAAGTATTACATACTTGCATCAAATTCAGACAGTATGAAAGTGTATTAAGTGAAAGTACCTTGCAATAAAAAAAGACACTTTTTTTTTAGCACTGAATCTTTTTTCCCCTAAAAACATATTTGGTACGTATAAATCAGAATATATGCATATGCGTTAAAAAAACATATATATATTATGTATACACATACATACATATGTATATTTAGGTAGTCAATTTATGGTTGAAATTGGTTAAAATTCATTTGGGGAAAAATGAAAAGAATAATACTTAGGGTTGCCTAGTATTAAATAGGTTATAAATTGGTACAGTATTTTTAGAGAACAATTTGGCAATATCGAGCAAATTCATTTTTCCTTTTATCTTGCAATTTTATTTCTAAAATTATAGATTCAGGTGTCTTAGGATATGTATCTTTCAAAGGCTGTTTATAACATTACTCGAAATATCCAAAATTAGCATAATGTTTGTCAGTAGAAGATTCCTTTTAAAACAGTTAGAATTATCTGTTTTCTTACTTAAAAGATGATTCAAAAGAGAAAACTTAAAAAACTGCCAAGCAAAAAATAAAAGTAAGCAACCTACTCCTCTCCTATCACTTAAGATAAACATTGTTAACATAATTGTAAAGATTTGGATCCTGTCGTAAATTCTCTATTGGAACTTTTTTTTTTTCACTTAATTCATTGTGGCTGTCTCTCCACAAAATAGAATAATTATGCTATTTATAATTTTTTTTAAAGGAAGACAAGGATAGGGTAATGTTGATGGTATGTTCGTCAGGAAACATTCTAACCAAAAGAGCTTGTCCATAAGAATTTTATATCCAGGTCCACTTTTCCTTTACTGCTTGACAATTCCCAAGCTTAGTCCTGTGGACTACTTTGACAAGTTCCACACTCCTTGAGTTTCATCTATACTATTACATACTTAATATATTTTTAAAAGTTCATTATTTTAAACTCCTGTCTAAGCATAATCTGTGAAGTTGTTGATACAGTAAAAAATTTATTGCATGCCACCCTGTGCCAGGAATAGCTTAACATGCTGAGAAAACAGCACAGCTGTACAGAACAAATGGCTACTGCTCTTATGAAACGTACAGTTAGGGGTTGAGTCTGTGAGACATACATTTCAATATATTAGAAAAAAATAAAGTTTGTTTTTGTATCACCTAAATCATCTCCTATACCAGTTGGATATGCATCACCCTTGGGAAATATTACCCTGTAGCAACATAAGGATACAAGGGTTCTTCTAGGCTCTGCATTGACAGAGCATCACAGAAGCGGCTTTGGTAGAGGGAATATTCAGGGGTTGTTGGGACAACAACCTGACACAGTCTCTCTTTTGATTGTATCTTCAGGTTTCATAACATTTACAACATATGTGAAAGTTTGTAGAATCATGACATTTTTGGTGCGTACAGAGGACCTTCGATTACTAGCCTAATTCTCTTAAGTTGTCTAATGAAGAAATGAGCCCAAGGGAATGAGAGTCAGGATGTTAATGACAGATGAAACTAGTGCCTAGGTTACCTGGTGGCTAGATGAGTATTCTTTCCACAGTACTACAGTGGATAATCATTGGAGACAATGGAGAAAAACAGAGTGTATAGAATCTGTTGTAGAGAATTGCAGTAGGTAAGGGAGAAGAAAGTCTTGAGTTTTTAAGGGCTCATATTAGAATCTGGGGTAAAAGGAGCCAGTAAGGCGAAAATCACTGAATTAAATATTAAAGGTTTTGACCTTTCTTTACTAATGTTTTTCCCTTTCAAACACTTATTTAATCACTATTTCTATTTTAATTTACTTTTTGCAGATAAAGATATGGAGAGAATAGATCCCTTGAAAATGTTTTAAGTGTTTTTTTTACTGTAACAGATGTTAAAGAAGGTATAGGATTAAGAGTTAGCTTATTTTCTTATCACTTATTGTTCTTTTTCTTCTTTTCCAGAATTTTATAGAAGTGAAGTGATTAAGAATTCCTTGGTAAGTTTGCTCTCTGACAGGTACATATGACTAAGCCTATAACTCCTGTGTCAGAAAATGCTAAGACATAAAATCAATCGAAGTTCAATTCTGGTATTATGGCACATCTACTGTTAAATCTTATGCTCAATTATTGCTTAAATCTTCATTGATTTGTCCATTGCTGTATCCCTAGTGCCTAGAGCATGCCTGGCACAAAATAGGTGCTTGATAAATACTTGCTGAATAAAATGGTATTTTTTTCTGTTGAAAACTTGTTTTTTCAACTCAAATTCTGTAATTCTGTCACTTCTATTTTCTCCAGAGATTTTTGACTATTTCACTTACCAAATATAATAATAAATGATATCTTTGTTAGATATAGTTCTCAAGAATTTTATGTCTAGGGCCATGTACAGAATCCTTCCACTTGTTTTTTGGCAGTAGCATCACTCAGAAATTTGGAAACGTCCTACTTTTGATAATGTATATACTAGATATTTACATAGATGTCTCACTTTATTCAACCTTGTTGATAAAAAGAAGAGCTTTATGGAAATGATAGTATCCTTTTAACAGTCCAAGACCATTGGACTGGATTTGGCCCCTGTCCAGTTTTTCAACTTTATCTCCTAACACTTTTCCTACCTCATTCCAGGCTTACATCATTTTTTTCAGTGCTTCAAACATGCCAAACTTGTCTTGTTATTTGTGCCTACAACACTTGTTTCCCCACGTCTTCGTTTGACTGAAGAATCCTTTGAGGTCTGAGCTATGTCACTTCAGCCAGGCCTTCTATTATTGTTCCATCTAAATAGTTCCCTTTCCACTCTTTTTCACATCACCTTGTTTTATTTTCTTTAGAGCATTTACCACTCCTGGAAAACTCTTGTCCCTTGATTTATTATCTGTTTCCTGCCTACCAAAACACAAGTTCCATGAGAGCAGGAACCTTGCCAGTCTTGTTCACCTCTGAAACCCTAAAGTCTAGAACACTGTAGATGCTCGGTGAATATTTGTTAGTTGAGTAAGTGGATATCAGTGATGTGTTTTATTTACAGAATCCTATTGCATGTTATCTCATTTTGATCCTTAGAACAACTTGTAAGGGAGATGGGGTAGATCTTGAGAAGCTGACATTTGGACTCAGTGACTTTCACAGAGTCATACTACAGGACCAGAACCCAAGTCCTGACCTTTGTCTTCAAGTCTCTAATACTCTTTCCTCTTCATCAAACTGTCTTCTAAATGTCTCTGAAATACCATAATAGATTTGGATCCTAGACCAGACAGGTTCCTGGAGCCCATCTTTGCGGAGCGCTGGTTACCATTAAAGGTCTTGTTCCACATACATTAAATGATATATAATATGACTAGCACCATGTCTGACATATAGTAGCTACTGAATATAGTTTCTCCTCCTATCCTGGCTCACCTGGAAACAGAAGTGGTCTACAGTCAGTTGAGAGCTGGGAGGGAATGGTTTAGGGAGCAGATAGAGCAGAATGTCTTCTTGATTTATTCCACCCTCTCTTCCATAGTCAAAACTCAATTTCTTAAATTTAATACACCCATATAACCAATGTCCAGATCAAGAAATAGAATATTTTCAGTGCCCCAGAAGTCCCCTCTTACCCTTTTCAGTTACTGTTACTCTCCTGACATTTAACATCATAAATTAATTTTACCTGTTTGTGAGCTTTATATAAATGAAAGAATACAGTATGCATTCTTTTGTGTCTGACTTCCATGTCTCAACTTCGTGTTTTAAGAGTCATGCACGTTGTGGGCTGTATTTGTAGTTTGCTCTATAGTGTGTCATTGTGCAAGTATACCAGAATTTATCCATTCTTCTGTTGATGGGAGTTTGGTTGACAGGATATTTTAAATGACGGACTAAGCACGTGTAGTGCCAATAGTGTGCCTAACTTACGAGAACTGATAATAAGAACAGCTGTTTTTAAGGATGTGGATGTAGAGACAGTGACACCTGATGACTGCCACCTGGTGGTCAAAGAGTTTAGGACCTTATTGATTTTATTAACATTTATTTCTGAAGTCAGAATCCATCTTAAAATTGAAGAAAAATGCTTGTCAGAATTGATGATAAATTGGAATATGTTGCATGGCAGTAAATATAATAGAGTAAAATAAAGCAGAATAAGGGAGTATCTGGCAGGGGTGATTGCTGTTTTCCTATGGTAGTCAGAGAGCAGACACTTGAAAGAAGTGAGGGGACAAGCTATGTCTCTTAAGTGGGCAAAGACTGTTCCAGGCCAAGAAGTAGGAAAGTACAAAGGTAGGCGTGTACTTGAAGTTTTCAAGGAATGGCTAAGAAGTTAATATGGCTCAGCTGGGGTGAGTGGTTTGAGATTTTGCTAGGCAAGCATGACAGAGACACAGGGTAAGAGAGTTGAAGATCAGGGCAGAGGAGGAAATGACCTGGAGAGATAGCGGATGATAGTCAAGGGGTGGATAGCATGAGGATGAGATTCTGGCAGGTAACATAAAGTTAGGAGCATCTGGTAGATGAGTTATTCACGCTGAAGAGAAATGACACCAGACAGAAACTTGAATCTATACAAAGGAATAAAAAGTACTTGGTAAATAGTAAATATTGAGTAAACACAAAAGATTATTTTTTCTTATCTTATTTTCTTTATATCATATATGACTGTTTAAAGCAAAAACTATAACTGCATAGAGGGTTTTATAATACATGTAGAGACCACACATGTGAAAGAAATGGCACAAATGACAGAAGGTGGGCAACTGGAACTATACTGTTACAAGGTTCGTCTGTTTGACATGAAGTAATTAAGGGTACATATAGTAATCCCTAGAGCAGTGATTAAAAAATTAATGCATTTCACTGTATATAACTTTTACTTTTAAAAAACCTGTAAATAAGTATTGAACGCTAATGTGCAGGTTGGCTTTTTACAGTGGTAAGGATTACCAATTCTAAGGCTACTTTCTGTGTATTTTAAACTAAAAATGCATTAATTTTAACTATACAGTTTGCTGAATTTTGATAAGTACACACACATCTGTCAAGATATATACATTTCCCGTCATTCCAGACATTTCCCTTGTGCCGAATCTTTCCCCCTACAAGAGGAAATCATTTTCACCCTAGGTTAGTTTTGCCTCTTTTAGAACTTCATATAAATGGAATCATCATACAGTATGCATTTTTTAATATTCTATTTCAGATTCTTGGCTTGCCTTTTCAGCTGTACTTCTTTGCATTAATTTTTAAATCATTGCTCTAGGGATTTCTATATGTACCTTTAATTACTTCATGTAAAACAGACGAACCTTGTAACTGTGTAGTTCCAGTTACCCACCTTCTGTCATTTGTGCCATTTCTTTCACATGTGTGGTCTCTACATGTATTATAAAACCCTCTATGCAGTTATAGTTTTTGCTTTAAACAGTCATATATGATATAAAGAAAATAAGATAAGAAAAAAAGTCTTTTATATTTACTCAATATTTACCATTTACCAAGTACTTTTTATTCCTTTGTATAGATCCAAGTTTCTGTCTGGTGTCATTTCTCTTCAGCCTGAATAATGGCTTTTAACACTTCTTGTGGTACAGGTCTGCACAGTTATTCCTAGACCTTAATGTTCATCTTCATATTTAAATGAAACTACCCTTATTTTGCAGGGTTGCTAAAACAACTTTGGGAGGATAGAGACTGGGCGTTATTTAAGAATGGAGTTCTATTGATTTTAGGTTGAAATTCTTGTGTGGCTTGGAATCAGTATAAAACTGATTGCACAAATGTGTTTTCTATGTTATCATTATGCTGTTTATTGATCATCTTTCATTGTCCTCAAACATCCGTATCGGTTAATCAGACATTCATTCACTCATTCAGCAAATATTTATTGAGCATATACCAGGTACTTCTCAAGCTTTTGAGGATCTTGCGGCAAACAAATCAGGCACTGTTCCTGTCTATCAGAGCTTTTATTTTAGTGGAAGGAAATCAGGCAAGAAAAACAATCAACATACAAGTGAAAAAAGATACATCAGACTTAAGTGTCATGAAACTGGAAGTCATGTCCCCTCTCCTGAAACTTCACAGCCAAACCCACAAAATATGTACATCAATATATCCCCTAAAAGAAAAACACTGCCTTAGTTCCCTTCCTACTTTGATCAGGTAAAAGAATGCTGTAAAGCTAAAAACAGTTACCCTTATATGAGGCTCTTCTGATTTATTGATTTATATAATATGAAAATTGATAATTTATTGAGATTGATTGTAATTTTATATATTATTTATATTATAGTTTATTGAGATTGATTATGGTTACATTCAGCAATGAAAATACATTTAATGTGAGGGAAATAAATGAAAGTAAGAAATTGATGCATTATAGTTCATATCTATTGAAATTATTAAAGCCCCTTAACATTTTTACTTTTCAGAGAATGTTTCAACTATTTGGATAATACTCTTAATGAAAAATAAAGTTCTTTCTGAGCCTAAAGTTGACCTTTTTTTTTTGGTTTGTTTCTTTTTTTTTAATTAATGGAGGCACTGGGGATTGAACTCAGGACCTCGTGCGTGCTGAGCATGTGTTCTACCACTGAGCTATACCCTCTCCCCAAAAACCTTTCAATCTTAACCTTAAAACCTTTCAATGGCCCCACCTCTTATCCGTAGTAAAGTACTCCTTGGCACGGAATCCTTTGTTTCTCTCTCCAGCTTTGTGTGCTGGCACTCTTGTGTTGTGTACTCCAGCAGTTGTCTTAGTTCCCTGACTATACCTTGCTGTTCCATGCCCTTGAGCCCTTGTTTATGTTCCTTTTGCCTGGAATTTCTTATTTTAACCTCGTGAAATCCTTTTTGTCCTTTAAAAGTAAAGTGTTATAGCCTGTGTAATGTCTCCCCCTGTTCCTTCAGAATTTATTATTCCCTCCTGTGCTACTGTGTAACCTTTTGAATAATTCTGTTACTGGACTTCTCAGGAAGCAATGTAATTATTTAAATAGAGGTTTGAATCCAACAATAAATTGGAGGTACTTTGAGGGCATTGTTTATATTTTGCTTCTAAATAATTGTGCATTATGTGTTGAATAAATAAATGAATTACCAAATGAAGCCATGTTATTGAGAGATTAGAATATATGCTCCTTCTAATGACTCTAATAAATAGAGAAATTAAAAAGTACCAATATCTTTCTCTTCATGTTAAGTGGAATGTCTTGGTTCACCGAAGTTTCCAATTTAATATATTTGTGAGTTCTTTCGGTTTTTTAAAACAAAATGATTTACAACCTAACTGAAATAATTGTAAAGAAGTTACAGTTTTCCTAAGGCATGTTTTCATTTTCATCAACAGAATCCAACATGGCGGAGTCTTGACTTTGGAATAATGCCAGACCGTCTCGATACATCTGTGTCTTGTTTCGTAGTGAAGATATGGGGTGGAAAGGAGGACATCTATCAGCTGTTGATTGAATGGAAAGTCTGTTTGGATGGGTTAAAATATTTGGGTCAGCAGGTAATTTTTAGACTGCAGTTTCAAATAGTTGTCATCTCTAATATAAACTGTCCAACCTTTTTTGTTGATTCTTCTGATTCTACATTCCCTATTATAAATGATACACCTTTTATGATTATTAACTTAATTATAGAAGTTTGAGTTGTTGCCAAGTTTAAAAAATAACTGAAGAAATTTATGAAGTACCCCCTTAAGCTCCTAATTTAAGAGGATTTTTTGGGGGAAGGGGGTGAGAAAGAATATGCGTCTGTCTTATTGGATGTTCCCCACTAGGGTCTGCAAATTAAGTTATAATAAATTTTTTAAAAAATATTTATTTATACAATGTAAATAAACACTTCTCTTATGAGAAGTAGAGTTGAGTTATTCCAAGAATAAGAAGAGCTACTGTTTATTGAGCACAGGGATGACAAATGCTGGCTTGTATACTGCTGCTCACACACCATGGCTGATGTAGCTAACTGATCATAGCACTCTTCTGGCTGAGCTCAGAACTAGCTCCACGGTCCTTTCTCACACAGAGTAGCAAGATGCAACTAGCAGTATGTCAGAACTGCATATGAAATGAAACCTATTTTTCATCCCCAGTCATAGGTAATTACCATTTAATGTTTATAGCAACCTTGTGAAGGCTGCTGTTATTACCCATATTTTCCTGATGGGAAAATTTGAGCCTCTGAGAATTTAGGAAACTGAACAAGATCTCACTGCTAGGGGGAGCTAGGATTTAAATCAAGACTGGCTGACTTAAGAAGTCATTCTCTTTGTGCTCTACCTCACTGGTATATACATGTAGTCTTTGGTAACCACCCATCCCACCTTGGAGTAAATACCATTTCTATTTTGTGATACCTGTGGGATACTGGTAAAGGTAACCCTAAAATGTTAGTCATAGCTACAGACATTAATATTTATTCAATATATACTTTCTGGTGTATTTCTCTTAAACAATTTTTCATATTTTTTTCAGATTAAAATAAAACACCAAAACTCTGCCCTTATTTTGCTTACCATACTTTATTTTATGGTCTATTATAGTGACCAGAACAATGTATGCAATAAATATTTTCCTTAACTAAATCCTAACCTGCTACAAATTCTTAATCTTTTAAAATTTTATATTTGTTCCCTGTGTTTTAGGACTGGTTTAACAAACACTTATATGAAATAATGACTTTTGGCTTAGGGTCTTTCTCCTCTCCTTTAGTACCAGATGCTTGTTGCCTTTAGCCTGGTCATGGAGAGCTCTTCACTGAGTCACATACCTTTCCATCTTCCTACATGCTGCAGTTGGCTCTCTGTGGATAGACGATGATATTAATTACTTTGTTTATTTTTCTTCTTAAATCATCTGCGTTTCGTGGGGGATGGTGCTTCTTAACGTTAGAATTTCAGGGCTATAGGCTTGTAGGGGAGTCTTTTTTTTTTTTTTTTTGGCCAGAGAAGATAGCCTTCATCATGCTTTTCAATTCACACATTCCTTAGGTGGTTGTCTTCTTGAAATACCCAGCTATGCTTTTGTCTAACTTGCCCTAATTTCAGACTGTTAGCATTCTGGTGTCTCCTTATGAGATTGGTTATGCCCATATAACAGAAAACAAAAGAAAGAGAAAACATTTAAAAAAAATTAGAAACTAAATATCATTGTGGAAAGTTGAAAATCCCCTATGAAATAGGTGTAACAAGTAACGTACTACTAGAAAATCCGATATAATAAAATTACAAAATTTTAGAGGAAAGTAAGACTAAGATGTGTCAGGATAATAGCCAGAATCACTTAGGTTCATTGATTGGTCTTCTGCTTTCTACCAGCATTGTTCTAAGTGTCGAGGATCCAGAGATGAGTAAGACAAGAGTCTTAGACCCAGTAAACTGATAATTGATGAATACCTGCCTAGAGAGCGATGGGATTACATGAAGGAGGTATTTAGACAAGCCTGGATAGAGTCAGGAGGGCTGACTTTTGAATGAACTTTTTTTTTTACAAGTTAGGTTTGTTGAGGTATAATTTATATACAGTAAAATTCACCCTTTTAATGTATACAGTTCATTGAGTTTGACAAATGTGTGAATTAAGTGACCATCACCACAATGAATAATACTTATTCAGTAATGGGTAAGTATTAAATATAAGTCTTTGTGTTGACATACGTTGTCATTTCTGTTGAGTAAATACCCAGCAATGGAGTTTCTGGGTCTAATGGTAGTGAGAAACACTGAAACTTTTTCCGAAGTGACCACCATTCTGCATTCCCAGGAGCAATGTATGACAGTTCCTTATCTTTGTAAGCACTTGTTACTATCAGTCCTTTTAATTTTAGCCATTCTACTGGGTTTAAATGGTATCTCATCCTGATTTTAACTTAAACTTTCCCTAATGATGAAATGATGTTGGGCATTAAAAAGTATATGTATGTTTATTTGTCATGAATCCCCCTCCTCCTTTCTTTGTGAATGTTTGTTTAGATCTTTTGCCCATTTTTTAATTTGCTTGAATTCTCATTATTAAGTTGTAGAATTTCCTTAGGTATTCTGGATATTAGTTAGTTCTTTATGAGATACGTATTTTCCACATATTTTCTGCCCTTCTTTGGCTTGTCTTTTGTTTTTATAAGTGTCATTCAGAGAACAGTATTTTTAAATGTTGATGAAGCCTACTGTATCAGTTTTCTTTCTTTTATGTTTCATTCGTTTTGTGTGTTGTGTAAGACATCCTTGCCTAACCCAACATTACAAAGATATTCTCCTGTGAAGTTCTTCTAGAAGTTTTATAGTTTTAGGTTTTAGTCATTTTTGTCTATGATCCATTTTGAATTAGCTTTTATATAAAGAGCAAGTTTTATTGTCTTGGAGATGGATGAATATTTATTTTTTCTTGTACTCCTTGTTGTAGAGGCTATTTCTCCTTTGAATTATCCTGTCTTTTTGTTGAAAATCATTTATATGGATCTCTTTCTGGACCCTCTGTTTTACTCTTTCTGGACCCTCTGTTTTGTTTCATTGATCTACATGTCTGTCTTTATGCCAGTACCACATTATCTTTATTTCTGTAGTTGTGTACTATCTTGAATTCAGGTAAGATGAATTCTCTAACTTTGTTCTTTTTTCAAAATTGTTCTGGTCATTCTAGATCTTTTGCCTTTACATATACACTTTAGAATTAGTTTGGTTTCTATAAAAATCCTGCTGTGATTTTGGTAGGTGTTGAATCTTAGAAAATTGGGGGAGAATTGACAGCTTAATATTGAATGTTTTAATCTACAGACATGGTATATCTTTCCATTTGTGAAAATCTTTGATTTCACTCATCAATTATTTGTAGTTTTCAGCATGTAGATCTTGCACATGTCAGATTTGTACCTGTGGTTTCCATGTTTGCTGATCCTAATTTAAATGATACTCTTTTAAAAAATATTTCTCTTTCCAATTTTTGTTCCTAGTATATAGTAACATTTCTGAATTGAGTTTCTATTTTATGACCTTGCTAAACTCACTTGTTAGATTCACTAGACTTTTTGTGTGTGTGTGTGTGGATTCCTTTTGTAGATTTCTTTGTAGGCAGTCATGTTGTTTGTGAACAAAGGAGGTAAATTTCTTCCTTTCTGATGTTTGTGTCTTTTTCTTTTTTTTCTTATTTCACTGGTTGAGACTTCAGTACAATGTTGAATAGGAAGAGTAGAGTAGGCATCCTTGTTTTGTTGCTGTTCTTGGAGTAAAGCAATCAGTTTTTCACTGTTAAGTATAACATTAGATATGAATTTTATAGACACTTTTATCAGGTTGGGGAAGTTTCCTTTCATTTGTAGCGGTTTCAGTTTACTAATATTTTGTTAAGACTTCTTTCACCTATGTCTGTGAGGGCTATTGGTCTTTTTTTTTTTTTCCAATATTCCTATCTGTTTTAATATTAGAGTAATGCTGGTCTTATAAAATGGGTTGGGAAATGTTCTTACATTTTCTGGAGGAATTTGTGTAGAGTTGTTACTATTTATTTCATGGGTGTTTGACAGAATTCTTCAGTGAAGCCATCAAGGGGTTAAGATTTCTTTGTGGGAAAGTTTAAAAGTATGACTTCAATTACTGTATTATGGGGCTATTCAGGTTATCTGTGTGTTCTTAGGTGAGCATTGATAATTTGTTTTCCAAAGAGTTTGTTGATTTCACCTAAAATTTCAAATCTTTAATGTATGTAAGATATATAACGATCCTTTTCTATTTCATTCTTGCTATTGGTCATTTCTGTCTTCTCTCTTTTTCTCTTGATCACTCTGACTAGAGATTTAGCAGTTTGATCAGCTTTTCAAAGAACGAGGGTTTGGTTTTGCAATATTATGATTTATAATAAATATATATTTGGTCTTTCTCCCTAGTTCCTGGGTCACAGCTCCCAAAAGTCTTGTAATTTCGTAAGTGTTGAGAGAAAGATATCTTAAAAATAAAAGAGAAGTTTTGATATTGCATTTTCAGTTTTATTCAATTTGAAATATTTTCTAATTTCTCTTTTATTTCTTCTTGACCGAAGGGTTATTTAGACGTATGTTGTTTAATTTTCAAACATTTGTGGAGTTTTCAGATAATCCTTTTTTTTTTTGTTGAGTTCTACTTTAAATCTGTTGAGTTTAGAGAAAATACTTTATATTCATTTTAAATCCTTTTAACTTTTTTGAGATTTATTTTATGGCCCAGAATATATGGCTTGTCTTGGTTAATGTTTCATACACCTGACGTGTATTCTACTATTACTGAATGAAATGTTTTACAAATGTTGGTTAGGTTCTGTTGATTTGTAGTCCTGAGTGAATTTTGTATGATATGTTGGAATTACCAGAGGAGAAAAGATGGGGATAGGCAGAGAAATATGATATAACAGAGCATGATCTAATCCATTCATTTTTAGTTGAAGAAAGTAGGGCTCAGAGTGATGATGCAACTTGTCCAAAGTCACATACTTGTGCCAGAATGACAATTGCAATCCAGTTTCCTGAATAGCCTTTAGAGATAAGTGAATGACTGAGGAGCTTTTTCCCAGAAGTCATTCACTAAGTTGATTCTAACTCGGATTTTGATGACAAAGAGACAGAAGAGTTTGAAAATAGCTCCATTCAAGGTGGGAATTTGGAGAATTTGCTGAGAATGCTTATGTGGGGTACCTGTAGTGACAGAAGTTCTTGTGCTTAGTTTAAGAGGTTAGAACTTTGTGTTAATAACAGTAATTGTATAGTCTTTCAGTGTTTGGGTATCTTTTCACCATCACACAATCATTTTAACATGCACATAGTGACCTGAGGCCTTTTGAACGAGGTTATTTTCCTCAGTACTGAAGTGAGAAAACAGAAGCTCAGAAGAATTAAGTGATTTGTTAAAGGTCACACAGTGATAGGATTTAGGCTGTTGCTTGTTCCACTGCTCAGACTATATTCATCTCACTAACTCTAATAAGCTATCTTAAAAAAAAACTTCCTTTTTTCATAAAAGGATCAAAATAAAATGTTGTGGTTGGATTAATAATGCTCTTTCTCTATATCCTGTAGTCTCTAAATTAAGATTCTGACATGATTTTGGGTCAGTAATCTATAATTAATGATTAAAGGATAGTATTTGTCCACACTTATCAGCATAATAGGGCAGTTCTGAAAAGTTACATAGCTGTGTGGAGTATCATGCAGGCTGTTCTGTTAAGCATGTTTTTCTTTTCCTTATGAGTCAGGAACAAAGAGATCTTTCCAAACTTTATAATGACCTGATCTTGATACATTATTAGATTTTTTTCCCCCTCCAATATTATTCATGTCTAACTTCCAAAAGTGCTTTAATACCCAGTTCTCTTGTTTCATCTGTATGTCACCACTGAAAGAGCAAGAAATATTTTCTGCTTTTGGCTAGTGAGGGAATTAAAGCATAGCTCATTAACACTGATTAACTACTATATATGCTGGATAGAGTGTTAGGCACTAGAGCTATGAAGATAAATAAGCCAGAGTTCCTTATGAAACAATTGAAGTTGGAATTAGAACCCAGATCACTTGGGGTTGGTTGGTTTTTTTATTTTTTAAATCCAGTATCTTTTCAAGTCCAAGAACCATATTGTCTCTTATTTTTCAACAAATTAATTTAATGCTCATCTTCATGAGGCTTATACTTTGAAAACTTTACCTTCATGTTGGATTCACTCCTGCCCACAATCGCACCCACCCCCCTTTCTTTAATGGTATTTTTTTCCTTCTGATTTTAAAAGTAATATATGTACTTTGTGGACAGTTCAAAAAAGTTTGGAAAGCACAGAGAAGAGAATAAAAAGTTATCTGTAATCCTTCTGCCCAGCTGCAACCATTGTTAACATTTTGATGCGTATGATTTTAACCCCCCCCCAAGTATATATGTGCATAAAATATTTTGTGTTTGTAAAACTTTGGGTTCCTTCTAATCTTGAAACTGATTACATAATGCTTTCTCTTTTCTCTCATAAAATGAAATACTTCTTGAGATTGGCTTATAGTTTTCCTTGTAAGTTTTATTATTGCAGGCTCATCTTTTGGTGTTGGTGTATTCAGTTAAGTAATGATGTTGGTAAACAGGGAGCATGTGATTAATTTTACTTTAGTAATAGATGTAGCAGGTATGGAAGTCAGATACGTGTTCACTGGAGATTTCTGCTGCCGGCTTTGGCCCTTCTAGCTCTAGTCAGAAAAAGAAGAGATGAAATATTCTATTCTGATAATCTATGTTCTTTCCCACCACTTCATCCCTCATGTTAATCCTTCACTGCAGAAGCAATTAAAAATTTTTTTAGCCACAACTCTTTCTGATCAAATAACTAAGTGTATTTTTGTTGACTTTGTACTGTTTTGAGTTATTTTTTAATCTTAGCTCTTGAATTTTTTAAGTTTTAATCCTCCTGCCTTTTAGGTAAAGTTTAATTTGGGGTGGCACTCACTGAAGCTCAAATCAGTTGCCTTTGAAAGAAAGTGGTAGGCAGACAATAATTAGTAGACAGTTAAAGACTTTAGGGATTGGGTATTATTATCTTTACACTGTCTTTTTGAAAGTAAAAAATAATATTAATCATTCATGTTTTTTTCTAGGGCTTTTATATTTTTAAAGCACTCTAACAGAATAACCAGACTCTGTTTTTTTGAGACCAGAGAACGTGTAGTATGCCTCTGACTCCCTTGTATTTAAGGAATATGTTTTCCGTAACAACCTCAAGAAGTGTTTGTGGAAAATATGCATGAATGATGGTGCCTGTGATCACATATGATGATTTTGTGAGGACTCTGACTAAAGCAGGAAGCTCTAAATTGGTTACCTGGTCTTATAATTGATGTATTTTTTGGTGGCTTGTTAGATATAGCCAACCTATTTCTCAGCATTGAAGTAGGTCCTGTCATTTTCTGATCAGATTAAAACTTGATTGGAATAAAACGAACTAATAATGTGTTTTCCTTCTCTCTTAGATTCATGCCCGCAACCAAAATGAAGTAATTTTTGGGCTGAATGACGGCTATTATGGTGCTCCATTTGAACATAAGGTAAGAGGATTTTTACAATGCTTTGTTCAGTGTAAGTGTGCCTTTGACGTACTGGGTAAAAGCTCCGTGTAAACAGAATCATGTTTTAAGTATCATTATAATAATATTTGTTGTTTAGTGTGGCTTAGGGTGAATGCTTTTTAAAGTGAAAATTCATTTTGTAACCACCCCAATGCATCTTTTCTAAATCCAGATTATGTTAATTTTCCTAAAAGAAAATCTCAACTAACTGTTTCTACATAATTCCTTAGGGGTTAAGGAAGACTGGTGAATTTTGATTAAATGTAATACAGTTTTATTCAATGTTTCAGATATTTTTTAAAACTTTGGATACATTTAAGAATGCCTGAGTCAGGCTTTATTACAGTCAATGCTGTCTGTGTATTTGAAGGTGGTTAGAAAGTGGGGAGGGAATCCACCTGTAGCAGGTACCTTCTCTCTGTGGTACATGCCGGTGATTCATGTTCTCTGTCACACGTAAGACTGGCCACAAACCAGTGGGGTCAGTTTTCTACATTATTTCCTCTTCGTGATCATGTTATTTCATAATTCTTTGTCGCTGAAATCCTGTTGCCGGGGTGCTCCATTCGTTCAACAACTGTTTATGAAGCACCTGCTGTATGTCAGCCACTGTGCTCTAAGGGCTAAGGGTACAACGATGAGCAAACAGATTTTTTTTTTTCCTGCTGTCATGGAGTCTGTGGAGGAGACTAACACTGATAAAGTAACCTAAAGATACCTACATAAACACAAATGGTGGTAATGAAATAATGGTGGTATAGAAGCATGTAATGAGGACCTTGCCTACTCTAATGGCTCAAGAAAGGCCTGTGGGGACTTGACTTTTAAGGTTACAATGCAGAGGATAAATGGACATGAACAATGTGGAGGCAGTGGGGGCTGAACAGGGAAAGCATCCCAGGTAGAGGAGGGTAACATGCTGAGGGCCATGGAATGCCGGGGGAAATGGGGCCTGAAGGAAAGTCCGAGTGATAAAGGGAGAGTGATGCCAGATGAGGCTGGAAAGGTAGACAAGGACCACATAACACAGAACCTTTTAAAGGATTTTATCCTAAGAGCAGTAGAGTGTGTTGAAGGATTTTTAGCATGGCAGATATAGAATTAGATTTGAATTTTAATAATTTCACTCTGCTGATAAATTATGATTGTAGAAGAGGCAGGAATATATGTGGGAAGACAGTAAGAAGGATCTTAAAGTATATCAGGTAAGAGAGGTTGATACTTTTAACAGGGTTATGGTACAATAGAAGATAGGAAAGTTTTCAGAGATAAAAATCATTAGGATCTGGTGATGGCTTGAATTTAGGGTGTAAGAAAAAAGAAGGTGTTAAGGACAACTTTTGGGTTTCTTGCTTAGATGAAGTAACCAGATAAATAAAGGTGCCAGGTACTGAGAGAACTAAGGGACACTGGAGGAAGACCAGCTTTGGTGGAGGCAGATCGCGATTGAGTCAGAATTGATCATACAGACTTTGAGATGCCTTTGAGATATCCATGTGTAGGTGTTAAAGTAGACATTTGGATTATATGAGTCTGGAGTTCAGAGAAGAGAGTGAGTTAGAGATATAAACGTGGGACCAAAGCAACTAGTCATTAAAGTCATGCGTTCAGATAAGACAGACTAGGGACAAGCTGTGCAGTGAGAAAGAGGGGCTTAATAACCATGCCTTGGGGATCCTAACTTTTAAAGGCCAAACACAGGAGGAGGCATTGGGAAAAAAGTGGCTGACAAGGAATCATGAGAGAGAGATGAGGAAAAGAGAGTGAAGTCTCTTGTAGAATCTCAGAGGTCAAAGAAAGAGGTTTTTGTTTTGGTTTGGTTTTTGGTTTTTAAAGGGAGGATGTGGTGAAATAAGATGAAGACTGAAAAATGCCCATTCCATTTGGCAGAATGCAAGCTATTCTAGGTGCCTTCATCAGAACTCAGTTCAAGCTCTGACAAACCTTTTTTTCTTAATTTTAAAGCCCTTATCTTCTAAGTTCTTATAGTACAGCAATACCCTGTATATGCCTTTGACATAACACTTTTTAGCTCTTTCTTTCTTTATAGTCTGTAAGCTTCTTAAGGACAGATTTCCATATGTAATTTTGAATTCCCAGTACTTACCACTGTCCCTGAGACCTGGTATTTACTTACTAAAAATGTTAGATTTAATGAGAGAATGTGGGAACTGCTACTGCTGTTCTTTCTAGTGCACCCCCAGGGTCAGGGTCAGCCATCCTGACCCGGTGAAGGGGTTAAGTTCCTCTTGCAGCTGGTAACTAGCTTACCGTCTGGCACATAGTAGTAATACTAATAGCTAATATCTATTGAATATTACTATCTATCAAACACTGTTTAAAAGTTTTATGTCTGTTACTGATTTAATCTCCCTAAGAATCCTATAGCCAGATACTAATAGTAGTTGAGGTTTTGAGTAGGCCAATAACTAACGCCCCTTCCTTCTCCTGATTTTGAAACACGTTTAGATTTAAGACAGGTGATAAATGAAGATCAGAATGTTGGTTATTATTGATGAAACGAATTGACAAGTTTGGCTTAAATTCTGTAACTGAAAGAGCTTGTATATGGTACTTCCTCCCAGCTTGAATCCCCACACCCGCAAATAACAGAACAAGTAGAACTGGGATCTTCCCTTTGGAGGGACAAAGCCTGATCCTCCGAGACAAAAGCAGAATTTATGTTTACTTTACACAGGCTGTTCCTGAATGGGGGGAACCTAGAAAGAAATAAGGCAGTCATGCTCAGTTTCATCTCCCAAACTCAGCAGTCAGATAAATCATCTGCCCGTCCTGGGGAGGAGTGAGTGAAGGACACAGAGAAACTAGAAATGTTCTTTTCAGAAACTTCTCTTCTGGGAAGTGGATTGGAAAGTTTTCCTGCTGTGTGGAAACATGGGAGCGCAGAGTAAGTGTTTCTCCCTAACAACAGTAATAATAATAACCAATGTTTAGTGAGCACTTATGTGCCAGGCACTATTCTAAGTGCTTTACATATTTTGCCTCATTTAAACCTCACAATTGTCCTTTTATAGAAGAGGAAGCCAGCACAGAGAAGTTAAGTAACTTTCCCAGGGTTACACAACTACTCAGTAGTGGGGCTGGGATTTGAAGTCAGATGGTCAATAAATGCTTACTGAATAAGTGATTGTAATAAGTGGTGCATTTTATTCTAAAGTCCTTCACTCAATGAGTTTTATAAATTTAAAGTTGAACTTATCTTTGCCCCTGTTCCAGCTTTCAAATAAACACCTGACATATAAGGTGAACCTTAAAAAGGGTTTTTCTTTTTCCTTGTTAAGAAAGCCATGAGCAGGGTGTTCAGTCAAGAAGGCATTGTAAGTGTACACTTTGAGACCTGCTGCACCAAACAAAAACAGTGATAAAAAATCAGTGAAGTTTAAAGAGACATAACTTGCTAAAACAAACAAAAAGCAAGGTAATAAACATATCTGGAACAGAAATGAACTAGAAACACAGAGAAGTGGGCAGAAGCCTTGGGCTTAGTTGGCTGAAAGATGGGCTCCTCTGGGCAAGATGAACACTCTCTCCCTATTACAGAAGGAGGCTGGGAAAAGATACCTTAGAAAAACCATCGATCTTTAAGGATAATTTAAAAAGGGAAAATCTTAAAAGCTAGCAGAGAGAAGAAATATTACCCACGAGTTAGACTGACAGCAGACTTCTGACAGCAACAGTAGATGCCAGAGGAAATATATCTCCAAAGTGCTATAAACTGTTCATGTATAATTTTATTTCTGGTAAACTTTCAGTCAGGAGTGAGGGTGAAAGAGAGGCAGTTTTAAGTACACAAAGACTGAGAGTTTATTTCCCACAGGTTCTTTATCTCTGCTGAATGGTGCAGATAGAGAAGTGATCCCAAAGGGAAGATGTGGGCTGCAACAGCAACGGACAGCCAGGTGCATACAAATGGTTAAAACGTTAGGGAATTTAGTTAACTACTGACTGAAACGGAAATGCACACTAAAACTAATTTACAGTAAGCTTGTGTGTTTTAAGGTAAAACAAATGGCCACTGTTGTTCAAAGCATAGCCTGTGGACCAGAGCCAGTCTAAGAACTGTCTGTCACCAGTCTGTGGTGAGCCAAGTATAAAAAGTGAAAGTAAATGTCTTTAAACGTTTATAGCAATTTGACATTATTGTGGCTTTTTCTGTATTTTATAAAAGCATCAGCTCACAGTGAATTGAAGGAAAAGCAGCTGGTCCTTCCCCACAGAGAGTTTGAGAAGCGCTGCTCTAGACAACAATCATGAAGTGGGGGAGGCTGTTTAAAGAGTAAGATTCACTGAGGTCATCGGTTTGGTTGGGAGGACGATGGAGACAGTAAACAATTTTAGAATTTCTTAGAAAAATCTGTTGCAGAATATGTATGTTAAAAATCTAAAGATGCCTAGTAGACACTATAAACAATATAGGTTTTTAATTAGCAGAGAAAGAAAAGGAGAATATACAGAGTAGAAAACTTTGTCAACTTGACAGGAATCAGACAAGGAAAGCGCAAAAGAAAACAAATGGTGAACAGAAACATATGGTGCAGCTGTAAAAGTCAGTCCATATAGACTTGTAATCACAGTCATTGCACGTGGATAGCATATCTGGGATTGAAATATTTCATAAAGGATTGCAAAATGCTGAAGCAACAAGGCTTTGAGAACAGGATTGTATTTTAAGAATTTGTGTTCTGTATGGAAGAGGAAAGGTTACACTTGTGAAGCAAAAAGGAAGCATGTTTTAGACAGTGACTCAAATTTTGGTTGACCAGTTCTTCAGCATTCTTGTTTTTCTACATTAGCTGTAACCAGAAACACATTTATTATTCCTTCTGATGATTATGTTGTTGTTAATCCTTCCTCTGTCCACTTTAAAGTGTCTTCAGCCACTATGGGTCTAAAAGCTGAACTTCAGTTTGCTCAGAACTTTTGCCTCTTTGTTTATCTGCTTCTCAAAAAGGCTTTACTCATTTCTGTTGTTTTTAGGAACCTGGTAAATCTCTCAACTATTTACTACATTGGGCTAGTAGTTCAGTCTCACTACCAGGAGTATATTTGAAAACTATTTACTACACTTGAAAATCTTTGACTAAAATATACACTGTGGGTTTGAATCCTTCATTCAGTAACCTCTGCTGGCATTATTGGGGGGTGATATGTTCTTGTTAATTTTGTGTAGTAAAATTTCATTTATTTGGCATACAAATGTAAAACTCTTAAATATCTAACTGCAGTACAGACAAATAAAGAATTGAATCAGTGATGGTAAAAAAATCTTCTCTCTTTAGTTGTAAAAGTGATTCGTGATTTTTTTCTGTCAATAAATATCAAGTACATATTATGTGCCCATTATTAAACGAAGTATTGTGGCCTTTAAAAGTATTAGACGCAGATTCACAAACATTTATTCTTTTAGCTGAGATAAAACAGCGTTTATTCCAGAAGAGTTCCAGTTTACATATAGGTTTAGTTTAAAAAATTATTCTTGATATCAGTTGTTTAGGTCTTAACACAGGTGAATTATAGTAGAACCTTAAAGAATTTGGAGAGAACTGTAGGAAGAGGTTGGTGAATAAAGTTAGGGGGACTGGAGAGATGTTTCCCAAGTGAATTTTACTGCTAGGATGGCAGTTGGGGAAACATGGGAATGAGAGGCTGTTGGGCCAGCTCTGTATTCAGTAAGCTGGAAACCTTTCAGATCCCAGTGCAGGAGTCTTGCCTTTTATATAGACTTGTAGGGTTATCTTTGCCTGAATTACTTTTTGGCAACTACTGTTCTTTTTGAGAGGATGCTGACAACTACTTGGGTGAATGTACACTCCAGTGGTTAAGAATATGGATTTTGGAGTCAGATTTATGTGAATTTAATTCCAGGCATAACTGCTGCTTGCTTGTGAGAGAGATTTTGGGCAAATTGAGTCATCTCTGAGTTTGTTTTTTCATCTGTAAGTGTAGATAACAGTTTCTACCTCATTATAAATTATTTTGAATATTGAAGGTGATAATGTGTATTACAGGCCTGGCACATGGGTAGAGTTCAATAATATATGGAAACAACTACTCACTAGGCTCTAAACCCTATGATAAGAGGAATTACATCTCTGATGCTTACTGCCGTGTCCCTTGAACAGTGCCTGGCATGTGGTAGGTGCTCAGTAAAATTTTATTAATGAATGAAGGTGAATGCTTGTTATATTTAGGACTACCGTAGCGATACTTGAGATTAAAAATCTTCAGGGGATGGTGTTTTCCTCTCCTACTCTGCTTTACCTCTAGCCCCAACTTTTGGAGTTTTGTTTTTATGTAACTCATGCTGTCATAATAACTCCTAACTATTGCATTTTCGATAAAGTGCAAAAAGCTTTAGAGGTTGAGAATTCTTTTTCTCAAACTGTAGCAGCAGTGTCTTCAGAGTCCAGTAGGTGGCGGTGCTTTCTCATTATAATGGAAAAAAATTAGAGCAGGCGTCAAATCCAAGTAAAAAGGACCAAATCTTTTTGGAATAATGAAACTCTCAGGAGATTGAAATAGCAATTTGGTGATTAATTTCACAAATGCAGTCACATAACTTGATCATCTCAAGTACATAGTCCAGCTGAGATTGAAGATTTAGGGACAACAGCAAAATTCAAGGTCTGTTTCAAGAGCCTGTACAAATGAAAATTCCTGTTTTTTGAAGGCATAATAACTTTTCAAAAGTAGAAAATCTAAATTCTAATCTCAGTTTTGTTCTGGTACTGTGTTCCTTGAACAAATCACTAAACCTCTCTTAGTTTTTGGTTTCTCATTTCAAAAGTAACAACATCTTAGTCAGCTGATTAACACTAGAGGGAATATGAGAGTTATCCAGCTCAGTGCCCTTAGCTCACGGGTAAAGAAACTGAGACTCAGGGAGCCTCATGACCTCTTAAACTTGACATGGCAAGTCAGTTTCATGCTTTAAAAGTAACTTAGACATAGCTATAATATCATATATATGTAATATATAATATAATGAAGTCACTACATACTTTCATAGCTCTTTTGCCTTTAAGGATTTGCCTATAAATTATTTCTCTTCATTCTTATAACAGCCCTTGAGGAAGGCAGAACAACTATTACTAGTAGTTTTAGTCGTAGTAGTAGCAACAGGGATCTAGTAGGTATACAGTAAGTATTTGAGGGAATAAGTGAATGACAAGATATCAGGCTGAGTTAGTGGCAGAACCAGGATCAGAACAGGTCGCTCTTTTTCTAGATACGCACTTTCTTCATTACACCACGTCACCTGTGTAAAAGTGATGCCTAGGTGATTTTCATCATTTAATTGCTTTTGAGGTTTCTTCCATCATTTTAATTTCACTCACTGTGATTGTGATTAAAAGCTGTTAAAAATACCTTCTTTAACTTATAGCAACTCAGGTGGGCAAGTATTAGTATTTTCATTCCTCGGATGAAGATGCTGAAACCTAGAAAAGTTAAGAGATTTTCATTTAGTCAACTTTATAGAACTGAGAAATTTAAAAGATGGCCATTTCCTCTTGCCAGTCAAATGAATGGATATTGACCTGCTTCCAAAGCACGTCCTACACAGTAGCCAAGCAGAACATTCAGAAGTAGGGATTAAGTGTGTCAAGTAGCCTATGTTTTCACAACAGAGAAAGGGATGTGGTATCATTTCTACCCAAGTCTCTCTGTACATCATCAAGCAAAAGTTGGAAAATTGCAAAAATAGCCCATTCCTATACATACTCTATTCAGTTTTCCTTGATGAGCTCTCCTCTGCCCCCCAACCGGGTTACAAAATACAAGAAACAGACTAGACAGATAGATCTTAAGGGGCTGCTTCTTATTATAAGACATCTGCTGCTTTGTTATAAGTCAGCTAGGTATCTGAGCTCAGTTTAAATCCAGGGTAAAACTTTGTTTCTGAATTATTTGAGCTGATGTGATATCCTAGTAATGGTGTTACCCCAGGTGGGTGTGGAGCTTTTGAAAACTACCATTGCTAGTTTTCACTTACTGAGCATCTACTGTATGTCAGACACTATTCTAGCTACAGACACTATACTGCACTATTTAACCTGTGTAACAACTCCAGGAGTTGTTATCCTCATTTTATAGGTACGGTGTCCTAGAAGAAAACATTAAACTATTTATCCAAGATTATTTAGCCGGTAAGTACCAGAACCATGATTTGAAACCAGTTCTGACTTACTCAAAGGCTCTTTCTTTTAACCGCCATGCTATGTGGTATCTCTACATTTCTTCCTACTTTACGTCGCATGTCAGAGTACCAAGTCGCTCTCTTTACATTTAACTGGAGATATCCACTGTGTGCATTGTGAGAATCAAATGAGAGAGTACGTGGGGAAGTGCTTTGAATGGTATAAAGTGCATTATTGTACAGACTGTGGGTATTTATTATTGTAGAGTGGGCATGCAATACCCCTGAGGCCACCAACCCACCAAAGTCCACACAAGTTCCACACATTAGTCACTCTATTTGGCTTCCCTCTGAGTCTTTTTTTTCCTTTTCTCTTGGATCAAATTAGCTTCTGACAGATGTTTGGAAAATCATCTCATCCTGTAATTCATATTTATAAATCCTGCTGCTGCGGTGTGGTCCCCATTCTCTCTCTTCATTGAAGCCAGAGAATAATCTGGGAAAATGCCATGTTTCCTGTTATGAATTTGGGGGATCTTGTCTGCTTAGCACAATTCTTGAGTTTTTTAGGATTTCAAAACTGGAAAATTCAAAGCCAAGCATGGTTCCTCATATAGATGTTTTAGATTCTAAGAAAGTAAACAGAAACAGAGCTCCAGACTCATCCTTAGTAGGGGATTCAGAGTTGAAGATTTTGTTGTGTTTAAAATTTTGAAAACTTGTCTTGACTATTCTTTCTTAGATTTGTAATGAGGGCGTTCTTGACCTCTTTTCCCCTTTCCCCTCTGCTAGTCAATTTCGGTTTAAACGGTTCCTCTGCAAAGCTAGGAATCCTTTCTTTTCCTTCTTCTCCTTCTCCTTCTCCTCTTCCTCCTCCTCCTCTTTTTTAATATAGTTAATATGATACATTCTTGGCTTCTCTCCCCCCGAACTTCTCTTCTCTCACAGTTTTATAGTAACTGTGTCTACATCCTTCTTCCTGTTAGGGGGTAAGCTCCTTTAGGGCTGAGGTCGTGTCTTACGCTCTTTTTTAGTCCCAGGATTTAGCATACACTGTGCTTAGTAAATATTTCCCAGAGTGAATAAAGTCTACAATGATCACATGATTCCTGCCTCTGTTGTCAAGTACACTTCAGTTTAAGGATGGCTGCTTCAGCAGGGTCACTTTCAGCCCTCTTGTCATGAGTCGCATTGATGCCCTTTAGTCCACTTCATGCTTCGAGTGTGTGACTGCGATTGTGATTATTTTTTTAGGGTATTTTAAGATGCTGATGTGTGAACAGGAATCTCTTCATCCCTGTTGACTTGAATTTTTTTAAAAAAAAGAATTGATTAGGATCTGTATACCTTTGCTTAATAACATTATTCTTATTTTCAGTGCTTCTTTCTGTTTTGAAGGGGAGGGAAAACGTCCTCTGTTGTCTCAAACCTTAACCCACATCTGGAGGAATAGACATACTCAGATCAGGTTCAGTGTTGAAGAAGAGGTGTCGCCTTCCTGCCTCAACAGCTCATAACGTGGGCTTTGTCAGAGCTCAGGGGCAGAGGGTGTCTGAGGTTGAAGGTGCTCGACAGAGATGTGTGCGCAGTTTTCCTCGGTTTAAACCTGGCTGACACTTAAAAGTGTATTAATGTCCAAATGAACATACACACATAGGAACACAGGCTGGCTGTTGATTCATCAGGTAGCTGTGTTAGGAGGAGTTGTACAAATAAATACTACATTTTTAAAAAGTGTACTCATTGCATCTGAAAATGTGCTCAAATAGTTGAATGAGCCATTGGTTTTTTCCCTTGCCCATTAAAATTTCTTATTCTACCTAAGTCAGTAGAAGGACTATTTGCCAAGCTCACTTACAGTTTTAAGAGTAACATGTAGTCTACTCTCAGTCCCACTAGGGAGAACGTTCACCGGGCCCTTGAGCTGTGTCCCCAGGCTTCCACCTGGGCCTTCTGTCCTCACAGTAACGCGCTGTGTCTGGATGACTCAGATCTCTCCCAAGTCCTCGCCTCCAGTAAGCGCTTCCATATATCTACACATGAGTCAGGTTGCTTGGATGTTTCAGAGACACATGCACTCCACAAGTCCCAGACTGAGCTCAGTCCCCTCCCCCCAAAAAAACCCTCAGTGAATGGGACTGCTATCCATCCACTTTCTCAGGTCAGAGCGGAAAGTGATCCTGGACCCTTCCCTGTTTTTTTGAATCACCACTTAAGGTGTCTGTTAAACATCTGCTCCTTTCCTGCTTCTTGACAATATAGCCAGATTTATCCTTCTAGAATGCTGGTCACATCCCTCCTTTATTCAAATCATTGCAGAGTCATTAATGGCTTATAAGGTCTTATTGTGATCTGATTTCCTGATTTTGAAGCCCCCTACCCATAACACTTTCTCATGCTGTGCTAAAATTTATCCATCTCAGTTTCGGCTTAGATCCTCCTCCCATAGAAGGGTTTTCTGTACTACAGCCCCTACGTCCAGTTTGGTTCCTCTCTTATATGCTCCCACAGCACCTTATCTTTCATTTTTCTCATCACTGATCCTTAACCGGTTACATCTGATTGCCCGTTTGCTCATCTTTCTTTCTTACTAGACTGTAAGCTGTGTAAGGGCAGGAACAGCATCTTTCTTTATCACTAATCCCTAGTGCTTAGCACTGTGCCTGGCTTATAGTAATATTTCAGTAAGTATTTGTTGAATGAGTGAATGAAGCTTCTGCTGTAGTGATGGATCATTTAAAATTCTCTTGGGCTGTGCTACTTGGTTATCAGTTGCATAGCTTGTTTATCCAAAATTCCAGTTTGACTTGTGTTTTTAAATGGATTCTGACTGCTCTGCATACACATCTGCCATTTGCAGATTATTACACTTTAAATAGAACTCTCATTTTTCTCTCCAGGCTTGCTTTTCCCTTCCAGTTTTTTACATTTTTATTAACTATTTTTCCGTTTATCCAGGTCTCAAGTTTTGTAGTTAGTTTTGATTGATTTCTTTTATCCACTCAATTCAGTCAACCACTCGACTTTTGAGCCCTCCTTTGAAATACCTCATATCCATGGCCGCTTTTCCATATCCATTGCCACGACCCACGCTTAGAGCGGCACCCCCATCAGGCTGGATTAGTGCAGTAGTTTCCTGGCGGGACTGCGGCTCCAGTCTCTTTGTATCCACTCTGTCTTATTCACTGCTGCCTAATTAATCTTTCTAAAGCCTACTTTCATTTTTTCATTCCTTTGCTTAGAAGTTGTTTTGAGTGACTTTTCCTTGTCTGCTCGATGTGTCCAAATCTCTGACCTGATTTCCTTTTCTCCATCAACCTAAGTTCAGTCAGTTGTGTAGTACTTTTGGTGATATCTCTGCTTTTATCTTTATTTCTTTTCTCTCTCTCTCTCTCTCTCTCTCTCTTTTTCTTTAGAGTTTGAGCTCTCATAACCCCTAGTATGTGTGGATTTTTGGAATAGCCTCCTAATTGATGTCTGGACATTCTGCTTCCTCTAGTTCGTCGTATTTGTCGTTACCAGAGTAACTGTCCTTAAATGCAGCTCTGACCATTGTCCTCTGCTGTCAGAAATCCTTCATGAGTCCATATTGCATGCAGGTCATCTCACTTTGCAGGATGACATTCAGGGTTTTCTGTGCTCTGGCCCTCCCAGCCTACTTACAGAGCTGTATCTCCTACCAGTTCCCCCTCCAGGCTTCCAAATAATTTTGACATCATTGAAGCTGAACAAATTGGACCACTATCTGATTTTCTCTGAGCATGGTTTTCCCACCGTCATGCTTTGGCTAAAGGTGTTCAGTCTGCATGGGACTTTCCTTCCCTGCCATTCAGCTTTCTGTATTTCTTAATTTATCCCAAGTATTGCCACCCCAGCAGCCTTTGATGTTCCTGCTTCTACTAGATGGACTCCAGTGCATTGCAACTCCTGTAACCTTTCTTTCTGATCTTTCTTATGGCACCCTTGCATTTTTTACTTCATTTGGAAACTTAACCGGATTGTATACTCTGTAGTATATTGGGTTGTATACTTTTATAAGGATGATAGCAATTGCCTGACACCTTGTATATATTAGGTGTTCAGTAAACACTGAAATGAATAAGTATATATGTATAATATTGTCTGCTTCATAATCATTTAACCCTGTCAGATGGATTATTTTAGTATAACTTTTATAATTTTAATAAAGGGCGTTCTTATGACTGTTGTAGCAGATGAAAACTCTCAAACTGTACAGTAACGTGTTTTAAAATGTGACTCACTCAACTATCTAGTAGAGGGATAAGCAAACTACAGTCCAGCACATGTTTTTATACGGCCTGTGAGCTAAGAGTGGTTTCTACATTTATAAAGAATTTGAAGGCAAAAGCAAAGGAATACGCGATGAAGATGACATGTGGCTTGCAGAGCCTAAAATATTTACTATCTGATCGTTGACTGAGAAAGTTTGTTGACCGCTGATCTAGAAACACACCTGATCATCTGTTGGGAATTACTCCTGCTCATTGGATATGTGAAATTATCTGTTTCCTTGAGCAGTTTAATAGGCACTCACCCAGACTAATGCCTGTTCCCTTCCTTGAAAAAGATTTGTTAGGCCTGGCTTCAGAGGAGTTTTGAGTGACATGTAAATCTCCTCTGGGCTCTTTGGCACTTGGCAGTATCTCACGCAGATAACCAGATACAAATGAGCCATTTCTTTCCATTATAACCCTTCATCTGAAGTCTGTCGGGATCGCACATCTGGTGAAGTTAGATGTCATTCAGAGCAAGTCTCTTGGCATATTTCAAGAATGTTAATTGCTAAGTGGTGGCTGAAGCAGAAAGGTTTAATAATGTCCTTCAGTTGCCTTAAAAGTACATGGACCCAGAATTTTAGAACTGAAAAAGGTCTTAGAGATCAAGTATAGCGTGGTCATTAAGAACATGAGCCATGGCAGGGCCAGACTGCATGGCTCTTCTACTTAATCCTCTCCATGTCTCAGTTTCCTTACCTTTAAAGTATAGTACCTGGGATAATAATAGGACCTGTTTCACAGAGCTGTGTTAGTGTTAGATATGTTAGTCCTCAGCATTGACATTTAAATGTTAATTTAATGTGGACAACAACACTGCCTGGCATACTGTAAATGCTCATAAATGTTACTTTCGTGTGTTTTGTTATTCTTCTTTATTATTGTTTGTATTACTAGTAATCTCATCTCATTTTATAATTAAAGAAACTGAGGCCTAGAGGAGTTCAGTGATTTTCTTCACTTTCATGACAGGCAGAATGGATTAAAACCCGGAATCCTCTCTATAATGTGTTGCTTTTAGTTGTATCTTAGTGGCTGTAGATAAGTTTTTAACTGAAAAAAAAATGTTTGGCAGCTTTTTGCATAAAATAGGAACAGCTAAGTCATTAATAATTTCTCCTGAGAATCTTAAATTTATTACCAATGTCTTTCATTATTTGGGTTTTATAGCTAATTTATAGGACTACCTACTGTCTCTGTCCTTTCTCTTCTGTAGATTATTTCATAGCCATCTCTTTTTAAAAATTGAGCTGTATTGGAGGGGAGGATATAGCTTAAATGGTAGAGCACATGCTTAGCATGCACAAGGTCCTGGGTTCAATCCCCAGTACCTCCATTAAAAAAATACTAATAATAAATAAATAGACCTATTGACCTCCCCCCAAAATAAAATAAAATTGAGCTGAAATCCACATAACATAAAATCAAGCATTTTAAAGTGTCCAGTTCAGTGGCATTGGGTATGTTCACAGTGTTGTGCAACCACTCCCTCAGTCAAGTTGTGTAGCATTTTCATCGCCCCGGAATAAAATCCCATGCCCATTAAGCATTCACTCCCCATTTTGTGCTCCTCAACCCCCTGGCAAACACCACCCTGCTTCTCTGTCTGTGGGCTTATCTGTTCTGAGTATTTCATATAAATGGAATCATGGAATATGTAGCCTTTTATGTCTGGCTGTTTTCACTTGGCTTAGTGTTTTTGATATGCATCCATATGCAATACATCTTTTCTTTTTATGGCTGAGTAATATCTCATTGTATGGATATACTACATTTTGTTTATCCAGTCATCCACTGATAGATACTTGAGTTGTTTCTACCTTTTGGCTGTTGTAAACAGTGCTGCTATGAACATTTATGCACAAATACTTGTTTTCGGTTATTTTGGACACATACCTAGGAGTGGAATTGCTAGATGATATAGTAATTCTATGTTTAATTTTTTGAGGAATTGCCAAACATTTTTCCACAGCTGGTGACCATTTTATGTTCCCAACAGCACTGTACTAGGGTTCTCATTTCTCAACATCCTTACCAATGCTTATTTTCTGTTTTTTAAAAAAATTTTATTTATTTTTTACTTTTCCTAGTTGAGTATGAAGTGGTATCTCGTTGTGATTTTGATTTGCATTTCCGTAATGACTAATGATGTTGAGCATCTTTTCATGTGCTTGTTGGCTCTTTGTATATCTTTTTTGGAGAAATGTCTCTTTAAATCCGTTGCCTGTTTTTTAGTTGGGTTGTTTGTCTTTTTGTTGATGGGTTGTCAGAGTTACGTATATTTTCTGGACATTGGACCTTTTTCAGATATATGAATTTCAGATATTTTGTGTGTTGTTTTTTCACTTTCTTTATAGTGTCCTTTGGTGCACAGAAGTTTAATTTTGATGAAGTCCAATTTATCTATTTTTTTTTTTTTTTTTGCTCAGGCTTCTGGCATCATATCTAAGAATCCACTGGCAGATCCAAGGTTATATAGATACACTCTTGTGCTTTCTTCTAGTGGTTTTATGGTTTTAGCTCTTACACTTAAGTCTTTGATCCTAATTGTAATTTTTATATAGGGCGTTAGGAATGTGTCCAACTTCATTCTTTTGCGTCTTTTGCGTCTTTTGCGTGTGGCCATCCAGTTGTTTCAACATCATTTGTTGAAAAGACTGTTCTTTCTCAGTCCTGGCACCTTTGTCTAAAATCAGTTGACCATAGATGTGAGTTTATGTATTGTCAGTTCTATTCCATTGATTTATATGTTTGTCCTTATCCCAGTAACACTCTGTTTGGATTTCTGTTGCTTTGAAATTGGAAAGTGTGAGTCCTCCAACTTGGTATATTGAGTTGATTGATTTTCATTTGTTGAACTACCCATACGTACCTTGGGTAAATCCTAGTTGTTCCTGGTGTATAATCTGTTTAAAAATTATTTTTAATAGTGCTAAAATATACATAACACAAAACTTACCATTTTAACCATTTTAAGTGTACAGTTTGGTGGCATTAGTTTTTTCACTTTGTTATGTAACTGTCACTGCTATCCATCTTCAGAACTCTTTTCATCTTGTAAAACCGCAACTCTCTACCCAATAAGCACTAACTCCCCATCCCCCAACGCCCTGGCACTTACCCTCCTACTTTCAGTTTCTATGAATTTGACTACTTTTGGTACCTTATATAAGTGGAATCATACAACATGTGTACCTTTGTCATTGGCTTATTTTATTTATCATAATGTCCTCAAGGGTCACCCATGTTACAGCATTTGTCAGAATTTCTTTCCTTTTTAAGGCTAAGTAATATTCCATTGTACGACTATGCCACATTTTGTTTATCTGTTCTTCTGTTGATAAGCACTTGGGTTGCTCCCACCCCTTGACTACTGTAACCAATGCTTCTGTGAACATGGATGCACAAATATCTCTTTGAGTACTTTGCTTTCAGTTCTTTTGGGTATATACCCAGAAGTGGAATTGCTGGGCCAGATGGTATAAGCCTAAATTTTAATAGGCTACTGAATTAGCATTGCTAGTACAGTTGATCCTTGAACAACATGTGCTCAAACTGGATGAATCTACTTATATGTGGACTTTTTTTTTTCAATAAATATGTGCTATAGCACTACACAGTCCATAGTTGGTTGAATCCATGGATGTAGAGCCATGCAGATGGAACTGTGGATATAGAAGTTTGACTGTAAAGTTATATGTGGATTTTTAACTTTGTGAGGGTCACTACCCCTAATTCCGACCCCTGTGTTGTTTGAGGGTTTTTTCCTCTATAACATATATGTTACATATACAAGAGATATTGGTATATAATTTTCTTGTGATGTTATTGTCTGACTTCGGTATCAGGGTAATACTGATCTCATAGAATTAGTTAAGTATTTCCTCCTCTTCCATTTTCTGCAAGACTTTGAGAAGGATTGGTGTTATTTTTTTTTCTTTAAATAGTTGGTAGAATTCTCCAGTTAAATCATGCAGTTCTGGGCTTTCTTTGTTGGGAGTTTTATGATTACTGATTTAACTTCTTTGCTTATGTTATGACTTTATTAAATTAACATTTGTTAAGTGGAGCACAGGGTGCTGGGTGGTGAGTCATGATTCAACAACAAACCACAAGAGTAATTGGAATAGGGAAGTTTATTACTCATAGGTCCTGGAGGAATTATAGATGCCTTGACGGACCACATGGAGAGGCAGACAGAGAGATGAAGGACCTGGGACACATGTCTTTATTTACAGTCTGTGGGTAGAGTGCTTTGGGGTTCCTGGGCTAGGGCTGGATTGGTCATTTCAAACCCAAAAAGCAGGGTAAGCTCCATGGGGGTTTTTATCTAAGGGGTGTGTAAATCATACAGGTGCTGGGAAGCAAGGGAGACTGCTGGTCTCAAGTCATAACAGGAACTACATTTGCTTGTGACTGCATCCTGCTATCTAGGACATGCACTTCCCTGAAAGGGAGTCTGCTGTTAGTTTAACGTCCCTGCAGGCTGCCTGGCCAAACAATATGGATGTGGAAGCAGCAGTACCATGGAGTAGCTTAGCTAAACTCTTTGCAAAAGCTTGTGGATCTCTTCAGATTGTCTGTTTCTTCTTGAGTCTTTTTTGGGAGTTTGTATGTTTCTAGGAATTTCCGTCTTATCTAGGTCTTCTGATTTGTTGGCATACAATTGTTCATAGTATTCTTGTATAGTACTTTTTATTTCAGTAATACTGGTGATAACATTCTTACTTTCATTCCTGATTTTAGTGATCTGAGTCTTCTTTTTCTCTTGGTCAGTCTAGCTTAAAGTTTGTCAAATTTGTTGCTCTTTTCAAAAAACTAACTTATTCTGTTGATCTTTCTTTATTGTTTTTATATTCTCTATTTCATGGATCTCTGCCCTAGTCTTTATTATTTCCTTCTTGCTTTGGGTTTAGTTTGTTCTTTTTCTAGTTCCTTAAGGTAGAAGGTTAGGTTTTGACTTGAGTGCTTTCTTTTTTTAAATGTAAATGTTTACAGGTGTACATTTCCCTCTGAGCACTTTTTCACCGCATCCCATACATTTTGGTATGTTGTGCTTTCGTTTTTATTCTACTCAAAGTATTTAATAATTTACATTGTAATTTGTTCTTTGACCCACTGGTTGTTTAAGAGTCTGCTGTTTACTTTGCACTTTGTGAATTTTCCAAGTCTCCTTCTGTTATTGATTTCTAGTTTCATTCCATTGTGGTAAGAAAAGATACTTTGTATGATTTCAGTTTTTAGAAATGTGTTGAGACTTATTTTGTGGCTGAACATATGGTCTATCCTGGAGAATGTTCCATGTGCACTTGAGAAGGATATGTATATTGTTGTTGGGTGTAGCTGTATACATCTGTTAGACCTAGTTGATGTATAGTATTGTTTATGTCCTTTATTTTCTTGCCTATCTTTTGTATGGTTGTGCTATCCATTGTTAAAATTGGGATGTTGACTTCAGCTATTTCCCATTTTAGTTTTGTCAGTTTTGGCTTCATATGATTTGTTATATGTTGTCAGGTGCATATATGTTTCCCATCCAAGTACTAACTAGGCCCGACCCTGCTTAGCTTCCGAGATCAGACGAGATCGGGTGCATTCAGGGTGGTATGGCCATAGACAGGTGCATATATGTTTATAATCATTTATATCTTATCCTTTTTTATTATATAATATCCTTTTTTGCCTCTTGTAACTTTTTTTGTCTTAATGTCTGTTTGTCTGATATTAATACTAGTTATTCTAGTTCTCTTTTTGTTATTCTTTACATGGAATATCTTTCTATCCTTTCATTTTCAACCTATTCGTGTTTTTGGTTCTAAAGTGAATCTCTTGTAGACAGCATATAGTGGATCATTAAAAAGAAAATCGACTCTGCCAATCTCTGCCTTTTAATTGAAGTGTTTAATCCTTTTACACTTAATGTAATTACAGATATGGAAGGACTTATGCAATTTTAAAATTTGTTTTCTTATATCCTGTATCTTTTTTGTTCTTCATTTTCTCCATTACTACCTTCTTTTGTGTTTGTTATTTTCTCATGTTAACATTTTGATTCCCTTCTCATTTCTTTTACTGTGTATCTTTTAATTATTTTCTTAGCAGTTGTCCTGAAGATTACAATTAACATCTTAACTTATAATAATCTAGTTCAAATTAATACCAACTTAGCTTTAATATTATATAAAACTTTTCTGCTATATAGCTCTGTTCCCCCATCTTTATGTTGTTATCATCACAAGCTAGATCTTTGTGTGTTCATCAAGATAGATTTGTAATGCTTCATTTATTTGCTAATTGATTGATTTTAAATGCTAAACCAACTTTGTAGTCTTAGGATAAGTTCAGCCAATAATAATGTGTTATTGTTTTATTCTTGTAATGTATTGCTGGTTCAACTTGCTAATATTTTGTTAAGGATTTTTGTGTCTATATTCATGAGGGATATTGGTCTAAAATTGTGTGTGTGTGTGTGTGTGTATGATTGTCAAGTTTTAATGTCAGTAATGCCAGTCTTACGAGTTGGAAATTGTTCCCTTCTCTGTTTTATGAAGTTTTTGTTAAATTGATGTTATTTCTTAAATATTTGATATAATTCAGTGAAACCATCTGGACCTAGACTTTTTGTGTGGGAAGATTTTCAGTTACTTAAAAATAAGTATAGTGTTATTCAGATATTGTTATTTTATTATTTGTCAATTTTGGCATGTTGTATTTTTTCAAGTAGTTTGTTTAATTTTATCTAAGTTGTCAAATTTGTTAGCATAAAGTTGCTCATAATATTCTCCATCTAATAACCTTTTAGTGTCTGTAGCAATGTAACTTTTTTTTTACTCCAATTTTATTTTTTTATTTTTATTTTTATTTTTTTTAACATTTTTTATTGATTTATAATCATTTTACAATGTTGTGTCAAATTCCAGTGTTCAGCACAATTTTTCAGTCATTCATGGACATATACACACTCATTGTCACATTTTTTTCTCTGTGAGTTATCATAACATTTTGTGTATATTTCCCTGTGCTATGCAGTGTAATCTTGTTTATCTATTCTACAATTTTGAAATCCCAGTCTATCCCTTCCCACCCTCCACCCCCTTGGTAACCACAAGTCTGTATTCTCTGTCTGTGAGTCTATTTCTGTCCTGTATTTACGCTTTGTTTTTGTTTGTTTGTTTGTTTTTGTTTTTGTTTTTTAGATTCCACATATGAGCGATCTCATATGGTATTTTTCTTTCTCTTTCTGGCTTACTTCACTTAGAATGACATTCTCCAGGAGCATCCATGTTGCTGCAAATGGCATTATGTTGTTGGTTTTTATGGCTGAGTAGTATTCCATTGTATAAATATACAACCTCTTCTTTATCCAGTCACCCGTTGATGGACATTTAGGCTGTTTCCATGTTTTGGCTATTGTAAATAGTGCTGCTATGAACATTGGGGTGCAGGTGTCATCCTGAAGTAGATTTCCTTCTGGATACAGTGTGGAGATTCCTCAAAAGACTAGGAATAGACTTACCATATGACCCAGGAATCCCACTCCTGGGCTTGCAATGTAACTTTTAGAAAATGCTTACACTGGCATTATAGCAAGTATTTATGTGGTGCTTATTACATGCCTTTGACTTTACAAATATTAGCTCTTTTAATCCCCACAACAGTTTGTGAACAGGTAATATTATCTCCATGTTATAGATGAAGAAACCAGAGTTAAACTAAGAGAGTTTAGGTGCTCTGCTCAAGCTTACAGAGCTAGTGTATTAAGAGCTTAAGTTGTAATCCAGGTGGTCTGGGTCCAGCGTCCTTTTTTCTAACTATTATTTACATTGCCTTTCTAAAATGACAGATAGCTGTTCTGTTCTTCTTATGGAACTGTGCTGTATTCTCTCTAGAATCTATCCTTGCTCTCCCCACCTTTATACCACTGAGTGGAAATTTTTGTTTCTGTTATTCCTAATTAAAACTTGGAATGACTTTTCCCTGATAAAAACATTACATATGATGGCTGTGCATACTTGAAATACTGTTAACACTCTTCTTCAGTCACATAATATGTTAAAAAGACTTTTGGGGCTTTACTGGGAAGTTCACCAAAATTTATAATATGAAACATTGTTTCTTAAGGGAAAATATTAGAAGAAATTTATTTTAAATTCACTTGCCTAAAAAGTTAAACTTGAATTATGTAGAAGTGATATTTAACTTTTTCTAATTTCTTAATGATTTGAATTTACTGAGTTATTAAATCATAATTTAAAAAGACAAATACCATGATTAATTTGGACACATACTTTGTTTCACTTTGATTAATTTGTTGATTAATGTCTTTCAGGGTTATTCAAATACTCAGAAGAATATTCTTCTTCAGGTGGATCAGAACTGTGTTCGTAATTCTTATGATGTTTTCTCTTTGCTGCGGTAAGAAACTTCTTAGAGTCCTCTTGTGTTTTCTAAAGAATCTTCCTCATTTTGAGTTTGTGACATTTCAGTGTGAGAAAATGTATGGGAGCTTTAGAAGCTGTTACTCAGACGTAGCATTTTTTAGTGAGAGCTTCATAAATTTTGTAGGTACAGTGATTTAAGTTTATCTTTTTTACAAAGCCTTTGGAAAGCCATTTTTTCCCTCTGGACAGTGGGAAAGAATGATTGGAAGCCATTGGTCTTAAAACAGGGACATGAGCTTTTTCCCATCTCCTGCACTATAAAGAGCAGCAACTAGAGGTACAAAATTTAGACTTATCAAAATTTTAACAACTACGGCATTACTAGAAAAATCCTCCAATAGCCCCAGATTTAGCTTAGAGTTTTGATCTGCTGTTCATCTTTAAAAAATCATATTTGGCAAGGCAAAGGAGCTTTGCATGAATCTCATGCTCAGAGGCTCAACTGCCTTAGCTCTATATTTTCATAATGTCTGGGATTAATTTTGAAAGATTTTTAACTTTGGTTGTAATTTTCAATGTGGTAGATCATCAAGGACATTTTCCCAGGAGACAGGCTACCAAAATAAAAGCAATTTAAAATAAAGTTAACAGTGACACTCAACCTATGTTCACCCTACTCAGACAGATGATTCATTGAAATTTGATTTTGGCAGTATTTTCCTGATGTTTACATAACACATCATAAATTTCAGACCATTAGACATCCTCTGTGTATCTACTAGAGGAAGAGTCCAGAGGATGATTGGACTTTTGTCCAATTGGATGATTGTTTATTTTTAAACATTTTGAAATGGGCTTTTCCTTTGCAAATCTTGAATCTTACTGTACATGATGATAGAGAGTTTGGTCACGTAGACTATGTAAGTTCTCTTAAGAGACAATGATTTCAACTAAAGTAACCACAAACATTTGATAACTTTTGATCCTTATCTGAGAGGTGCTTTCACTTTGACTTCTTAGGATATGTAACAGAATGGACAGAATTTAGTAATTGGATGGTGGAGATAGAAAGCAGGAGGGGGTCAAAATATATAACTTACTTTTGAGCCTATTATTTTGGGGCTACACTGAGTTTTAACTGTTGAAAACAGTGGTGTGTGAAAATAGTTTGAAATGTGAGTAAGCCACTAATATTTCTTGACCTGTTTTCATCCGTAAAATGAGGGTATAGATACTATTATTTTAAAGATATTTTCCAATTATGAGATCGAATGATCTTATTAGAGAAACCAATAGAATTAAAAGAAAAAGGAATAAAAAGTCAGTGAGGAGGAGGAGGACTTGGGAAAGGTAACATCATAGAATCTAAGGGAATCTAAGAGATTTAAGGAGTATTGAAGGCTCTGTACTAGGATCTTGGGAATCAACTTGGTATATTAGAGAATGCATTGATTAACGTGACTCTGGCTTGAGTTATCCTTGCTTTATCCTAGTTCACGTGACCTCTCTGATTGATCTAAAATGCTGAAGCAGTGATGTTACAAATTTGTTTATAAGCATTTTCACGTCTATTATCTTACTTTCCTAGAAGTTTTTTGTGTTCACACATCAGGGGATCAGCCTTTGTCTTCAACACAGAAACTGAAGCCAAGAGGTGTTAAATGATTTATTTGTCTGAGGGGACACACACCAAGTGAGAGCCAGACTGGAGACTGGTATGAAGGTTTTCTGACAAGCAAATTTTACAGAACCCTTTTCACAGTCTCACTTACCTTCCTAGACTGGTGGTTATAAGGTGCACACAGTATAATGATGGACAAATTTTCTGAAAATCACAGAGCCCTCTATCCATGCAGAATGATCAGGTTTGTCTGATAGTTGCTTAGTTATTTAACCCGGATCGTGCAATGAAATGGCTCTTGGGGGTTTCACTTCTGGAGTGCCTTCTAGATTCTTCAGGTGTGTCAGCAGTTTGAATTGCCTTATTAACGGAGGCCTTCTCATCACCGTTGTGTGAATCATTTATAGCTGGTAACACCAATATGCTTTTTCTGAGCCAGATCAAGTGTCTTTATCAACTAAATAACCTGAACCCAGAGAGTTACTCTGGATCTAGAAACTTTAAATTGTAGTTGTCAAAGTTAATGAGTAAAATGGAATTTTCTCTGATAGTTCTCTCAGACAGTACAGAGTAAGCATCATCTATCCGCTCAGTCAAAAATTCTTCTTTTCCCACAGTTTTTGCCATGGTATATGTAAAGTGATTGCTGGGAAAATTAATTTTGTGCTGATCAGTTTTTTTAATAGTTTCTCCTCTTTAACTCAGGCCATGTTGTTCCTGGATGGAGTAATTTTTTAAAATACACCTTTTCTTTTCCTGATGATTTCTTGGTTTATTAAATTGTTATTTCTCGATCTGTAATTTTACATGAAAATGCAAGAGTCTGGATTCTTTAATATCATTTACTCCACAAAATTCTCAGTGCTGTTTTGAGTCAGGATGGTGCATCTCCTGATTCTGCTTTTTTGAGAGTATTAATTCTAGATAATAACTCTCACTGTGTTGACGTGTCATAGTATGTGCTTTTATACCTTCCACCTTTCATGTGTGAATGTCAGAGAAAAATAGGAAATCTTGACTGAGTCAAGGATTTTGGAGCACCTAACAACCTGGCATTAAATAGCTCCTTCAGATGGGTGTGTTGTCGGAAAACAAAAACCTGAGGTTTTATTCTTTTGCCAATAGTTAGGAATTTAGATTAATTTCAGCGTTGCCAAGTAAGAGCAGCTCTTTCCAAATTTACATTCAATGTGTGTGATGATAACTGAATTTTTGCTTCTTAACCCTAGGGAATTCTAGGATTAAGGGTTAGTTTTCAGGTAAGCAGGCATATTTAATTAAACACTTCACTCATTGTCACATTTGATACTTTACGATGTTCACCACAAGGTGTCAATGTTGCTCTTCAACTGGCATTTGAAATTTCATTTATTTTACAGTTTTGAAGTGTGAAAAGTAGGGTTACAAATTACAAGTGAGCCTTTAATTTAGAAGTTAATTTTTTCCCTCTTTATTATTATTCCTTCCAGGTTAAGGAGTTTCTAGACTTAATCAGATAGCTTTCTCCTTTTGGGTCTGTTGATTTTTAAAAATTTTAATTGTGTCGGTGATAGGGAGTTATGGAAAGATTATAAAGAGAGGAGGAGTGACATGGTCAGGTGTGCCATTTAGAATGCCAGCCATGGTGACAGTGTGGAAGGGACCTGAGGGACGAGACTGCAATCCTACTTGTCCTCTGAAATGGAAAGATTATTTTTAATGTTTAAAATTTTTTTTGTTTTGTTTTCCTTTCATAATTTCTCAAAAACGTAGCTCTACTGTAGTGAGATAAGTGAAAATAATTCTGATTTTCTTCCAGTATAGTTTTTATGGTTTTATTTCTTCTCCTCTTTTGACATGTTCTACTTTTGCTAGTTTAATAAGTGGAGGTGTGGTGGAGAAATCATGGGCTTTGGTCCTCCATCTAGGTTCCAGTCCTAAATTGTCATATGCCTGAAACTGGATGCAAAACTTTGGGCAAATTACTTAACTTAGGTATGCCTCAAACTGCTCTTGTAAAATGGGGATAATATTTGTCTCATAGAAATATTATGAGGATTAAATAAGGTAAAAATACTTGGAAGATGGCAGGACAGTTACTGGCATAAAGAAAACATTCAATAAATAATAATTTTCATTTTCCCCTTTACTTCTTCCATCTTGGAATTAGCTTTCTCCTCTATGCCAGTGCCCCTTTTATATATTACCACTAGGTTTTCCACTTTTTAGCCTCATTTCCCTTTCTCTCCTTGCCATTCTAATGTCTGCCACCTCTGTTTTTAGAGTTACTTTTATTAATCCTAAACAATTATGAGAAAATTCGTTTAATATGTGCATGTCTTGTCTCCCTAGTGACACTGAAAACTTCTTGACGGAAGGGATTATGTCACATGGCTCCATTTTGTCCTCTGTCTTATTGACAGTTCTCAGTTATGTTGGACTTCCTGTGGATCCTGCTGTGACCCTCGAGCCCTGGGTCCTAAGGATCCTGCAGTACTCTTTCTCCCTGAGAACTCTCTTTCATTACCGCAGCTTCAACCACCACATCCACATTTTAATAACTCTCGAATCCATGTCTCTTGTTGTTACTTTTCTTTTGAATTTCTTATCTGTGTTTTCCAATGACCAGTAGACATGTATACTTCCACGTTCTGTAGGAACCTCAACCCTAATATGTCCGGAGCTACGCACAGTGGCTTAATCTTCCTCTTCCTTTTCTTTCCCCTGGTTTGTCTGGTAGTATTGTCATCATCTCAGGCACCCAAGCAAGCATACCCTTCTTTGGTCTCATCTCTGTTTTCCTAGACTATTTCCTGATTTCCTAACTATTCTTCCTACTTCCTCCTTCCAGTTTTTCTTTCATGCAATTAATAGATATTATTTATTGAGCACTTAATTTGTGCCAGGAACTACTGTAAGTGCTTTACATTATTTAACTCTTTTTTTTTTCAAATTGAAGTATAGTTGATTTACAACGTTGTGCTAATTTCTGGTGCATAATGATTCAGTTATATATATTCCTTTTTGTATTCTTTTTCATTATAGGCTATTACATAGGCAATAGGTATTGCATATAGTTCCCTGTGCTATACAGTAGGACCTTGTTGTTCATTAATTAACTCTTTTAATTCTTAACAACAATCCTAAGAGGTAAGAGCTATTTAGTCCTATTTACAGATGAGGAAATTGAGACCAAGTAGTTAAGTAGCTTATACAAGGTCACACAACTAGTTCATGTTAGCCTGTATTTAAAACCAGTTTAGCTCCAGAGCCCATGTTCTTAATTGGCGTGTTTTACTGCTTTATTGTCTTTTACACTACTTTAGCACAGGTCATCTGCCACATTGCTGCCAGAGTGACCTTTTAAAAGATACATCAGCCTTGTCACTTAGAAATTTTTGCACCATCACATAACAGGATAAAGTCCATACTTTTTCATTTAGTACTCAAGGGACATTGTTGTAAACATTCCATAGGGACTAGTGTTCTTATTTCAGGTCCTTCTACCACTGCCTTTGCAATTAGTAGCTGGCATTTACTGAGTACTTACTATGTTGTGATTAGTTCTTCGTTGTCTGAGTCACTCTCCTCTCAGCACCCCAAGCTGAGAGCTTCTTTAGGCAAGAATCCTCATTTTATTGATCTGTGTATTAGCCCTATGATGCTGAATATCACTTATATTAAGCAGGTAATAAATGCTGTTTGATTGATCAAATCAAACTCTTCTATGAGTCAGAGTACTGGGTTTTGTTGTTCCTGTTTCTGGTTTGCATCCAGTAAAATGAGAGTTGTAAAAAATTTGTAGACCATTATTGAAAAAGTGTTGAAAATACAATCAGATCTGTGAACCTTCAGCTACCTTTTTTTCCTGTCACTTCCTTCCCCATAACGTCTGGTGATATTTTAGGATCTTGTGACTTTTAATCTTGCTCCTTGTATTGATTTTTCTGGAAGATCTTTATCTGGCTGTCTACAGGCAGATTGTTGCTCACGCCCCCCCCCCCTTGATAGAAAATAGTCTCCTATAAAATTTCAATTATAAAAGGGAAATGCTCACATCAAATAAATTATTCTTGCGATAATGTTTAGAAAAGAGATAAGATGACATGTATAAGGGCATAACTGTTTATAATCTTTAAATTTTGAATGTAGTAACCAACTTTTGGGTTACAGGGAGAGTTTTTTTCCCTCTCCCTAAGTGGTAATACAAGTATACAGACTATAGCTAAGAACCCAACTGTAAAGTGAAGATGTAACAAAATTTATGTATTAAAACTCATGTATTTTTCTATTCTTGGTAGAGACTAGGCTCCAGCCCAGTGACTGTGTGCTCATTTTTGATAAAATAGGTGAAGTAAGAGGATTACTGGTAAAGTAGATATAAGGACAGCAAGGAGAAGCAAAATCTTATACTTTGCTCTGTTTGTGGTTTCCGTTTTGATTCTGGAATGTAACTGAGTGGTAAGTCATGTTAACTACTGTCCTGTCTTGATACTCACTATGTTTGGATTCATAAATAGCCCTCTGTCACTACTTCATGTCAAAAGGGTAGGGAAACATAGAACAACTGTAAGGAGAGACAAACTAAGTTTAATAGCATAGCTAGCTTACCTCTTCTGTGTGTGAGCAGTCAGTCCTTTACCAAGTACATCTCCATATTGTAGCTCATTAACGGAAGTTAATAATGAGAATATGAAGTGCACTGTATTAGTTTCACTAATGCTCTCTCCATTTAACAGATGAGGACACCGAGGCTTAGAAAGGTGAAAAGACTTGTCTAGTGCCACAGGATAAATAAGTATTAAAGCAGGTTTGGATAAAGGTCTGCCAGGCTCCGGTGCATGTGCTTTTTTCCATTATTCAATGTTGACGCCAAATCATCAGTAGAATATAAAGCTGTTATTGTTAGAGCCTATGTAAGAAAGCAGGAACGTGTGACAAATTTTAGGAAGGTTTTCAATCAGAATTTAAAATGAAAAAGTTTAGGTACTGAATGTAAGTTTTGGTTATACGAAGTTGGTGTTTATCTGTAATACCTGTAATAGCATATTTTACTTTTATTCATCTCTCTGTACACAGACACAGACGTATATATGTCTACATACACATAAAGATCCACGTATACTTACAGAAATAGAATTTTAACAAAATACTGGCGCAGTTTTAGGTGCAGTTGTTTTTGTTTTTCCCTTTCTTTTTACTTTTCAGCTTGTCTTTTTGGCTGTAAACCCTTCTCTCTCACCGCACAAAACCCACCAGCTGTAAACTGAATGTTTGTGGTCATCCTGCATTCCCCCGCCCCTGCTCAGATTCATACACTGAAGTCATACCCCAGTGTGATGGTATTTAGAGGTGGGGCCTTTGGGAGATGATTAGGTCATGAGGGCAGCGTTCTCATGAATGGGATTAGTGTCCTTATAAAAAAGGCCCCAGGGAGATCCCTGTCCCTTTCTCCATGTGAGGTAATAGTGAAAAGACTGTGAACCAGGAAGTGGGCTCTCACCAGATGGCAACCATGCTGGTGCCTTGATCTTAGACTGCTCAGCCTCCAGAGCTGTGAGAAATAAATTTCTGTTCATAAGCCACCCAGTCTATGGTGTTTTGGTATGGCAACCTGAACTGACTAATATACCATCCAGACACAGAACACGTGTTCACATAACCCCAGTCATCCATTCACCCAAGTTAACTGTTGTGTGATTGTCCACATTTTTTCCTATGATTGCTGTGTATACATATATATGTGTATATATTAAGAGTTTTAATTGCTGTTTTACAAATTGGGGTGGATATTATATACATGACTCTACATCTTGTTTTTCTTATTTAACATTCCATGTACAAATCTCTTCAGTTCACTGTTTTAATGATTTCATAATAGTCCATGGTGAAGCTGTACTTTATTTTTCAATCATTACTCAGTTGATAGGGATTTAATATTTACTCCAGCTCTAGTTTTTTATTTGTTTTGCTACTTTGTATGTTACTGCAGTAAATATTTATATATGTATATATACTTACATTTATGATGTTTTTGTGTCTGTGTATTAAATTTCCAGGAGTGGGATTTCTGGGTCAGAGGGTGTATATAGTTTTTTTTTAAATTTTTTAATTGAAGTACCATCAGTTTGTAGTTTTAATTATAAGAGATAATATTGTTTTTCCAAGGAGTACAAACAATATGTGACACTCTTTACCCTGATCCCTGTTGGCAGTGGGTATTGTCATCTTTTTTGTGATTTTTATTAATTTGATAAGTATAGCACCTCAGTATTACTTTAATTTTTATTAGCTTTAGTACCAGCGCTTAGCCTGAGCTACAAGTGAACATATTTTCTTGAGTTTGTAAGCCATTCAGTATACTCTTCTGTTAATTTCGCTATTCATATACTTTACCTATCTTTTTAATTGAGTTGCTTGCATTTTTTTCATAAAATTTTAAGAGTCCTTGGTGTTTTTTCCAAATCTGACAATTACTTTTTGTATACCTTATATAAAAAGTTTATATTTGTCACATCGTATAATTCTGTTTTTTCCTAGTATCTTCTGGGCATTTTGTCTTGGTTTAAGAAGTCTCTTCTATACCTTATTCCATATGTATTTTCTAAGTTTTCTTTTGAGATTTGTATTATTTTACTTTTTAAGTTAAATCTTCAGTATAATTAGGAATTATTCTTGAATACGTTGTGTAGATATTCTGTGTATTATGAGGTAGAAATTAATTTTCTTCACAGATTAGTATCCAGTTGTGCCAGTACCTTTCTTTCTCACTGAATTTAAATACTATCTTTGTCATGTATTAAAGCTCATATGTACTGGGGTCCATTTCTGGATTCTCTTTTCTGTTCTGATCCTTTTGTCTATTCCTTTGCCAATTTCAGGTTAATTTAATGACAGTAGTTTTTTGTATGTTCTGATACTAAGTGAGGCAAGTTCCCCTCTTGCTACTCTTCTTTTTCATACTATTTTGGCTATTCTTAGGACTTTATTCTTCCATATGAACTTTAAGGTTATTTTATCCTAATTTTTTTAAAAAAAACTTTATTGGAATTCTAATGGGAATTTTTGTATTCATTGACTTTTTATATTTGGGGAGAGCTGTCATTTTTATGATATTAGTATTCCCATCCAAGACATGGTATGTGTTATATTTGTTCAAATTTTATTTCATTCCTTCAGTAAAATTTTATGGTTCTCCTCATATGGTCATGTGCCTTTCCATTAAATTTGTTCTTAAGTATGCTATAGTTTTTACACTATTTTTTATAAAATATATTTTCCATTTCCATTCATGTGTGCTTGTTACTGTTATAGGGGAAAAGCTGTCATCTTAAGAAAGTATTATATTCAGTGACTATATCAAATTATTTTTCTTGTTACTGTTGCTGTTTTTAAGGAAAACTCTCTTTGGCTTACACTCATTATCATCAATAAAAAGATAGGTTTATCTGTTTTTTTTTTTTTTTTCCAGTGGTTATACTGATTTTCTAGTCTTACTGCATTTACTAAATCTATGTTGAAAAGTAATGGGTATAATGAACATTTTTGTATAGTTCTTGTTTTAATTGAAAATGTTCAGTATTTTACTGTTCAGAATATTTTCTGTTAATTTGGAAAATATTTAAAATAGTTCTTCCTATTTATTTAGCATTTTTAAAAGAATAGATGCTGAATTTTTGAAATGCCTTTCCACATTTATTGACATTATATATCTTTCTTCCTTTAATCTATAGTTACAATAAGGTATGTAGATTTCCTGATATTGCATTATAATTAATTATAGGTTATTCTTTTGATCATTTTAATAAGTGAGATTGGTGTATAGTATTTGTTGTTTTTGTTGGGAGGGAAAGGTGACATAGGTAATCAGCTTTCCTAAGATCTTAAAATTGAATTGTGAAGCTTTTCATCTTTTCCTGTGACCCAACTCTGTAAAATAATAATAGCATCTACCTGATTGGGTTGTTAGGAGGATTAAATGAATTATTATGAAGTGCTTAGTACAGTGCCTGAAAATAGTGCTTCATGTGTTAGCTATTAGCATCATCATCAACTGAAACACATTAAGTAATCTGGAGAATTTTTAATTCTTCAAAGGTTTGTTAGAATTTAGCTATTAAGTCATCTAGTTTGGGTGCTTTTTATAATGATAAATCTGACTCTCATACTTTTAGTGCTATTTGTTCTGTCCATTTTCCCTACGTCTCTGTGGTTTATTCTTGACAATTTATTTTTTGCCAGGAAAACCATCTATTTCCTTTAGATTTTAAAATTTGTTGCTGAAACAGTGCATATAGTTTTATTTTATAATTCTCTTAATCATTTCAATAATTTACAACATATTTTCTAACTAAGCCCGGAAACCACTCTATAATTTCAGTTAGAAATACTATTATGTATGAACTCTTCTTGGGCAGGATGCTTTCTAATGTTGAAGTTGTAATCCTTTTTTTGGTGTGAGCTAAAATAAAATATTTGGTATACTTTTTGCCTTTACATCTCAGAATGAGAATGTAGATTGTAAACTATGTAATAGGGAATTTAGAGCTCTCATGTATAATTTTGTATCCAGCATATACAGCACCTGCCTGACTCAGAGTAGATACTCAGTAAATATTTGTTAACTGAATGAATAATGAATTAATAAATGAGTGGTTGGAATACAATCCAGTTAGATAATAACTGAATAATAGGTAGATTTTTGGAGGAATTTTTAAAATGGTAATTTTCTAATTCCTTTTCTAAGATAATTAATACTAACTTCAGATATGTTCTCCCACAATTATGGTATATATTTAATATAAAATGTCTGAGTACTTCATTTTAGATAAAGCTCTTGCTAATGAAAATCATACAAAGGTTTTTGTATGGTAAATTAACTCTAGTTTATTGAATGAGTTAACCAGTATTCATGACTTACAGATAGAAGTCATGGTCTTTAACTAGGACCTTTTGTAGGCTCTTCATGCTGCTAAGTCCATTTTCTCTAGTGTACTGACTGTTCAACAGGGATAGGAACATAATGGGCGAAATAAATGAATCCTCCCTGAAACAATGTTCAGAACTCCTGGCTTGGAGCAATAGTTAGTTTTCAAATGTTGGAACAGTGAAAGAGGTGTATAAGATCAGTGTAAAGAGGTAACGAGAACCCTTTGAGGGCCATTTAGTATATGAGTGGTCTTCTGCCCAAGAGATGTTCTCTGTTCCTGCCCCTGTCCATCAGTTCTGGCTTGAATTCACAGGGTTACTTTACTAAGACTGCTTTGTTTAAGATGTCACTGCAAATTAGAGCTTTACCATCACACACCTCATAGCTGCCTTGTAACTTCTCCATTCCCACTGGTGCCAGGCATGTTCCAAGGCAGCTTTCCAAGGTTTAGTGATTTCACCCTGATGTCTCTGCCAATAAAAATAACCAGTTACCATTAAACACCTACCCCACCCATAACTTCATTTTCACATGCTGTTTTATTGAGAGAACTTATCAGAGATTTTAGGAGAATTAAAACATTATGCTCAAAAGGATATCACCTGGCCCTTATTCTAAATTTGGGATGTTTTCCCTTTGAAGAGAATCTAAGAATCAGCATGTTTATTTGTGGAGCTGCGTGGACTTTGTAATAACCTCATTCTTACAGTTGATTCTTTATGACTGGAAGTACTCTATTAACATGAGAAGCCAGATTCTTACTTTGGGGACTTATATTTTAGTAGGACAGATTAACAGATACAGCAAGCAGGGAGTCTTACATTCATTGAGAAGCTAATAATAATTTCTAAGAGTTTTGTTGATACTGTAGGAATAAATCAGAATTCCTTCCTTTGCTATGCCTGCACAGGTGGTAGAGAAAGAAAATAATATTTGGATGTCTAAAATATGAAGGACACATAAATGCTGAAAACTTAGCATACATATTTTTTATAATATTCACAATACCATGCTACTGTTATAATTCTATTTTGCTGCTAAGCCAGGTACAGCTTGGAAAAGCTGAGTTAGTTTATTATTCAGAGTCCAGATCTATCTGATGACAAAGGCCTTTCCAGTGTATTTCTCCATCTCATGTGGAAGAATTCCCTTTCTCTCCTTGAGGCTGTGTAACAGCTCCTGTACCCTTTCCCATAACATTTCTTTGGTGGTGCACCTGAGTGTAAAATGGGCCAGGCATGTCTCAGAGTCTTGTGGCACAAGCACAGTGGAGACTTTCATAACAGGCTCTCTTAGAGTCTCCTAGTGTTGTGCTTCTGTGCCTCTGCACGCTGGAAGTGCTAACTAGAGCCCAGAGATTTGCTGTTGAGTCTCTATAACTATGCCCATATGGTTTCTCTTACTTCTTTTCCTTCAACATGGGGTGAGGTGAGTAGACACAATGATTTTCCCTTTGCTGACATGTCTATTTTCAAGCTCCCATCCATTAAATTCTGACTTTGTATGAAGCACGCTAATGCCATAGACTTTTAAAGGTAAAATGACTTTTTTGTAGTAGCATTGATTTGTTTTTTTTTTAAGTCTCAGAGATTCTTTGACTCTAGTGACAGAGTCAGATATAAACTTTGGAGTAGAATTGCCTTTAAGCAGTTCATGGGGAGAACATCTGGAGATTAAATTTATGAAAAATTCAGTCTAAGCCAAGAAATTAACTCAACAGATCTCAAAGAGGAGTTAATATTATCTTGTGTTGCATTAATTAAAACACAGTGCCCAGATCAAGGGAAGCAATAGTCTTCCTGGACGTTGTGTTCATTAGATCATATTTGGATATTCTGTCTAATTTGAGTCCCAGTTTACTTTGATGAGAAGGAGCTAAGGGAGACAGCCAGGATGATGAGAGTCATATGAAAACTAGTTAGGAATAGAGGAGATTTAGCTTGGAGAAGAGTGGACTTTGGGAATACAGTTGCTGTCTTTAAACCAAGCAGTTATTCAGTTAATTTGGCAAATAGTTGTTAGGTAATAATAGTAAAATAGACACATCTATTGAATATGTATTACCTGTCAGGTGAACACTTCACATGCCTTATCTCACTTAATTCTTAGAGCACACCTATGAGGCAGATGCTATCCTTTGTTAGCCCTATTTTGCTAACGAGGACACACATACAGAAAGGGGAATTGACTTGCCTAAGGTTGCATTGTGACAGAGCCAGTCAGCCAGGGTTTTTACTCCATTTTCTTTCCTTTCTCCCATGCTGCCATCTACGTTCTAAAGAAGTTGGGCTCTTTCTGAAGGGATGTAATTTGGAAGAAAAAAAAAGTATGTAGGTAGAGTGTGCCTATGGATAGAATAATAATAGTGCTTTGGGGGACAGAGTGTGCTGCAGACGGTAGGCTGAGTTATTTTAGGTAGTGTGGTCAGAGGAGACCTCACTGAGAAAGAAGATATTTGAACAAAGACCTGAAGAAGATAAAGTAGCAAGTTGTATGGGTGTCTGTAGGAAGAACACCCTGGAGAGTAGAAATAGCTGGTTTAAAAGCCCTCAGGAGACAGTGAGCTTGGTTTGTTGAAAGAACAGCAGAGAGTCCAGTCTAGCTTGAGCTTAGTGAGCAAAGTTGATAGAGGCCAGGTTGTGTAGACTTCTAGATTTTTATCCACGTGCGGTGGAAGGATGTTGGGAGGTGGTTTGAGCCTAGGGAGGGAGTGATGTGATCTGATTTTTTAATTTAAATAAAGTGACTCTGGTGTGGAGAGTAGACGTGGGGTGAGAAGAGTAGCAAGAGACAGATTAGTTAGGAGACTATTGTAGCATCCAGGCAAGAGATGAGCGTGATGGGCTGGTCTGATAGCAGTTGAGGTAAATAAAGAGAGGTGGTCAGATTTCTGGCACAGTTTGAAGTTGGAACTAAACATACTTCGTGTTGGATTAGATGTAGGTATGCGAGAGAAACTGGACTTAAGGATAACTTACAGGTACTTAATCTGTGTATAACTAGGTGAATTGGGGTAGCATTTATGAAAATAAGTGTTGTGAGATTTGTAGGGGGAAGGAGAATCAGATAATGGGGAATCAAGAATATATTTGGGCCATTAGGTTTGAGAAGGTGAAGGTACTGAGGAGGCAGTTGGAGACGTACTTCTGATCTCGGGGCTAATTGGTGCTGGAGATGTGCATTTGGGAATTGTATCAGTCAAGGTTCCTTGAGTCAGGTGCTGAAATCTTCAATTACTAAGCTGTGGTGGGAGGACTATAGATTACAGTAGCAAGAAGGGAAAGTGGCATAATCAGTATGTACATTAAAAGGACTGAGGGTTTTTAGGGAATGGAGGAGAGCAGTGGTCTGGAAGGCAGCAGTGAGTCACAAGGGAGACATCTGCTACGTCTCCAAACTCACTGTCATGCAGGGTGTGGGAAAAACACTCGCGCCCCACTTGAGTCATGCATCGTCTTATTTAGTTCTTACAACAGCCCCATCATCCCTACTTTTACAGGTGAGGAAACTGAGGCTTAAAATGACTGACCTTGACAGCTATAGCTTACAAATACTGGAGGTGGCATCATGTGAGTCCAGTGGAAACCCAAAGAAGGCAAATGTTGACTCAGTATAAGAAAGTGCTTTTCAGCAATTAGAGGTGTGTACCAGTGACAGTGTTCTTTTGGAGGAAGGAGCGAGCTCCGGATCACTGGAGTGGATGTCTACCTGCTGCCGTCACCACTGCAAACTAATTCAATCACAGAATGATATAAGAAGAAAACCAATGTATAGTAAAAGAGGAAGGGAATTGATATTTGTTACTGCTGGAGGAGAGGGCAGTGAGGGAGATAGTTGAATTCAGTTATCACTAAGAGTTGATGATTATGTGGTAAGTGTGCATCATTGTTCATACACTCAACACCACTGAATTGTGTACTTTAAATGGTTAATTGTATGTTACATGTATTTCACCTCAATTAAAAAATGTCTATGATTCAACTAGTTATTTCCATTTCATTCAGCTTGCAATTCATTGTTCTACAGAATTTTATGTGTAAGGCACTTTGGGTACAAAAAGTAGAAAAGTGGTTATTGCTTTCATGGAATTTAGAGTTTGGGTAAGTGGGTATATATGTATGTGTATGAAGAGATAACTGATCACAAGTGGTGGTAAGTATTGTGCCCCCAAAATGGTGTGAATAATTACTGTCAAACTTCTGAGGAGGAAGAGCTCACTTGGGTTCTGCTGCTTGTTGCTACCCCAGTGTACTTGGCACAAAACATCTTCCCAGATGTCCTGCTTTTTCTCAGTGTTAGAATTTGGGAGCCCCCTTTGCAGTTTTCAAGATCTTTAAGCTTGAACTGTGACATCAGTTAAAAAATGTGTGGAAGAGGATTAAGTTGATGTTTTAAAAGAGCATTTTGTCAGCTAAATCCCTTGGGAAAGGACTCTGGCAAAAATACAGGATTGTTGCTCTCTTACGGGATGGTTATATTTTTGTTAGGCTTGATTATGATCTGGCAGATTTTTTTTTTTGAAAATATTTCTTTGTTTAAGTAAAGAGGACTGTTTGTTCAGGTTGTGTTGGCTAATTTCTGTTGGTATGTTAGATATTGATTTTTCACAATGGTGTTATAAACATCCTGACTCAGATGTGATGAAAAATCAGCTGTTCTTTATTTTAGTTTCATTTTTGAACATGTCTGTTTTCATTTTGCAAAATGTTTTAGAGAAACATTGAAAGATAATACAGAGTTCCCTTATACCCCACACCTACTTTCCCCTAGTCTTAATATCTTTCATTAGTAAGGAAAACTCAGTCCTTCCGTTGTGTTTCTCGTTTACTCTCACACTACTGCTATACTCACAATATTTCTGATACCAGACGTGTGGGTTTTTTTCCTCACACCAAGCAATTCTGTAACACCAGCTGGATATCCTACAATTTAGCTCAATTCTAATACTGTCTACCTGGAGACAGTGTCACATCCCACAAGTTAAGTGCTCAGTTCCACAAGACTGCCTCCAGCTTCAGACACCAGTCTCAAGTCTAGATTGTCACTGTGCATCTGACCATCTGGCTATAAATCAGAGGAGGGGTTCTTACAACCTCTCCTTGAGTTTGATCAATTTGCTAGAAAGGCTCACTGGACTCAGAAAAACAGTTTACTTACTGTTTACTAGTTTACTGTAAAAAGGCTGTGATACAGGATACAGATGCACACCCAGATGGAAGGGATGTGTCGGGGAAGGTGTGTGTGTGGGAGGCAGCGCTTCTGCCTTCCTTGGTGCGCTGCTCTCCCAGCACCTCCATGTGTTCAGCAACCTGGAAGCTCTCTGAACCCTATATTATTGGGATTTTTTTGGAGGCTTCATCACATAGACATTATCCATTAATTCCATTTCCAGCTCCTCTTCCCTCTCTGGAGAATGGGCGATAGGGCTGAAAATTCCAAGCTTCTAATCATGACTGGGACATTTTGGTGACCAGCCGCCCATGCAGGAGCCCACCAAGAGTCACCACATTAGGACAAAAGACATTGCTCTCACCCACGAAATTCCAAGGGATTTAACAGCTCCGTGTTAGGAACCAGGATCAAGGATGAAATAGAACAAAAGATGCTCCTTGTGCTTCTATCTTTCAGGAAATTACACGGGTTTTGGGAGCTCTGTGCTCAGAACCAGGGACAGGGACCAATATTCATATTTTCTTTTGTCTCACAGTGGTACATTTGTTATAATTAGTGAACCAATATTGAGATATTATTAGCTGAAGTCCATACATCATTTAGCTGTCCTCTTCTGGAATCCCATTCTGGATACCATATTACATTTAGTCATTATGTCTCTTGAGTTTCCTCTTGGCTGTGACAGTTTCTCAGACTTCCTTGTTGTTGATGACCTTGATAGTTTTGAGTGTGACTGGCCAGGTGTTTTGTAGAATATCCCTCAAGTGAGATGTCTAATATTTTTCTTGTTATTAGATTGGGTTTATGGGTTTTCTAACATTTTTGATGATCAAGCAGTTATGATTATATGATTATGAGAATGTGTATAAAAATACTAACAACCAAGAATTCTACTATATATCATCCATATGAATTATGGATAATGCTGTGTGATAAACTTTGCAGTTGAGAATTTTAGGATGAATTACAAGTTTTACTAATCCAGTAATCTAAAAAAGAATGCTGGTCATTTGAAATAAAATGTCACTAGCAGCAAATCTTAACTGAGAACCTGCTATTTGTAGGGCCTTGTGCTACTCTGTCAGTTACCCCTCCTCCCTGTCAGTTCTAGCGGGAGCTCTGCACAAAGGAAACAACAGCAGAATGAAAATCAGAGTGCTGCGTTATGAGTGATGCCCAAAGGAAGAGCACAGCCAGTGCCGCGCTCTGGAGAAAGGCTGGGTTAGACCAGATGGTGTAGGCCTGTGGGAGCCTCCTAGCTTACCCTCAGTCTAAATCTTATCCTTAATATCTTCAGTCTTATCTTCATTTTGGGGTGTGTGTTGGTGGATGGGAGGAAGGAAGTACCTTGCTGTCTTCTATTATAAAATTTTACATGGTGATATGATTACCTGTTTAATTACTCTGTTTTGACCACTAGACTGTAAACCTTTGTGGGGACAGGGAGTCTGGTTTATCTTGCTCAGTATTAAGCCTCTGGTGCTTAGCCTATTCCCTAGCACGTGGTAGGTGTTAATTAATAAAGAATAAACAAACCAATCTAAAAATGGGCAGAAGACCTAAACAAGCAATTCTCCAGTGAAGACATACTATGTCAACCTCATCATCCATGGCTGGCAAAAGGGGTGGTGGGGTAGGTGGGGAGTAAGTAAGGCCCTGGTGAATATGGGGTCTGAAAAGAGGTTCCAGGTAGGCCCAACTCTGGTCCTAGGAGGGCAAACATGGGAATATGTCCCAACTGGACTTACCCCTTCCTTTAAGTGCAGCAAGAACCAATAGGATCTTGTCATTGCATTCTGAATAAAGCTCCATGAGCTGGTTTGGACAGGGGTGGGGAGAGATAAAAGCAAAAATAAACAAATGGGACCTAATTAAACTTATAAGCTTTTGCACAGCAAAACAAACCATAAGCAAAACAAAAAGACAACCTACAGAATGGGAAAAAATATTTGCAAAAGATGAGACTGACAAGGGCTTAATCTCCAAAATATTTAAATGGCTCATATAACTTAATAATAAACAAGCAACCCAATCCAAAAATGGGCAGAAGACCTAAACAAGCAATTCTCCAATGAAGAAATATGAAAGGCCAATAGGCACATGAAAAAATGCTCAATATTGCTAATTATCAGAGAGATGCAAATCAAAACTACAATGAGGTATCACCTCACACCAGTCAGAGTGGCCATCATTCAAAAGTCCACAAACGATAAATGCTAGAGAGGCTGTTGGAGAAAAGAGAACCCTCCTACACTGTTGGTGGGAATGTTGTTTGGTGCAGCTATTATGGAAAACAGTATAGAGATTCCTCAAAAGATTGAAAATAGACATACCATATGATCCAGCAGTCCCACTCCTGGGCATATATCTGGAGGGAACTCTTAATGCGAAAGATTCATGTACCCCAGTGTTCATAGCAGCACTATTTACAGTAGCCAAGACATGGAAACAACCTGAATGTCCATGGACAGATGACTGGTAAAGAAGCTATGCTGTATTTATACAATGGAATACTACTCAGCCATAAAAAGAATAAAATTTTGCCATTTACAGCAACATGGATTGACCTGGAGATCGTTATTCTAAGTGAAGTAAGCCAGAAAGAGGAAGAAAAATGCCATCACTCATATGTGGAATCTTTAAAAAAAAAAAAAAAGGATACAAATGAACTTATTTATAAAATAGAGGCATACTCACAGACATAGTAAACAAACTTACAGACTTATGGTTACCAGGGGGGAAAAGGAGGTGGGATGGGATAAATTGGGAGTTGGAAATTTGTAGATACTAACTACAATATATAAAATAGATAATACAACAAGTTTCTTCTGTATATCACAGGAAACTATATTCAGTATCTTGCAGTAACCTATCATGAAAAAGAATATGCAAATGAATATATGTATATGTATGAATGAAACATTATGCTATACACCAGAAATTAATACAGCATTGTAAACTGACTATACTTCAATTAAAAAAAAAAGAAAAAATGAAGAGTTTGTCAGGTAGTACAAGGAACAGATGATTACACAAGGTAACACCGTGTAGAAAGTAGGGAATGCTTGCCTGACACGTTAAATAAATTCTTCCAGATGTAGATCACATTCCTCTGCTCTAGAAAGCCTTCTTGGATCTCACTTCATTTCCTGTACCCTTATTGCACTTAACAAGCATTCTGTGCCCTGGTCACTTAGCTTTATTAACCTTGCATTATTTTCCTTTTTAAAAGATGCCTTATCTCCTCAGTGCTAGCTCCCCCACCTTTTTTTGGAGTGCCTGCTATGTGCAAATATTGTGCTAGGTATTGCACATATTTTGTTATCCTATTTAATCCTTTCAACCACTCAGCACAATAGGCAAATGAGGAAATTTTAATAACTTAATATTATTTAATAATATTAAGATTTAATAACTTAACCAAAGTTATACATTTCTTGTCGCCTTCAGAAGTTTGAGACCTCTTCTGCTGCTCTGTGCCGTTTTTAACAGGATATATTGCTTCAGTAGAATTTATATGTTTAATGAAGGTCTTCTATACTTTTTAGACCTTACCACAATTCCATTCTGGGTATTTTTTTTTTTTTTTTTTTTTTTTTTTTTTTGGATCAAAGGACTGTGTAAACCTAACACTTCTTCAAACTTTGGAGCTCAACAACAAAACTGGTGAAATAGCTAACTTTCAGATGTTACATTTTCAAGGCTTAGAATGAATGTCTAACATAGCAATTCCTTGTATGATAGACTATTATTATAGAACTTTTAATAGAGAGCAGACAGAAAAAGAAAGTTTTAAAATTGGTCAGAGAAAAAAATATACTTATTTGGAAGTGTGTTAGGCGTTCCAGTTTTGATGCTTCCACATAAAGCTGTCCCCTGTAGCCTTGGAAACCATAACTTCTCAGTGCTTGTTTTTAAACTATGGTTTTCTTTTTAGTATAAGTAGATTTTGATGGTAGAAGAAGTTGTCATGTGGAATTACTCTGTGGAGCCACTTGAACAGACTTGAAACATTGTTTATGCATAAATAAATTCACCACTCTGAAAAATATTCTGGCCAGGCACAGTATGTGCTGGCATCTGCAAATCAGCCCGTATTTGATATGGAGTTTATACTACTCGTAAGATGTGGCGAAAAGGGCCTCTGATAGAAAGCAAATGGAAAAGGCAAGGTGTTGAGGTTGGTTTTTTCCCCCTTTCTTTGCCTTCTTAATTTCTTTTAACTTTTCCTGAAAATTCATCAAAAGTTTCAATGAATCTTTTTGTGAATTATAGCTAGCATGACACAACTATAAACGTTGATGCCTTTTTATGAATTTTTTGCTTTGTTTTCCTTTTTTTTAAATGCTCATTTCCAAATGATGAATTGGTCTTATCAGTTTTATTCACTGTGACCATCGTTCATATGTTATTTATTCATTCAGCAGCTATTTATGGCTCTTCTAATAGATACTATGCTAGTGATATGCTGGAGATACAAATGTAAGTCAGATATGACCCCAGGCTTCAAGGAGATTTCAGTCTATGGGTTAGTCGGACAACAAAGCACAGAAACATGGTACTGTTATGAAGGCTCTGATAGTGTCCCTGTGCTTCCTTCTCTGGGAACACAGCCAACAGAGGTCCCAGGGTGGTCATGGGAAACTCCCTGGAGGAAATGATGCTTTCTTTCCTTTTCTTTTCTCCTCCACCCTTTTCTCCACCCCTTAAAAAAAATTGGAGTGAAACCTACATACTATTCTTTTTTAAAAAAATCAAATGCTAAAGTGAAAAGTAAAAGTTCCTGTGCTACCCACCCCAACCCTGCCCCAGTCTCACTCCTTAACAATAACTACCTGTAACACTCTTTGTTTTCCTTTATGATAGTTATTATAAAAACTTGAAATAATATACTTTGTTTCTGTTATTTGATAAATAAACTTTGGATTATGACTTTTGGCTTTGGACAATGAAAGAGGAATTTAGCATATTTATAGTACCTGCACCTTCTCTCTCTACCTCTATGTTTTTATTAGTTATCTTATTCTGACTTTGTCACGTTTTTTTAAATTACAGTTTACTATCCTATTATAATTAATTCTTCTGTGCTTTATCTGTAGGATAACTTAAAAAATTGAGCCACAAAGAAATAACATTACTATAGATCCAAGTATACATTAATACGTAGTAATATGTTACAATATATAGTAATGTACACACACATACACAATATTACTGTAGATCCAAGTGTGATTGGTGCCACAGCAAAGGACTGTAATTTTATGTTGCTGACCTAACACTGGAGGAGTTTCCCAAGAGTCAGGGTCCAGTGGATAGACTTTTTGTAAATAGTGTCTCGTTTATTTGCCAGTATCCATTTATAACAGGCAAATAATCTAAAAGTTAATGAGAAGAATCTAAGGTGCAAAAATATCTCATACCCACCATGTCCTATCTACATTTTATACAAAAGAAGAATCCATAGACCTCATTCAGAAGCTGTTTTTTTTCCCCTTTCCTCCATAATTTGTCCATTTATGTGAAATATCTTCTGAGCATCGTTTAAAGTGCCATGAATAACATAATCCAGAGGAAAAGTTTACTTTTGTTTCTGTGTTTTGAAGATATTTCGGGAAGAAAGTGAAGAGTTAAATTTTGAAGAAAAGTTAAATTTTATAAAAAGCAAGGAAAGTGGAGGAAAGGCAAATGAAACAATGGGAAAAAGTGGGACAAATGTCTGTCCTGTCCAGACCTAATCAAGACTATTTTCACGCAATAAGAAGTTTTCCTAGAAAATAAAAAATGAATTTTTGCAGTAACTCAAATTATAGATTACTGATTCTGATCAAGTAACTTTCTAGTACTATCCTGATGAATCTCCTTTAGGTCTGTTCAATTAGAGCACATCATTCACTTGGTGGTAATTATCCTTTCTCACATGAGGATGTGGCCAAAATGGGCCAGTGAGAACCTTGTTTAGCATTTTGCAGGAACTGTAAGGAAAGAGACTCTAATTCTGAGATTATAAACACTAAGGATAGTATCAGCCTGGAAATAGCAGGGCTACTGTGTGGAAAATAGTCAAGAATACTCTTCCCTTACAGTGATAAAGCTAACCACAAGGTAAACTGAAGAAAACTTCGTATTTTCTTTTTTTTTTTTTTTATAAAATAACTAAATGATTAATTTTTACTGATGTGCAAATTAATAAAGATGAGATGAAAATGTTTGTATATGACATATATGAAAAAGGTCTGTTTCAAAGAATCAATCTTTATTCATTTAAATTTGCATCTGTCTCTGTCTTCAAAGTACATTATGTTGAAATACAGCTTGATTTGATTTGTATTTGGACTCCTGCAAGTTTAATTAGATTTCTGAATCCAGAATGTAATTTGGTTTATCCATACACAGCTTTTAAAAGCAAAGTAATTTTAAGTATTTCTTTTGAATATTAAAATGAAAATGAAAATTAGTTTTAATTTTGCAAAATTTTTGGTAATAAAGTTTTAAAAGGGAATTTTCATGTGTGTGGCCTTTCATGTTACATCACCATACTGATGTCCAAACAAATATTTGTCCTTTGAAGTAAGAATTTCAACACAATATGCTATGCCACTCTCCTAAACTAGAAAAATAAACCAAATATCATCTGTCTCTAAACCCTATAAATATGTTTATGTATTTATGAATGTAAATAAGTAACAAAATTAATGTTCTTGTTTGTTTTGGAGCTTAAGGATGGGCAGTGGTGGTAATGGAAGGTAGTCTGACACCTTCCAGTTTCCATGAGTTTACAGTGTTCATGCTTCATTATTTTCTTTCCAGTGGAAAACTATTGATTCAAGAGTTAGGTGTGGATTCTGGCAAAAATGTTCCACATTCTAACAGTAATCACAACATAGGTGGCATCACTGTTAACTAACAGTATTTGGACATGTGCCACTAAATCCAGAGCCACAGTCTCAGAAACTGAGTAACTTTGCTTTTATTTTGTGTGCCATTCAATAAATCATGACGACCTAGTTTCCAAATCCACTGTAGATTAAATGTTACAATTTAGTGATGCTACTGGAAGGCACATTGAAAGCCTCAAGAAATGTTACATGAAGGCCTTATAGAGTGAGGAAAGGCAGAAAAAGAATTAAAAGCTGACATCATAATTTTAAAAGTATGATTTAGGATTGTATGTAATAGGACAGATGCTTCTTCAAACCTTAGCATCTTGCTGATGTTCAAAATGATGCCCAGTCTTTAAGAAACAATATCACTGTTTTCATCATACACATTGTCAAGAACCAGGGACATGGGTAATACACTGATGATATATGCCTACCCAAAATAGTTAAATTTAAAAATTGTTGTTCACAGTTAAAAGTGATAAGCACATGATAAAGTTATCTGGAAAGTTAACTTGCATGAGGTATCTTCTCTGATGTCAGTGGAATTATGTAGTTATTCTGTATAGTATATTTGTGATCTCAGTGGAAATGCTTTGTTAGGTATTGAAAACTCAGTCCCAACAAATTAGCTTCAGTGTGGTTTTTACTATGAGGCAGTTGTTGACCTTGTGAAATAGGGCAGTTGGAGAAAAGGGCAGTTTTTTTCCCTTTTGTTTGTTTTTGCCATTAATACATGGTTTAAATGCCATGTTAGTGTCACTGGATTGACAGAATAAGGGATTGGCCAGGAAGAGTCTTGGTTTGGGATACTGCTACCTTTCCCCAATACTTCCTGCTTTTATTTCTTGAGCATTTCATATCTTTTTCCTCTGGTATTTTCAAGCTTACAGAAATATTGCAGAAGTAGTACAAGAGATTTCCCACTTCCTTTTACCATTTGAGAATAAATGAGAAAGAGGATCTCTTATTACTCCTGAATAAACTAGTGTGAATTTTCTACAAATAAGAGCATTCTCCTTTATAACCATAGTACAACCATCAAATCAGGAAGTTAATATTGACACATTACTACCATCTAATTCACACACACCTTCAAGTTTCTCCAACTGTCTCAATGTCCTTTATAACAAAAAAAATTTCCTCCAGGATCACACATTGCATTTAGGGGGTCACAGCTTTATAGTCTGAAGCAGTTCTTCAGTCTTTCCTTGACTTTTGTGACCTTAGCATTTTTGAAGATTTTAGGCCTTTTTTTTTTTTTTTTTTTTTTTTTTTTTGTGATCTTCGATTTTGGTCTGTCTGATTTTCCTAGTGAAGAGATTCAGGTTATGTATTTTTAGAAGTATTATACAAGTGATGGCTGTGTTCTTGCATCCTATCAAGCAGTAGACAATTTTGATTTGCCCCATTACTTGCGATGTTAACTGTGAACACTGCATTGGATTGGTATCTGCCAAGTTTCTCCTGTCAAGTTACCCTTTTTGACTTTGCAGTCTATAAGTATTTTGTGCGAAGGTATTTTTAGATTATGTATATTTCATTTCTCATCAATTTTCCACTCATTAGTTTTAACATACAGTGATGTTTCTTGGCTGAACTAATTATAAAGTGATGGTTGCCAAATGGTTACTTTATATTCTATCGTCTCTTATATATTCATCAGTTGACATTCTACTGTAAGGAAAGGCAGCTTTCTTCTCTTCCTCATTTATTTATTTACAGCAGTATGGATTCATAGATTCCTGTTTCATCCAATGGGTAATAATCTTTTACTATAGTTACTTATTTTGGTACTCAAATTATTCCAGATTTGGCCATGGGAACCTTTTCAAGCTGGCTTCTGTTCTGATGACATATTTCCATCACTCTTTGAATACTTCCTTACTTTCTGGCACAGAATATTCCAGGGCTGTATTCCCTTTGCCCCTGCATTAAAATCAGTCATTTCTCCAAGGAGCTTTGATTTCTTTTACTGAAGAACAGTGTTTTAGAAACTGAGATCTGGGTCTGTCTGTGTTCTTTGCACCTGGATCATCACTGTCCCCAGGCCCTCAGTGGAGAGAGCTGGGAAATATATGCACATACACGTACACACACACACACACACACACACACACACACACACACACGTTTTATATTGTTTGTCTGTCTATCTATCTACCTACCTACCTACCTGCCTACCTACTTCTGTCAAAAACTGTGGGTTAACACTGATATCTTCAATTCCAGTCCAACACGACTGGTTCATTTTAAGTTCCTTTCTATATTTGTGACTCCCTTCTCCAAAGATGGAAACTCGGCTTCCTGTTACTGTCAGTATATCTACTTATTAGATCAGTTCCCTCTAATATGTAGTCAATCTCCTGTTACTACTGCCATCCCGCCACCACCAGATGGACCCCATCCTTACCCCACTGAGGTTCTGTGTCCTGCAGAGTCATCATCCTCCTACCTCCATTTGGACTCCCCTGTGGCCTTGATCAGGCTCTTCCATTCTGGGTTAGACTGAAGTAAGTAGTGCTGAAGTTTGCTACTAGCCTGGTGATCAAGTATATTTAAAATATAGAGCAGAATATTGCATCAGTTTTGTAGTGAGAGATGATTAGTCAACATGTATGTGCTTCTCTGTTTGCATGTCTATAAATGAGGGACCAGAAAATGAGAAAGCTCATTGTTTCTTACCAGTAAATTTTAATTAAATCTTTTAAAAGAGATTGTTGGAAAATATCAGATCTAATTCATCTTTGTACTCTTAGCAGCTAGTTCAGCACTGTTCTGCATTTTAGGTTTGAAAAAATATTGATTGAAGAAATGTGTGGATGCTAGTGTTTGAATGTGTCTACTAAATACTTGGTGAATTTTCCACTGTAGTTTTTAAGGAAAGTACCATAATATCTCTATCCAAGGACTAGCTGTGTACCTGTGTAAGAATTAATGGAGATGAAAGTTCTTGCTAAGGATTTTTTCAAAAAAAAAAAAAAAAAAAAAAAACCAGCTTTATTAAGATATAATCAACATACAAACTTTACTTAGTTGGGGTGTACAGTTTGAAGGGTTTTGATATGCAAACATGCATGAAACTATCACCATAATTAAGACAATGAACATATCCAGCAGCTCTGAAAGTTTCGCCTTGTGCCCTTGGTAATCCCTCCTACCCGCTCGTAGTCTCTCCATCTCCAGGCAACCACTGATACGCTGCTTGTTGCCATAGATTAATTTGAATTTTCTAGAATTTTAAATAAATAGAGTCATGAAGTATGTGGGGGTTTATTTCTGCTTTCTGTAGCTCAAGATAATTATTTTGAGATTCATCCATGTTGTTGTATCAACATAGTTCATTTCTTCTTATTATTAAATTGTATTCCATCACATGAATACTCCATGATCATGTGCCTGCTGTATGACCCAGCCATTCTACTCCTAGTTATTTATCCAAGAGAAATAAAAGCATATGTCCAAATAAAGATTTATATTCAAATGTTCATAAGATCTTTATTTGCATTAGCTAAAAACTGGAAACAATCTGAATGTCCATCAACAGTTAATCCCTCTATAAGGGATTATAGAATGAGTTGAGACATATTCCCTTTTCAGTTTTCTGGAAGAGGTTGTATTGAGTTGGTATTCTTTCTTTCTTTGAATATTTGTAGAATTCACAGTAAAGCCATCTGGACCTGAAATTTTCTTTATAGGAAGATTTTAACTAAAATTAAATTATTTAGATATAGGGCTATTCAGGTTATCTGCTATTCTTGAGTGAGTCTTGGTAGTTTGTCTTTCAAGGAATTTAGCCATTTTGTCCAAGTGGTAAAATATAGTATCTGTAGAATCTGTAGTGCTATTACTTCTCCTATTCCTACTGCTGGTTAGTCTAGCTGTAGGTTTACCAATATTATTGCTCTTCTCAAAGAAACAACTTTTGGTATTCATTTTTCTCTATTTTTGTATTCTGTTTAATACCATTTCTGATATTTATTATTAACCTTCTCCTGCTATCTTTGAGTTTAATTTGCAGTTCTTCTAGTTTTTTTTTTTAATGGTGAAAGCTGAGGTCATTAATTTGAAGCTTTTCTTGTTTACTCATATGTAGTTTTAGTACTGTAAATTTCTAAGGAGGATGTTAGCTGTATTTCGTACATTTTGATGTATTGTGTTTTCATTTTCATTCATTTAAAAATACTTCCTAATTTTCTTTTTGCTTTTGTTTTCTTTGACTCGTAGGCTATTTAGAAGTTTGTTATTTGGTTTTTGCATATTTGTATATTTTGCAGATTTTTAAAAAGTGACTTCTAATTGAATTTCATTGTGATGAGAGAAGTTAACATTGCATGGCTTGCCGCCTTTTAAATTTATTGAATATTCAGAATATGTTCTGAACCATATGTTCATATGTTATAGTTCAGAATATATTCTTTAATGTTAAACATTTCATGTGCACTTGAAAAGAATATGTATTCTGCTGTTGTTCATTGTTCTATATGTTTAGATGTTCTGTATCCTGATTTATTTTCTGTCTCTCTTTCTATTACTTATTCAGAGAGGTATTAAAATGTCCTCTTATAGTTGTGGATCTGTCTGTTTTGTCTGAACAGTTTTATGACATTTTGCTCATGCAGAACTGTTTCCAAGCTATTATTGGGTGCATAAACATTTAGAATTGTTATGTCCTCTTGACTTCTTTATCTATGATATTGCCTCCACGTTCCTGGTAGTATTCTTTGCTCTGAATTCAACTTTGTATAATGTTAATATAGTCACTTCAGCTTTCTTTTGATAAGTGTTAGCATAGTGCATCTTCTCCTTATATGCCTTTTATATTTTTAACCCATTTTACATTTTTATATTTAAGGGGAATTCCTTGGAGATAGCATGAAGTTGAGTTTTACTTTTTTATCCAGTATAACAGTTTTTACCTTTTAATTGGGATGTTTGGACTATTTTTAATTTACAATAATCACTGTTATTGTTGAGTTTAAATCTGTCTTGCTATTTGTATTCAATTTGTCCCATCTGTTCTTGTTCTCTTTCCTTTTTGGATTTTATTTCCTTGGTTGGCTTTTTAGCTACTTTGTTTTTGTTATTCTAGTGGTTGTTTTGGGGCTTAGAATGTACATCTTCAAGTGATAGTATGCCCTGCGACATACAGTTTAAGGGCTTCACTTCAGTAACTTGCGTTTTTCTCTTACCAGCCTTTTTGTTACTGTTGTCATATATTTTACTTCTACATATGTTGTGAACCCCATAATACATTGTTGTTATTTGTGTTTTAAACAGTTGATTAAGTTTTAAAAAGATTTAAATAATAACCGTTTTTATGTTTTCCCACATAGTTACCATTTCTGATGCTTTTTGTTCCCAAATGCAGATCCACAGTTCCATCTGGTATCATTTTTCTTATGCTTGAAGTATTTCCTTTTGCATTTCTTATGGTTCATTTCTGCTGCTAATTGAACCATTTCACCTTTTGCATGTCTGTAATTGTCTTTTATGATCTTTATTTTTGGAAGATAGTTTCACTGAGTATGGAAATCTAGGCTAAGTTTTTTTGTCTATTTCTTTAAAGATGTTACTCTGCTGTCTGCTAACTTGTACTGTTTTTCTGTTTTTTTTTTTTTTTTAACTTGTACTGTTTCTGATGTGAGGTCTGTCATTCTTGTATTTGTTCCCCGTTATGTCATTTTCTCAGGCTGCTTTTAGGATTTCTTTATTACTGTTGAGAGCCATTTGATTATGATGTGCCTTGGTATAATTTTCTTTGTGCTTCTTATCCTTGGGACTTGCTGGGGATTCTTGGCTCTGTGGGTTCATAGTATTCATCAGTTTGGAAATTTTTCAATCATTAATTTCTCAAAAATTTTTTTCTGTCTGTTTCTCTACTATTTTCTACTTCTTGGGCTATAATTACATGTATATTTGGTCTTATTAAGTTGTCCTACCACTCACTGATGCTTTGTTTTGGTCTTATTTCTTTCTCATTTTGAATATTCTCTGTCCAAATGTCCATAGACATTTAGCATATCTTCAGGTACTAGTCTTGTCTTCTGTGATGTCTAATCTGTTCATCTGCCTTTTTTTTTTTTTTTTTTTTTTTTTCGTTTCAAACTTTGTAGTTTTTATCTCAAGCTCAGTTTGGGCCTTTAAAATTTTTTCCATGTCTCTATTTAGCATTCAGTCTTTCCTCTCTAGCTTTTGAACATATGAATTACAGTTGCAATAACTGGCCTTGTACTAATTGTATCATCTCTGTTAATTCTGGGTCAGTTTTGATTGATTGGTTTTGCTACTCATTTGCATTCTGTTTTCCTGCTTCTTTGCATGTATGGTAATTTTTGGTTGGATGCCAGCCATTGTAAAATTTGCCTTATTGTTTGCAGGGTATTTTTGTAGTCCTGTAAATATTCTTGAGGTTTATTCTAATATAAGTTACTTGGAAAAATTTTCATCCTTTCAGGTCTTGCTTTTAAGCTTTGTAAAGCTGGACTAGAGCAGCATTTAGTCTAGGGTTAATTTTATCCACCCGTGAAACAAAACTCTTCTCAGTACTGTATTGTATGGCCTGTGGATTATTGGTTATACTCTGTCTATAAGGAATAGGCACAATTGCTGGCCTTGTGCAATTTCTGCTTACTTTTCTTCTAATCCTTTTAGATGGCTTTTTCTTCCCTTGGCCTTGAGTAGTTCCTCAGATGATTCGCTGATCAGTACACAGCTGAATCCTTGAGTGTGATTCTCGGCAAATTTCAGAGTTTTCTGTTTGTGCACTCTCCTCTAGCACTGTGTTGTGAACTCTAGCACTTGTGATTTCCCTGGACTTCCAACTTTCTCCTTAACTCAGGTGGACCTCCTTGCTCTGTTGCGATCTCCCTCCCTTAGTCTGGTAATTTCCTCCAGGCAGTAAGTTGGGGCAATCAGAGTGCTCACCTTATCTGTTTCCTCGCACTGACCTTTGTTGTCTGATGGCCAGTAGACAGAACCACTGTTTCACATGTTTTCTTAGTTTTTTTTCCTAGTAGTTTAACATGGGAGAGTAAATCAAGTAACTGTTACTCTGTCTTGGCCAGAAGTAGAATAAGTTATGCTGATCCTAAGGATTTTGGTGTTCTGAAGACCCTCTTAGTAACTTCAGGGTAAAAAATGACTCACTCCACTTTTGTGGAAGGTGTGGACCTTACTTTGTTACTACTTCTGTATCATTTTCTTTGTCTCCATTTTGTCCCATTCAGATTTGAACTGAGCCAAATTTATGGGCCAGGCACCGTAGAATGGAAATTAAAAAGATTAATATGATCTGATTCCGTTCCGTTGAGAACTCAGAGCTTAGTTAGAGATGGTTCCGTAAATCAGAGCTCTTAAACTGGTGGAATTGAGTTTGAACCAGGTCTTTTAGCTTCTAGTTGAATGTCCTTTTCACTGAAGCTGTCAGTCAGAACCTAGAATTAAAATAGTAATTATCTATAAACATGTAAATATATATAATAAAGTCATACAGTTTTTTTTTAAAGACATAATTTTCACAGTTTTACTATTTGCCAGAAAAAATTTGTAACAGTTCATTCACTGGTGTATAGACTAGGCTACAGTGAAGCAATCCTATCAGTTGCCCTAGGCTCCCATAAAGCTTCATACTGCTGCTTCTTCCTTATCAATATGTCAGTCATTATACCTGCAAATAAATATGAATTTCTTTTTCAAGTTATCTTTTCATTTTGATGTCTAGTTTTAGTAATATGTATAACATCTGCAGTGTTTTGTAGCATATAAGACAATATTGATGTAGGATCTGGCAGGTGATTTATCTTAAAAACAGACTAAACTTACAGTATTGATAAGTATAATACAGTATTGGAAAGGCCTTTTCCATGTGATTTTCTTAAGACCATTTTCTTTTCTCTAGCTTTATTATAAGAATACAGTATATAATATATAAACAAAATATGTGTTAATTGACTATTTATGTTATCAGTAAGGCTCCAGTCAACATTGGGCTATTAGCAGTTAAATTTTGGGAGAGTCAAAACTTATATACAGATTTTTGACTGCACAGGGGTTGGCATCCCTAACCCCTGTGTTGTTCAAGGGTCAACTGTAACTTGGAAATTAACTCGTCAATCAAGGTCACCTTTATGGTCAAAGGACCATGATGATGTTAGTTTTCAGAGTTATTTTAGTTATTTTAGAGGTCTTTTAATTCAGCGTTCTCATTTTAAATATGAAAATGGAACCCCAGTTAGCTTAAGACACTTACTTGTCCAAAGTCTCAAAGCTACGCCAGTCAGAAAGTAGGGACTTAAGTCCAAGATTCCTAACTTGCAGTTCACTTCTCCATCCTCTGCTCCATGCTGCCTTGTTCTCTTTGCCATATTTGCATGCTACGTTTATACAAATAATCTTATTACTTACTGCTCCCAGAAACGGAAATGCTTTCTTGCAATCCTCTATTGCCAATACGTGTGATTAACTTCGCTTGTTTTGGGTTTCAGTATAATGTTTCAGAATTGGCTTAACAAATGTCTCCATTTGGCCTGCTATCTGAAGAAAATGAGCAAATACGGAATTCCTTCTAAATTGGCAGTTTTGTTGCAGTTTTAACTGGACACAAATCAAAATTACTGCAGTGTCTCTGAAGACGTTCCTACCAACATACTGCTACTTAAAACTCTTGAAGTCTGTTCCAAAAAAAGAAACTAGCACAACTCTCTTTTTTCCTCCCTTTTCATTCCACTGAACCTCCAGTTCATTACCAGTATCACTTGCAAATGTCTCATAAGTCTTTTAGTCACTGATAAGCAAAAAAAAAAAATCTGAAGAGGGTGAAACTTTACAGTCTTGTAGTTTTTTGACTATATGTTCATGTAGCCTCCTCCTGAGCTCTACAGGGTATGTGTACATGTGTGTAGGCATGTATGCATATATGTTCATATTGCAGGAGACCATGTAGAATGGAGATATTGTTGTGGTTGTATATGGAAAATTCAGTTTGCCACAGAAGGCATCCTTGATATTCTGACATTTCACTATTGATTATGGTATAAATTAGAGTTTTCTGATAGGTTCTTGTTATCAAATAAGGTTTCTATGCCTAGTATAACTAAGGATTTTTCTCAGGAACAAGTTTAGTGTTTCTCCTTTGTTCTATTAATGTAGTGATTACATAGACTTAACGGTGTTAAACCATCTGTATAATCCTGGGATAAATTTTGCTTGCTTATGATGTATTTATTAATATAGTACTAGCTCAGATTTGCTAATATTTAGTATTTTGCAATTTTTTTAAATAAGTGAGGTGGGCATATAGTTTTATTTTTGTGTGTGCTGTTCCAGTTCAAATCAAAACTGGTAAAGGTTACACTAGCCTAAAATGAATTGAGATGCTTTCTATATTTTCCCATGATTTAAGATAATTTATGTAATTTAGATTTAGGTGATAGCTCTCTCCAATAAAACCATCAGGGCCTACAGTCCCTCTACCTTCCAAGGTATTACCCTCTGATTACCTTTCTAATTTCTATGTGGTTATTGATCTATTTAGGTTTTCAATCTCTTGTTGAGACAACTTGGTATTTTATAGTTTTCTAGAAAATCATTTACTTTTCCTGAGTTTTTTAGTTTATTGGCATAAATTCGGTATAGTATTCCTTTTAATTTTTAAAACCTTGCTCATATCATAGTTTGTCCAATTTCTTGTTTCTAATTTTGAAGTATTTTTGTATGTACTTCCTCAAGTATGTTTATTGTACAGTGAATATATTTTAAATTAAACTTGCATGTTAGCACATGGATAGTATTATGAAGAAAATCTGGGAATGATTTAGCCTGCTCTTATGCCAACTGTGGTTCTTCTTGTCTGAAGAGAATTATTTGAGATGTAAATTGGAAATCCAAGAAGTTGATTGTTGTTCTGTAACTTTTGTTTCATCAGTGTTGTTTGTTAGTTTTTGAGGGCACATCTTGTTTTGACCTGACACATTTATCATCACATGCTTTCACACCACCTGCCATCTTCTCAATATGACTTTCCCACCCAAGATGTTACCATTTTCCATTAAAGTATTTTAATTTCTTAAGTAGCAATAGTGTTCTGTCTTATTTGATGCCATTACCATGAGCCTGTGTATTCTTCTCAATTATGTGCATGGTCTAGACAGAGGAATGTAGAAGCAGGTTTAAGGGTAGACTCCTGGTCTTTTGGGAAACTATCATATTTAGTAAACCCATCCACAAGCATTTGAGTGATTCTTTTGTGTCCAACACCACTGTAGGTACTATGGAGAGGCAAAAAATTTCTCAGACATTCAGAGTCCACTGCAGTTTGGTTCTGATCAACCTTCCCAGACTCAGGGACACTGCTCTCATGCACCCTTTGATTTAGCACACCACCTCCTTCCTATTTTGAACACGCAGTGCACTCTGCTCTTTTAATGACTTTGAAGTTATTCCCGATGCCCTAAATGGCTATTCTCTTGCATACAGTTGTCAGAATCCTACCTAACCTTCCTTTCAAATTGAAGTTTAAATTCTTTCCCTTTTAGTGAGCCTTTCCCAGGAACAAATTGTCTCAGACTGATGTGTCCGTTTTGAAAGGTAAGTAGATTTGTAGTTCCAGGTAATAACTCTAATAAAGTGTTTGGCAAGCTGTGTATTGAAAGCTTTGGGAGCAAGATGAAGAAGCATAAGCTAGATGATAGGAAAGATAGGAAGATTTGTAACTGTTCAATGATTTGTCCACCTAGAGGAAAATTTCTAATGGCATGGCATAGGGCTCTGTTTTTTATCTAGTCTTGTTCAACATGTTCATTTGTTCAGTTACTTACTCGCCGTATGTTTATTGAGTACTACGTGTTGGAAACTGCTGTATGCTGGTGAAATATTGGCGAACAGGGGAGACATAGTTCTTCCCTTTAGGATATTACAATCTAAGCCTTTGAACAAAGGTATAGAAACTTACACAAAGCTTAAAAACTTAGAAACTTAGAAAGCTAATGCAGTGATAATGTGGAGCTTATAGAAATGGTGTTTACTTTGTATAACAGCATCAGTATATAAGATAATCTCCAGGGGCTGGAAAGGTAGAATATATATTCAGCCCATCTTAAATTTCAAGATGAAATTTAATTGGGTTAAGGATAGATAGAGCCTTATACCTGAGTTCTCAAACCAACTGTATAGGAAGAGGAAGGCTTGACATATGGACACAGCTTGAGTAAAAAAAGGTGTAGAACTTTTAGTCAATAGTCCAGTCATTGTTAATAATCAGTAGAATGTGACTACCAGAACAAAAATCAGGCGCTGTTGATAGACATGTAGTATCTAGAATGAGACGTGATAGATCTTCTCTGCTTTGTTTCAGGCAGACGTATCTAAATTGCTATGTTACTTTATAAAAATCACTCTGTAAGAGGAATTTTGATAATCAAAAATTTGTACTCTAATATTATGTGATTTGCAAACTTTAAAAAATCTTCTCGAGGCAGTTTTCCAGAAATTTTCTATACTTGAGACATTTATAAGAAAATATGAGTAAATTTGTCTGTCAACAAATACATTTCATAGAATCTAAGGAAAACAGAATCAGAAGAAATCTTAAAATAGGCATCTGTTGTTTATTGTCTACTGTGCTTTGAGGGTTTAGGAGAGTGAGATGGGTCCCTTCCTACTCCTGAGGGATGGGAGGGAAGCTGTATGTATTGGAGGCCTGTCCTGGGTACTGTGGGTAAGCTCAGGAGCACAAACACTAATAGGATATAGGATACAGGTCTTGGTTTTCAAGGAGTATGGGATCCAGTGCTGGAGAAAGGCGGTAAACAGATGATTACAGCATGATATGAGCTTTAGATAGAGCCATGCTCCCAGGGGTGTTGAGGAGGACCACACTCGGATAAGGGGGTGGCTTTATCAAATATTATCTATTTCTTCATCTTTTAAAAAGGAATTTCTGAGTCATTTTGTGCTGGGAAGTACCCTGATCGTTTTACACTGCAGCCCAAACAATCTTAAATTTAAAACGTATATTCAGTCAGGTCTCTCGTTTTAAACTTTATTCCATTGCCTTGGGGATAAAACTCCTTAGCCGATATACCAGGTATTCATAATCTGACCTCAGCCTACCTTTACACCCTCATCACCTGCCATCCTCTCCCATGTACCATCCTCTCCCATACGACCCTGTATGCCAGCCTTGCCAAGGTACTTGCAGTTCTTGAAAATGTTATGCCAGCTTTTTTCTGTGTTTTGTATTTGCTTTTCCTTTTGTTTGGAATATCTTTCTCGTTTTTCACCCAGCTAATTGTATTCTGACTTTTAAGATCAGTTTAGTTTTTACTTCTTCCTAGAAGACTTTTACTTCCACTCGACACTACACCTAAAATAGATGCCCCTCCTTTATGCTCAGCCATTATCCTATATGCGTCTCTAACATAGTATCACACCATTAATTGTTTACATACCCATTTCTCCACAGAGGTTGAGCATTATGAATATAAAATGTGTATCTTTGATCTCTGTATTTCCATTACCTAACACAGGGCATGGACTCACAGTTAGACACTTAACACATGTTTGTTGCATGAATATGTAAATAAATGGTATGTTTCTGGAGAGGTAGACTGTCCCCAGTGACTTTTCTCTCAACACCAAACTCAGTATTAGCAACATGGAAAGTGCCCAGTGTGAAGATGGGATGAATGAATAAAGTAAAATGTGTTGAGTATTACCAGATAAGGGATTACGTTAAGGGCAGGTGTACCTTGACTAATGTGATAATGTGCTCTGTAAATGAAGTAATGAAGAGATGATACTTGGGCTGGCCTTAAAAGCAGGGTAGTCAAGATTGGGATTGGAAAAGAATATTAGTTTTCTACTGATGGATAAAAAATTACCATAAATTTAGTGACTTAAGACGATACCCATGTATTATTTTGTAGTTTCTTTAGGTCAGAAGTTTGGAGTGCTGTGGTGATTCATGACTATTCTGGTGTCTAGATTTATTTGACAAGAATTCTAAAAATATATATTGAAAATTGTATGTAGTGTGGAAAAAATTGTATGTCATAGCCTTTTCAGCCACCAGAAAAATCCTTTTATCATTGATGGACAGTGTTGTAAACATGACCTGAAGTACATATGTGTTAACTACCTTTAGATGTATTACATAATGAAAGGGACTGTATAGACAATCAAGCACTAGCTAGTAACACTATTATTTAGAGACTATGGTATCAAAAACATTCCATGTCTATTAGGGATGAAGAAAGGTGAAGTGGTTAGGTCTAGCTGTATTAGACGGCACTAATCTTTTAAATTATTTGTGGTGTTTCTAGCTGTCTGTAAGGAGGTTTAATCGTAGACACGTATGAGAGCCTCTGTAATTGCAGTGTAAAGAGAATTTGTTTACTATCTCTGTTAGCCTATGAGAAGAGCAACTTGGGGTACTGGACTGTGTTGCTGGTTGGGACGAAGTCTTTAGTCTTTGTATTCGGTTTCCCTTCTTTCACTAGAAAGATTGTTGACATGTTGTAACATGCGTAGTGATGTAGGTGATATCAGACTGTGGCTGTAGCTCTATAAGGCAGGCATTCTGGAAGCAGGGCAGGTAAGTAGAGACGAATTGAGAAGAGCAAGAGTTGAAGCTTAGAAACCAGTTACGAGTCTACTGGTTAGTGGAAGACGATGGTGGCAGCAGACAGAGAGAGAGGTGAACAGATTTGAAATGGCTTTAATCTGTAGATATGTCTAGGCCTTCCGTGATTTTATGACAGTGATTATTACTTCCTTGAGACATTCTGTTCCTCTGACTGCTGTAACACCAGCTCTCCCAGCTGTCCTTCTTGTCTGGGTATTCTGGGTCAGAATTTGTTAGTTTTTTAATTTCTTTTCTTTCTAATCTCTTAAATATTGATGTTCCTTAGGATTCTGTTCTAGGCCCCATTCTCTCTCATTCTCACAGTCTTCCAGAATGATCTCATTACTTTTGTAGCATTAATAACCATCTGTGTGCTAATGATTGCCATATTTTTGTCTCCAGCCAAGATCTGTCTCCTAAGCTCCAGATCCTTGTATTCAGTTCATACTCAGCACCTCCTCTTGGATGTTGCACAGGCGCCTCAAACTGAAAGTAGAACTTTCTTGTCAAACTGCTCATCTCCTTTTCACCATTTCATTAAGTGACATCACCATTTTCCTGGTTCCTCAAGCCATATGCCAGCTATCATTTCCTTTCTTTTTCTTTTGCAATATAATTTATTTGAAATAAAATTAAGAGAACTTAAGTGTTTAGACAGATGAGCTTTAACAAATATACACCCACATTGTCATCATTCAATGAAGATATATTTTTCACTATCTGAAAAGCTCCCTCATACCCCTTTGCCAGTCATTCTTACACTCTCACTTCCACCCCTGGCTGAATCAAACACTTTTCTTACGGCCTCCTATTTATTAGCTTTTCCTGTTTTTAATCTCCTTATAAATGGAACCATACGATGTACTCTTTTGGTTTCAGACTTCTTTTGTTCAGCATACCTTTGAAATTTATCCATGTTGTATATATAGGTCAGTACTTTGTTCCTTTTTGTTTCTGAGTGATTTTTCTATGAATACACCATAATTTGCTAATGCATTGTCTTATTGATGGACACTTGAGTTGTTTTCACTTTTTGGCTGTTATAAATAAAGCCACTAGGAACATCTTTCCAAAAGTCTTTTGTAGGGGTTGGGGGAGGGGGAATTGGATAAAGGTGGTCGAAAGGTACCAACTTTCAGTTATGAGATAAATAAATACTAGGGATATAATGTACATGATTAATGCAGTTAACACTGCTGTATGTTATATATGAAAGTTGTTAAGAGAGCAAAATCCTAACAGTTCTCATCACAAGGAAAAAATATTTTTTCTTTTCTTATTTTGTATCTATATGAGATAATGGATGTTCACTAAACAATGCTATATGTCAATTACATCTCAATAAAACTGGAAGAGAAAAAGTCCTTTATGGTCACGTGCTTTCATTTCTCTTACACCTAAGAGTGGAGCTACTGCTCATATGATTGGTGTATATTTAATTTGTTAGAAATTACAAAACATTTTCCAAAGTAGTTATACAATTTTATAATCCCACCAGTAATGTTTGAAAGCACTAGTTGCTCTATTCCTTGACATCATTTGGTGTTGTCAGTTTTGTAAATTCTAGCCATTGTAGTAGGTTTATACTGGTTTATCATTTTGATTTTAATTTTTAATTTTTTGATGACTAATGAAATTGAGCATTTTGTCTACTATATTGGCCATTTTTATATCTTCTTTTGTGAAGTGTTTGTTCAAATATTTTGACTATTTTCATTTATTGGATTTTTTGGTTTTTTATTGTTAATTTGTAGGAATTCTTTGTATATTAGGGATACAAGTCGTTTGTCAGATATATGTACATGTAACACAAATTTTTTTTCTCTGTGACTTGATTTTTCATTTTCTCAATAATGTCTTGATGTTTAAATTGATAAAGTACACTATATAAGGTGTTTATTTTATGGATAGTGCCTTTTATATCCAGTTTAGAAAATCTTTGCCTAATCCAAGGTCATGAATGTACTTTCCTACATAGTATTCTAGAAGCTTTTTAGTCTTAACTTTTATGTTTAGACGTTGATCATTTCAAGTTCATTTTTGTGTATGATGTGTAAGTAGAGATTGAGGTTCATTTTTTCCCATGTTGGTAGCCAGTTGTTTTTAGTGTCATTTGTTGACAAAGCTTTTCTTTCCCTAATCAAAAGGTAAATTGAGTATATATGAATAGGTCTATTTCTGTAATCTGACTTCCGTTTCATCAATCTATTTGTTTAGCCTTATGTAACTATTACTGCTTTACAAATTGAAGCTTTATGATTAATCACAAAATCTAGTAGTGTAAGCTCTCCAACTTTGCTCTTCAACATTTTCTTGGAGATTCTAGGACTTTTATATTTCCATATCAATTTTAGAGTCAGCTTGTCAATTTTAAAAAAAGACTGCTAGGATTTTGATTGGGATTATATTGCCTTTAGATAAACTTATGAGAGACTTAACTTCTTAACAATACTGAGTCTTACAAGCCATGAAGTGATACATGACTCTGCTTTGTTTAGTTGTTTTGAAATTTCAGCAGTTATAATTACAATTATAATTTTCAGAGTACAGGTCTTTCATATCTTTAAGTTATTTGTTGATGTTATGTAAAAATACCAATTGGACCTCGTGCATGCTAAGCACACACACTATCACTGAACTATACCCTGCCCCCACCCCAACTGATGCAATCTTGCTAAATTTACTATTAGTTTGATTATAGATTTAAATTTTTTTCTGTGTACACAATCATATAGCATCTGTGAATAGACAGACATTTTTGTTTCTTCTTTTCCTGTATTTATGACTTTTTCTTTTTATTCCCTTATTACCATAGTTTGGATCTTGAGTACAGTGTAGTGAAAAACCGGATATAGTATAGAGTAGTGAAAGTGGATATCTTGTTCCTGATCTTAAGTATAGTATTAGCTGCAGATTTTTTTGTGTAAACCCTTTATTAAATTGAGGAAACTCTCCTTTTTCCCTAGTTTGTTGAGGGTTTTTTGTTTTAAATCATTAACAGGTAATGAATTTTATCAAATACTATTTTAGGGCATCTTTTGAGATAAGGGTATGATTTTTCTCTTTCATTCTGTCACAGTTTAGTTTCAAATGTTAAATTTGTATTCCTCAGATAAATCCATTTGATCATGATGTATTAACTTTTTCATACATTGTTAGATTTGATTTGCTAACATTTTATTAATGATTTTTTGGTATTTACATTCATGTATGATATTTATCTGTAATTTTTGTTCTTGTCATATTCTTGTTATGTTTTGGTATCAAGGTTATGCTGACCTCATAAAACAAATTGAAAAATATTCCCTCTTATTTGGAAGATTTTTGTTAAGACTAGTATTTCACCAGTGAAGCCATCTGAACCTAGAATTTTCTATGTGAGGTTTTTTTGATTATAAATTTAGCTTCTTTAACTGATAATGGCTATTCAGAGTTTCTGTTTGTCTTTTGTTTGCTTTGGAAATTTGTGGCTTTAAAACAACTTAACTATTTCATCTAAGTTTTTAAATTTATTGGCATATTGTTCATAATTTCCCCTAATTTCCATTAAACATCTATAGGATCTGTAGTGATGTCTTCTTTTGCATTCTTGATGCTGGTAATTTGTTTTTAGGTATCATTCTTTATCTCTCCGTCTCTTTCACTTTTCACATCTACACTGTCCTTCCTGTTCCCATTTTAATTTAGGACAATGCCTAAACTTTTGCTAGGACTGTTACAGTAACCTCACACTAGCCTTCTTGTCTTGTTTCTCTGTGTCTCAGTCACATTGTTACAGGAAGAAAGATCTTTCTGAAGTGCAAATGTCATTAAATCTTTCTTGGCTTAAAACTTTTTAATGGTTTCCTAATACTTTCAAAATAAAAATCTAAGCTTTTTCATATGGAATACAAAATCATTAATGATAAAGACTCCTGTTTTTTTCCTGTATTTTCTTCTTCCTTGTAATCCCTGCAAGCCATAGGGAGCTTTGCTTCACTGCCTTTGTAAGTGCTCTAATTTGTTATTCTTCATCTTAAAATTGAATACAGCATTTCACATGTGATATGGTCAACATTAAGCAGACAAAAATTTTCCCTAACTTCTCCTTTAGTGAGATTATTGTTACTCTCTGGTTGATATGGTCTCAGTATTTATTTGACAGAATACCTTTTAGTTAGTGTACCTCTACATTCACAGCAATATCTAGCTGTAAAATTTTTTTTAGCCCAGTTTCAATTTTGCTGTTATCTCAAAACATACTGAGTAGTGGGATGCATCTATTGCTATAACCAGAATACCTATCAAGTAGCTACTTGATCCCCCTCCTCCTCACACCAGTGATGATGAGTTTTATATCAGCTTGAGAGTGTTAGTGTTGGTACTGACTAATCACCCAGATGACTGGATGATATATATTTCTTTATAGTACCATTTCATAGTTTGTAAAATCAGGAAACATTCCTCTGAAACTGGCTAGCTGATTTGGAGGTAAAGCAGTTGTTTCTTTTCTTGTCACTCCTTCACCTCTCCACCCCCAGGGGAATGAGGATGTCCCATGTTATGTTTAAAAGCCTAAATACTTCTAACTTTTATTCTCCTGTTGAGTTTGAAAGGGGGGGCGTTATTAGCTTGATGTAGCAGGGGCTCTGAGAGTCTATTTGGATAACACTGAAGATTGGAGGAAATGTGACTCTGTCTGTGTGTTTTAAGCCCCTAAGGTAAGATCAGAAAGCGTCTGGGGCAGTGAGAGCCAAATAGTTGAAGTCATACATTAATTATGGTCATGAATCATTTTTATTTTTAAAGTCTTTACCATTTGACAAGGTTGTTTGCATAGTACCAGTGAGTTTTAGGCAGCATTTTCTCTCCATTTAAAGTAACAGGCTATTTTGTTGATTTCTGCTCTGGGTTGGTAATGCCTATCATATTAGAATTCTGATAACATTTTTAGTAAAACTTGCTTGTTTCTTACCGGAATGAATGGTCTTTATGTGACTTTTGTTTTGAATATATTTTGAAGTTGTAGATACAGAAAACTATCACATTAATCTTTCAGTCTTTCACTGATATCAACAAAAATAGTCAAAATCTTGGGACTACACTGTTATATGCTGGCATTAGTTAGCATTCAGTCAGCAACATGTTTTGAGTGCCTTTGTGCCACATTTTGTGCTAAGCACTGGAAATATATGAAAGAATGAGGGGTTTTTTCCCCCTCAGAAAGATCTAGTAAAGAAATAGACAGGGAAATAAACTGTTGCTGTAAAATATGATTCTATAATCTTTGTTAGTATTGTTATACACCTGTGTTACGGATTTCCATAGAAAGAGGTGCCTCTACCTGTCTGGAATAGTCAGGGAATGCCTTTGAAGAAGAGGTTATGCTTGAGCTGCCTCTTTGTGAGTTTAGGAGGGTACTTATCTGTTCGGTGGCAGGGAAACTTGTAGGCAGAGAGAGCTCACTCAAAGGGACAGAAGCAGAAATAGCATGATGTGTTTGGAGAGTTGTCACTAGTTCACTGTTGCTGCAGTTGAGCCTGCAAGGTAAGAATACCAGGAAATGAGGCTGGAGGTCTATGCTGGGATTACATCACAAAGGGCCTTTCCTTGCTTTTAAATTTCTTTAGAGTCACTTTTGTAGGAGAGTATTACTATCAAGAGAGTGTGTACACATAACACTCCCAGAGCATGAGGCAGTAGGATGGTGTGTAATCTCCTCTGTTGGGTTCCTTCGGAGCCCTGAGGAAATTGCTGAAGAACTGATCTCATGAGCAAGAGTTGTTCCCTTTTAGATGACCTAAGAAATCATTAGTAACTATCCAGCAGTTTTTGAAAGTGCAGAATATGGCATGAATATTTTTAGTGCATAGTATCACAGTAATAATGCTGGCAGAAGTATTGATCCCTAATACAATTGCCATCCCTCATTTATAGGATAACTTTCAGGTTAGGATTGTTGACTAGTTTTTAAAAACTGAAGTAAAACTTACATACAATGAAATGCTTAGATCTTAAGTTTAATTTCTGTGTATACTCATGTACCCCTCACCCCAGTCAAGATATAGAATATTTCCATCACCTCAGGTAGTTCCTTTGTTCCCCTTTGCTCTCTAACGGTCTGTCCTGCCTCATGTAGGCAACTAGCGACTCTTGATTTCTGTCACCATAGATAGCTTTTACCTGTTCTTGAACTTTGTTTAAATGGAATCATATGGTATGTACTATTTTGTTTCTGGCTTTTTTCACTCAACGTAATGTTTTTGAGATTCATTCATCTTGTTGTGTAGATTAGTGTTGTGTTCTGTTTCATTGTTGAGAAGAATTTCATTGTGAGTGTACCACGATTTGTTTATTAATTCTCCTGTTTGATGGATATTTGAGTTGTTTGCCATGAATCTTCTTGTGGGCATGTTTTTATATTTCTTTTTTTTTTTTTTAACATTTTTTATTGATTTATGATCATTTTACAATGTTGTGTCAAATTCCAGAGTAGAGCACAATTTTTCAGTTATACATGAACATATATATATTCATTGTCACATTTTTTTCTCTGTGAGATACCATAAGATCTTGTATATATTTCCCTGTGCTATACAGTATAATCTTATTTATCTGTTCTACAATTTTGAAATCCCAGTCTATCCCTTTGTTTTTATATTTCTTGAGTAAATGTTACGGAGTAGAAATACGGGGTCATGGGTTAACTGAATGTTTAAGTTTATAAGAAACATTTTTCCAAAGTGGTGATACTATTTTACACTTTTGCCAGCAATGCATGCAAGTATCAGTTGCTCCACATCCTTGATAACATTAGGTGTTGTCATTTTAATTTTAGTTATTCTAAGGTGTGAAATGGTATCTCATTACAATTTTAATATGCATTTCCATGGCAACTAAGATTTTGAACACCTTTTCCTTTGCTTATTGGCTTTCCTTATATCTTCTTTTGTGGAATATTTCACTCTTTTTTGCTCACTTTTAATTGGGTTGTCTCTGTTACTGATTTGTAAGAGTTCTTTATATACTCCAGAGAGTACTTTGTCAGGCTGCTGTTTTGCAAGTATTTTCTCCCAGTCCATGGTCTACTTTTATATTTTCTTAATGGCATCTTTAGATGGACAGACATTTTTTATTTTGGTAAAGCCCAATTTATCCATTTTTAATTTTATGGTTAGTGCTTTTCATGTCTTCGCTGAGAAAGCTTTGCCTGCTTCAAAGTAGCGAGAGATTCTCCTATGTTTTCTTCTACAAACTTTATGGTACTAGCTTTTATGTTTACTATGCTTTCCTTGAATTAATTTTTTTGTTTGTGTTGTGAGGTAGGAAATGAGATTCATTTTTTCCTGACTATATTTATCCAATGTTCCAGCACCATTTACTTAAAAATCTTTCCTTTCTCCATTAATCTACCTAGGTTCCTTTGTCCAAAATCAATTGGCCATGTATGTGTAGGTTTATTTCTGTACTCTTTACTCTGTTCTATTGATCTTTTTTTTTATCCTTATGCCAGGACCATATTGTTTTGATTAGGTAGCTTTTTAAAAAAAGAAGTCTGGCAGATTTCAAGATTGGTTTATCTCTAAATTCATTGTTTTTCTATATAATTTATAATATATATCAGCTTCTTAATTTACAATAAGAAAAACACATACACACACACACACACACACACAAAGTCTGTTGGGATTGGAATTGTAATATTACTGAGCTGTATGTAGAGATATAACTGAATGTTGACCTTGTATCCTGTGATATTATTAGTTCTAGTAGTTGTTTTATAGATTCTCAATGATTTTCTACATGAAAAATGAAAATAATGCCATCTGCAAATTAAGACAATTTGACCATTTTTAATATGTACATGTATACAAAATATATAAGTGATATTTAGAGACAAAGAGACCAAGAAAAACACAAACCCATAATTAAAGCAAAAAAGGAAAATAACTCTTAATTTTTCCAATGTTCCTTGTTTCAAAGAGGCTGCTGCTTTAATTCAATCCTCTTAATTTGGGATTACTGTTAAATTTCTTTTTTCTTTATGAATACCCATAAGTAATAGTCAGCCTTTATAGCAGTGATGTTCTTCTGGTGAGTTTAGTAATGCTCTTAATTTCTCTGGGCCTCAGTTTCCACATTTTTCAAATGATAGGATTTAGTCAGATTATTTTCTAAAGTCTCTCAGATTCCTGTGAATTCTGCATCTTAGCTCTCAATACATCAGAGGCAGTCAGGTGGATATAGAAAGGGTGTTTTTAGAACCTATTGTAACTCTTGTCATTTCCCTGTTGTAAATATGCTAGAGACTTGTGAAATGATCAGTTTGAGTTCATTATTAATTCTGTTTATCCTGGAAACTTTGTCCTCATTTTGTTCCATTTGTGTCTGTGGCTCTGTGTTGAGAGTTTACAGTTAATTCACTTAAATTTTTCTACAACTTTTATTTCTAGGCTTCATAGAGCCCAGTGTGCAATTAAACAGACTCAGGTAACTGTTCAGAAAATTGGAAAGGAAATTGAAGAAAAACTAAGACTCACATCTACAAGCAATGAGCTGGTAGGTTTTTATATATTAACCTGTTTAAACTCCTTGATTTCTAAATGTGATCATCATGTTCTTCTTGTATTAATTTCCCTCATTTCCCCCAAAAAACTTTAGGTAGTTTTTTCTTTCTTTTCTTTTTCTCTTAATGTTTCACTGAGACTTTTTTTTTTTTTTCACTGAGACTTCTTTTAGCATTTAAATATTAGAAATAAATCTTCCCATCTGCTAATTATGTAACATACAAAGTGCCTGCCTTTTTATGCTAGTTAAAACTTCAGATTACATACAATTACTTAGAAGATAATCAAAAGCTATTTTATTAATATCTCATAAATGTGAACTCTAGACAAAAATTGTATAGTGAATGAAAAATAGCTGCCAGAAGGAAAAAATAATAAACTTTAGGGACTAATCTGCTTTTAAAAGATGAATTTAAAGTTATTTGGATTGAACTTAATAGGATGGTTTATGGACAGTGTTCTCTTTTGGAAAAGATTCTTTTAATGAGGTATTTCCAAAGAAATAGAAATTCCAATCCAAATGAACAGATTTAAGATATTAGTATAATTTTGGGTTGCTTTATAATCTTTCTAGTGGAGAAAAAAATATTAATTTTGGAATGAAGATTCTGTCTTTTTAAGCAAAGTAGTGGGTATAACTAATAAACTGAGCTTTTCTCAAAGTAAAGCCATGTAGCTATTGATAGCTTTTGATGAAATCTGAACTATGGATAATGATCATTTCAACTCCTCAAATTAAGTCCTAAATAAAAAAATTTTAAGTAATTGTTTGTACGAACTCATTGTCATAGTATTTTCCAGTTGTTATTCGCAGCACTATCAACCTGGCAAAAGGTCTTTATATCCCCAAACAAAAGTTCCATTACCTTTAAGATTTGCCCTAGATAATAATTCAATAGATGAACTATGAAAAAGCAACACTGCAATTAACATACACAGACTTCTCTCTCATGGAATTTGAAATTAATGGATGATAAAGTATTTAATCTACATAAAATTGCTGATTTTGACCTTTAAATGGCAGTATCATATAGTGCAACCTAATATATAAAACGGCTAGTGCTGTACCTGGCATGTAGCAGGCATACAAAATATGGTAGCTGCAGTAACTGTAGTGGTAATACTTACTATTCATATAACTTTTCTTGCCTATGGAAAATATTCCACTTCGGAGAAACTGTTAAACCACCTCTTATTGTAACTTAGGCCCAATAAAGGAACAAATTCCAGACCGCAGATATATTGGAGGAGGAGAAAAAATAGCTAATTTTAATCCTTTCTGTAGTGTACAAAAATGCCACATTTTTGGAGCCTTTGTCTGGGGAGAAACTGCTAGGTTTTATTTTTCTTATTTTCCTCTCTCAAGGCAAGACTGGGAAATTACTTATTTCATTAAATGACAGCATATGCTTTGTCTCAGTATAGAAAAATGTATGTTTAATCCTATTTTTCTAAAATATAAGTGGTGACACGCAGAGCAAGGTGATAGAATGTATGAGTTTAAAGAGGTCAGGTTCAGAGGTTCACTGTGTGTTTTTATGCTGCCTGCTCAACATATAAGAAAATCACTGGATTTTTGAACTGAAAGTGAACCTAGAAATCTAGGTCCCTCGTAACCCCACTTAAAACTACCCCCCTCGGTACATTCTGTTCCCTTTCTTGCTTTGTTTTCTCCATAGTATTTATTACCCTTTAACAAGCTATATACTTTACATATGTATTTTATTTGTCTGTCTGTCTAAACTCTGTGAAGAGAGGGATTTTTGTCTTATGTTTTCCCCCTCACTTCTGTTATTCCCTAGTGTCTAGGAAAGTGTTTGACACATAGTAGGTGCTCAATAAATATTTGTTGAATTTAAGAATGAATCTAGCATAATCTTCTCTTTTTAAAGAACAGGAGAATGAGACTGCATAAAGTAAGCAGCTGTCCCATAATCATTTGACAAATGGAGGCAGAAATTTTGGTTTCTTGGTCTCCTTTCAGGGAATAATGCCATGTATGCCATGTACTTGTTAATTTTATCTGATTTAGGTTTTACCTGTAGCAAATCAAAAGCCTTTGCTATTATCTTTTTTCTTCATTCCCTTTCCAAATTGACCCAAGGTCATCATACTCCAACCCAAGCATTTTCAATGTATAAGAATTAATTTTAATTTTAGCCTAAGTATAAATGCAGTCAGAAGGAATACTTGATGGGGAAAGAAATCAGATTACCTTCTAAGAGCAAATGTAATTAACTGTTAGAAGAAATTGGGTACATACTTGATGACTTTCAAAAACGTGGCATCCTCTCACATTACAGCAATGTCCAACATAATTTTTTTGGTATTTAATTATGTTTTTTAGGAAATTTCTGCTTTTGTCATTTTGAATTTTTGTTTATATGTTTTGGATTTTGTCAAGTTGCCTTTCCTGTATCTGTTGAGATAATTTTATGTTTTTTTCTCTTGTATTATGATGGTGAAATACAGTGATTGATTTTTGAATGTTAATCCGACTTAGCATTCCTAGGGAAGGCCCCTCTTGTTCATGATGAATATTCTTTTTATGTTTATTTCTATGTTCAATTTGCTAGAATTTTGTGAAGGATTTTTGCATGTACATTCATGTGGAATATTGGTCCCTAGTTTTGTTGTCTTGTCATCTCTTTTTCTGATTTTGTTGTTGGGTAATGTTAGTCACAGCTAATGAACTGGAAAGTTGTATTCTGTTTTCTGGAAGAAGAAGTGTAGAATTGGAATTATTTCTTTAATGTTCGGTAGAATTTGCCAGAGAAGCCATCTGGGCCTGTTGTTTTCTTTGCGGGCTTTGAGCTAGGAATTCAGTTCTTTAGTAGTTGAAGTGTTATTGAAGTTACCTGCTTCAGTAACTTCTTGAGTGAGCTTTGGTAACTTATATTGTTCAGTGATTTGTCCGTTTTGTTTGAGAGATCAGTCTTTTAAATTTTAGCTATATTATTGGGTGTGTAGTGCTTTCTTATTTTGGCTTATAATTGTATTTCTGTTATGAACATTTTTCTTATCTTTATTGGTTATTCATGTTTAAGAGGTGTCATTTTAAATATTTTTGCCCATTAAAAAAAGAAAAACTCTTAAAAAAACAAAAAATCAAAAAAATTTACAAAAATACAAAATATATATATACATATATATAAAAGAAAAACTCTTGATTTAGATTTCTAGAAAACTTGCAAAAATAGTTCCGAGAGCTTTCATTACACCTTTCATCCAGTTTCCCCTAATGTTAACCTCTTGTATGACCGTGTTTTTTGACATTGTACATACGACTTGGTATATCATCAAACCAAAAAATTAACGTTGCTATATCACTATTAACTATGGACTTTATTCGGGTTTCACCAATGTTTCCACTAAAGTCTTTTATTTTACAGTATTTTTAGATTTATAGAAATATTACAAAGATAGTACAGAGAGTTACCCTGTAAACCCCACACCCAGTTTCTCCCATTATTAATAGGTATTTTATAGAATATCCTTTGATTGGGATTTGTCTGATGTTTTGTTGTGATTAGACTAGGTCCTAATGTCTTTTTTTAATTCCAATATCTAGTCCAGGATACCACATTGGATTTAGTCATCATGACTTCCTAGGTTTCTCTAATCTTTGACAGTTTTTCTTTCTTTCCTATTTTTAAGTCACTGTGACAAATCACTGTTGATAACCTTGATCACTTGGTTAAGGTAATGTCTCCCAGGTTTATCCTCTCTAAAGTTCCCTTTCCATGCTCAGTTTTTTGAAACCAAGGTAGTAAGTCCTGTCTTTACTCAAGAAGAGGAGACTTAAGCTCCACCTCCTGGAAGGGAGACTATCTACATACATTATTCGGCATTTTCTTGTGAAGATTTGTCCCTTCTCCCCACCACTCCCACTTATTTTTTATTCAATCATTTATTTATCAGTATAGATTTGTGTATATTTATTTTATACTTTAGGTTATAATCTGATACTATGTTATTTATTTTCTTGCTTCAACAGTGACATTGAGAGTTCTTTCAAGTTGGCTCCTGTGCCTTTTTAACATGCCTCCTTTTTTGTTCGTTTGTTTTTTAAAGCAGGTTCTTAATTTCTGGCACTGTGTGATCCAGGCTCATCATGTATTTCCCCTGTCTCAGCCCTAGAAACAGCCATTTCTCCTAGGATTCCTGTTCCTTTCATTGGATAATGGTATTTAGAAACAAGGTCTGGGCACTGGGTGTGCTTGTTGCTGCTGAGTTGTAACCGCTTCTAGGCCCTCTTAGTGAACAGAGCCGGTGCACACAAACATCTGTTTCTCTCTGTATTGCAATTAATGTGAGTTCATACTAATATATTCAACTCTAACACCACAGAGTTTATTCTAGCCACGCCCCACTCATTTTGTTTATTTGTAGTATCTTTTCTGATAGTGAGAAACCATTACCTACAATTTATTTGCTTATTTTTTCAGTCCTAGTTTACAAGTCAAGTAGGTTCAGATTTTTTCCCTTATTTTTAAATGGTATTTTGTGTTCTTATGTTGTGGTTAAAGACTGTGGGCATGCATGTATGTGTGTGTATATTTTTTTTCCTGGATATAAGTCCTTTTTCTGATATGTATGTTGGGAATATTTTCTTCCAGTCTGTGGCTTGCCTTTTTGTGTTCTTAATGATGCTTCCTGAAGCACGAAAATTTAAAGTTTAATGAAATCCAATGTATTTTTTTAAATTTATTTTGTGGTTAGGGCTTTTTATGTTCTTTATAAGAAATCTGTGCCCAACCCCAAATCACACAAGTTTTCTCCTCTGTTTTGTGCTAGAAGTTTATAGTTTTGGGCTTTACATTTAGATCTATGATCCATCTCAAATTTAGTTTTTTTATGAGTTAAGTGAGGCAGTGCTTTCTTTATGAATATTCAGTAGATTTAGCATCATTTCTTTCCTTTCCCCATTTAATTGTGTGGAAATGTTTGTCTAAAATCAGTTCATTTTATGTGTGCTTCTATCTCTGGATTCTCTGGTTCCATTGATCTGTATGTATATCCTTCACCAACTCTTATTATTATAGATTTGTCTGCTTAAAAACAGATGGGGTAAGTCCTCCAACTGCGTTGTCTTTTTAAAAGTTTCTGTGGGTTTTCTAGGTTCTTTTTATTTAGATGTGAATTTGAAAATCGGTTTACCAGTTTCTACAGAAAAAAAAAGAAAAGCCTGGTGGAATTTTGATTAGGGTTTGTAGGTCATTTTGTTGAGAATTGCCATCTTAACAGTATCAAGTTCTCCAATCTGTGAACATGACATATATCTCTTTTATTTTGATTTTTTCTTTAATTCTCTTAGTAATATTTTATGGCTTTCACTGTAGAGATTCTGGACATCTTTAATTAGAGCTAATTCTAAGTATTTTATGGGAGGTTTTTTGTTTGTTTTTGGCATTGTTGTGTATGGGATTATTTTTGAATTTTTATTCCTCATGTGTTTCCTGCTAGTATATAAGACTACAACTCATTTTAATTTAGTAACCTTGTGTCTTGCAATCTTGTTATAGTAACTTTTTTGTTCTCATAGTTATTTTGAAGATTTCTTGAGATTTTCTACATAAATAATCATACCTGCAAACTTGGACTGCTTTATGCACTTAATTTTTCTGCCTTATTTCAGTAGCTAGGACAATGTTGAATAAAAATGATAAAGATGGAAGTCCGTTATTTGTTCCTGATCATAGGGGAAACGATTCGTCCTCTTTTCTCCATTAAATATAATGTTAGCAATGCCTTTATTGGTTTAAGGAAGTTCCTGCTTATTCTTAGTTTCTGAATTCTTATCATGAATGGATGTTGAATTTTGTCAAATGCTTTTTCTACATATGTGAAAATAAATAATTATGGGATTTTCTTCTTGATTCTGTTACGTGGTGAACTGCGTTGATTTCATTTCAGATGTTTAACTAACATTGCATTTCTGGGATAAACCTGAGTTGGTTATAGTACATAATGTTTTTTGTATCTTGCTGGATTTGATCTGGTACAAATTTAAGGATTTTGTGCCAATATTTATTGGGAATATTGGGATGCAGTGTTTTAAATTACTTTGTTAGATTGGTATTAGGATTATGGTAGTCTGGTACAATTAGTTGGGCAGCGTTCATTTTTCCTAATCCATCTTGACTAGAAACAGAATCCTCCTGGATTTTTAATATTTTCAAATACTCTGCTGAGATTTCATGTCTTTTTGTTCATTATGAGAATATTTTACTTTTCTTCAGTCAGCATATTTATAATAGTGGCTTTAAAGTTCTTATCTGATAATTTTAACATCTGGGTCATCTCAGAGTTGGCATTTTTTAAAAAAATTGAAGTATAGTCAGTTTGCAATATTGTATCAATTTCTGGTGTACAGCATAAAGTTTCAATCATATATATATACATATATTTGTTTTCATATTCTTTTTCATTATAGGTTACCACAAGATATTGAATGTAGTTTCCTGTGCTGGACAGTAGAAACGTGTTTATCTGTTTTTATGAGGATTTTCCTTGTAGGTCTGATAGTAAGAGATATTCTACTAAGGTTCAACCGGTGTTTTGTGTGAATTGTTCCGTGTATAGATACAGTTTTTGTTGTATTCGTGGGAAAGGGTGAGCACCGCCGTCCTTCTACTCCACCGTCTTGGCATTCCTCTTCAAGTTGGCCTATGTTGATTGTCTTTTCCCTAGAGAATGAGTCACATATCGTGGCTTTTCATATACTGGGTAATACTGCATAGTATCCTGGACATTGTGAATGTAATTTTGTGGAATCTCTGGATTTTGTTGCTTTGCTCCAAAGGATATTGATGTTCTAATTTTAGCGGGAAGTTAACTTGGTTCAGCTCAAACTGCCATGCCTGTGATGGACACTGGCTCAGATTTCAGTTCAGTACTCAGATCCTTAGGCGTGGCTGCTTTCTGTTTGCTTCATGCATGTATGATTTAGGCTTCAGAGACTTAGATTGAATTTAGACAGAATTTGGGGTTCCCATTCTCTGCGTCCTCCATTCTGGATTGCCTAACCTCTTTCCCCTGGTTTCTCCTGCCAGAAAGATAGTTGTCTTTTTGTTGCAGTTTAACCGTGGATACCCTCAGGGCAAAGTCATAGAAAAGGGGAATTTCACTCTGCATGTTGGTTGTTTGCACTAGGTTCAGACTTTACTCTAAAATCTGCCTGCCATTGATCAATCTTTAGACCCCTCAAGTAGTAGCTTTGTGTATTTTATCAAGTCTATAGCTGTTATTTATAGGAGAACCAATTTGTTAGGTACTCTTTCTCTTGTACGTTTTATTATTATATATATTTTTTTGCTCTGTCTTCCTAGCTGGACCTGAGTTCTATGCCTTGATAATGCCACTGAGTCTATGAAATTAATGGATTGGATTAAATATTTTACTAAGGAAAAATTTTCTCTTTCTTAGTGGTTGAGCAGGTATAGGTACAATAGAGGCAACCTGTAAATGACATTTTAAAGCATATTTGTTAACTTATAGCACAACTGCTATAGTTCTAAACCTTTTTTTCAGATTGCTAATTATTTCCACTTTTTATGGGAAAACTAATATAGATGAATAATGCCCTAAACCACTCAAGAGCCCTTAACACTCTGAAAATTGTAAAGATTTCAGAGAATTTAGGGTATAGCTATTGATAATGCCTAAGTTAATAAATGACAGGTGAATCCTCACATTTACTATGCAGTCAATCTGTTGTGATATCACAAATCTTATAGACTCTGGAAAACTCCACCATACGGTCGTGAGGAAATGAGAGTGAAAAAGAGAGATAACAGCTTAGTATTATTATGAAAATATTTTTGATCTCACAGACTCTGAAATGGTCTTAGCAACCCTCATGGTTTCCTGGACCATGCTTTGATAACTTTTGCCTAAGCCTTTTTGGCTCCACTGTAATCTGTGAGGAGAAAATTGTTTACTTTAATACGTCATTTACAGATCAGTCTGTCCTCCTGAAATGAATCTTTAACATAGCGCACCACTGTTTTTGTAAAGAGACATAAATGTGTGTGTGCTTGCAAATACATGAATGTATCCGTGATTTTTCAGATCAGATACAGTGTTGTATGAAAACACCAAAATCTAATTAAAAGTGATCCATTGGAGATGCACGTATGACATTAACTATACTTGGAGTAAACAGATAAGTAGAACACAGAAACCCATTAGAAGATACTTCTGGAACATTAAGATCTTTGAGTCCTTAAATGCATTTGAAAAGAAGCAGAACCAGATTCCATTTGGGTAGGGTTTGTTTACTCATCAGAAATTAGAGCCAACAATCCTGGTTTTGAATGACTTGATATATTCCTGTCAATGGGCCAGTTTTTGCACAGGGACCATAACACAAACACATTATATACACGCCTTCCTGAATTAGTTTAGTGTTTAGATTAACTTGTACCCTTAGTCTTTGATTCTAGTAAACATAACCCAATTTGAGCACGTACCCTGGAATAGAGCATATTAACCCCTACCTATGCATATCCCTGTGTTCTCTGAAGAGTTGTTTTTCTTTTCTATTTTTTTTTCTCTACCTAAGTAGAATTCAGTTTACATATTTTGTGGAAAAATACAAGTTAAGGAAATTGAACACTTACTTCTTTGTGGAAAAAGATTGCTTCCTAGGAATTTACCTATTTTTTTCCCTCAGTGATGTAAAAACAGTGATCACACTATTGGATTACCAAAGAAACCCCAATTGTTTCTTGATTCCTTTTTCTTTAATGATAGGCAACCTCATTGACTTTTGGTCTTTGTTTTTATAGAGAATTGGCAGGGCAAAATGACTTCTGTCTCCCCTAGACCCAAGCCCTTAGAAAGCAGAAACCATTTCTCATTTATCAAGAAGCACATAGAAGGACCTTCATAAATATTTGATTTGTTCAGAAAAAAATTGCTTAGGAATGTTTTATATTTCAAAGAATTTTCCAGTCAAATATGATAATGATGATTGGAAATAAGCCTTACTGCTTGTTTTCTTGGCTTGAATGTCTTTAACAGATGACCATACCATCTGTTTAGAATCAGTATTTCAGAAATGAGGAAGAAAGCATTTGGGGTGAGAAATGATAGCTGTAAAGTACTTTCCACACAACTGCCAGAAGTCATTTTCCATGCCCGTTGCTTTAGCAAGGCCATACCATTATTCATCTCACCAAGTACCCTTGCTTCCTCATTGTCTGAATCAAGTAGAAGCTGACTTTTTCCTTTTAAAATTTTCCACCAGCTCATCCCAGGACTTAGTACCCTGTTCAGTTTACTTAATGAGTGGTCCCCCACCATTAAATTTTTATTTAGTATATGTCTTAGGAAGGAACTAGGTACAGCCAAATTGCTGTTTGGTTAAGATTTATGTCATGGAAAATCATGAAAAGCATGTTATTGACACTATTGATAAAGACCAGGAGAGAAGGGGACACATTCATAGTGCAGTAATTGTGTGTAAATGCAGACACCTGCTCCACATCTATGTTCATTGTAGGGGTAAGATTTCAGATTTTATCTAGAGACAAATTCTGGCAAGGTATTTAGATTTTAAAAAGGAGTCTGAATAAACTTTAAGCCATGGTTTCATAGGTTAAAGTAGGAAATATTTTTATGGAAAGATAAGTTAACAAACTAATTTAGCAAACAATTGTATCATTGGTGGAATGTATCTGGGATTTGTTTTAGTAAGTGAGCATTCAATAAAATTGACTTTTTTTGAGGTACAGTTCTATCACTTTTAAAAAAGTGAGCTTTATTATATTAGAGTGGCACATTTGTTATAATTGTTGAATCAATATTAATATAATATTATTAACTAAACTCTAGTTTACATTAGGGTTCACTCTTTGTGTTGTATCATTTTATGAGCTTTGACAAATCCACAGTGTCAGGTATCCACCATTACAGTTTCATACAGAATTGTTCCACTGGCCTCGCTGGCCTAAACCCCTCCTCCCCCCATCCTCCACCTGTTTATCCTTTTCCCTTCCCTTGGAACACCTGGCAACAACTGATCTTTTTACTGTCTCCACAGTTTTGCCTTTTTCAGAATGTAATATAGTTGGAGTCGTACAGTATGTAGCTTTTTCAGATTGGCTTCCTTTCTTTAGCAGTATGTATTAAAGTTCCTCCATGTCTTTACATAGCTTTTCACAGCTCATTTCTTTTTATTGCTGCATAATACTCTATTGTTATTGGATATGCCACAGTTTATCTTTTACTCTATTGAGGTACATCTTGGTTTCTTCGAGTTTTTGCAATTATTAATAAAAGCTGCTATAGACATTTATATGTAGGTTTTTGTATGAACACAAGTATTCAACTCATCTGGGTAAATATCTAGGAGTGTAGTTGCTGGATCATATAGTAAACCTATGTTCAGTTTTGTAAGAAATTGCCAGGTCATGTTCTAAAATGACTAGCACTTTACATTGCCATCAACAATGAATGAAAGTTCCTGTTGCTCCACATCCTTGCCAGCATTTAGTATTGACAGTGTTTTGGACTTAAGCTATTCTAATAGGTGTGTAGTGTTGTTAAATGGTTGTTTTAATTTGCAATTCTCTGATGACTTATAATATTGAGCATTTTTTCATTTATTATCTCTAATCTTTGGTGAGGTAGCAGTTCAGATCTTTTGCCCATTTTTAAATTGGGTTGCTTGTTTTTCTGTTGTTGAGTTTTTAGAGTTCTTTGTGTATTCTGTATTACATTCCTTTATCAGATAAATGGTTTTCAAATATTTCCTCCCAGTCTGTGGCTTGTCTTTTCATTCTATTAATAGTCATTTTTGCAGAGCAGAAGTTGTAATTGTAATGAAGTCCAGCTTAACGATTTCTTCTTTCATTACTCATGTATTTTGTGTATGTAAAAAGTCATCTCCAAGCCCAAGGTCACCTAGATTTTCTCCAATGTTATCTTCCAGAAGTTGTATAATAACTTTTATTTCACATTTAGATCTGTGTTTCATTTTGAGTTAATTTTTATGAAAGGTACAGGTCTAAATCTAAATTTTTGGTTTTAATTTTGTTTTCTTGTATGTGAGTGTCCAGTGGTTCCTGCACCATTTGGTGAAAAGGCTATCCTTTCTCCACTGAATTGCTTTTGTTCCTTTGTCAAAGATTAATTGACTATGTCTGAGTGTGTCTATTTCTGGGCTCTGTATTCTGTTCCACTGATTTATTTCTCTGTTCTTTTGCCCATACCACAATGTCTTCATTATTGTAGCTTTATGGTAAGTCTTGACATTAGATAGTCTTCCAACTTTGTTCTTCTCCTTCAGTATGTATTGGTTCTTCTGGGTTTTTTTCCCTTTTGGTATAAACTTTAGAATCAGTTTGTTGATACCCACAAAATAATTCGCTGGGATCTCACTGAATCTATAGATCAAGTTGGGAAAAACTGACATCTTAATAATGTCTTCCTATCCATGAACATGGACAACTTTCTCCACTTATTTGGATCGCCTTGATTTCCTTCTTCAGAGTTTTGTAATTTTCTTCACATAGATCTTGTACATATTTTGTTAGGTTTGTATCTAAATATTTTATTTTTTGTACTAGTGTAATTTATGTTGTGTTTTCAATTTTAAATTCCTATTATTCCTCGCTGTTACTTAAGAAAGCAGTTGACTTTTGTGCATTAACTCTGTATCATGGAATTTTGCTATAATACACTTACTAGTTTCAGGAGGTTTGGGGTTGGTTCTTTGTTTTTTTATTTTTGTTTCTGTTTTGTTGATTCTTTCCAATTTTCTACATAGACAATTATATCACCTGTAAACAAAGTTAATTTTATTTCTTCTTTCCCAATATGTATAGCTTTTATTTCCTTTTCTTGGTGTTGCATAGCTAGAACTGTCAGTACATGTTTAATAGAATGGTGAAAGGAACTTAGGGAGAAGCATCTGGTTTCTCACCAGTAAGTATTTTGGCAAATATTGGTAGGTTTTTCAGCAAGTATTCTTTACCAAATTGATGAAGTTTTCCTTTATTCTTAGTTTGCTGAGAGTTTTTTAAAAATCATACATGGGGGTTGAATTTTATCACATACTTTTTCAGCATCTATTAATATGGTTATATGATGTTTCTTCTTTAGCCTGGATGATGTGGTAAAATCCATTAATTGATTTTTGAAAGTCGAACCTACCTTGCATACCTGGAATATAGTTCATCTGGCCATGGTATATAATTCTCTTATACATTGATGGATTTGATTTGCTAATATTTTGTTAAGGATTTTGCATTTATATTCATGAGAGATACTGGTCTGTAATTTTCCTTTCTAGTGGTGTCTTTTTTTTTTTTTTTTTTTTTTTTTTTACTGAAGTATAGTCAGTTTGCAGTGTTGTGTCTAGCGGTGTCTTTGGGTTTGGTATTAGGATGATGCTGGTCTCATGGAATGAGTTAGGAAGTTCTTCTATATTTTGGAAGAGATTTTTTAAAACTGTATTATGCCTTATTTAAATGTTTGGTAAAATTCACCAGTGAAACCATCTGGGCTGATGCTTTCTGTTTTGGAAGATTATTAACTATTGATTTAATTTATTTTATGATAGAGGCCTATTCAGATTATCTATTTCTCCTAGTATGAGTTTCAGTAGTGTCGTTTCAAGGAATTGATCCATTTCATTTGAGTTATCAAATTTGTGAACATAAAGTTGTTTATAATATTCTTAATTGTTTTTAATGTCCATGAGATCAGTTGTGGTGGCCCCCCTTTCATTCCTAAAATTAGTAATTTCTGTCTTTTCCCTTGGTTAGCCTGACTAGCATTTTATCAATCTTATTGACCTTTTCAAAAACACAGCTTTTGGTTTTGCTTACTTTGTGATTTAATTTATTCTGTTTGGACTTCATTACCTTTTTGAATCTTTAGATTTATTTCTTTTGCCTAATTTGGGAAGTTTTTAGCCATTATTTCTATGAGTACTTTTTTATTCCTGCACACTTTTTCCTTTCCTTTTTGCACTTGATGATGCAAATATTAGGTCTTTTGGTATCATTTTGCAGATGCCTGAGGCTGTTCATTTTTCTGTTTAAATTGGGTAGTTTCTATTGTTGTGTCTTCCAGATTAAAGATTCTTTTCTCTATTTCTTACATTCTGCTGTTGAGGTTGAGTTTTTTATTCCAGTTCTTATATCTTCATCTTCTTTACTGAGATTTTCTATTTCTTTGCCAAAATATTCTATTTTTGCATTTGTTTCAAGCATGTTCTTAATTTCTAGTCAAGCATTTTTGTGATGAATATTCTCAGGTCTTTGCCTGATAATGGTAACATGTCTGTTATCTCATGCTGGCATCTATTGATTATCCTTTTTCAGTTACTTTGACATCTTTCTGGTTCTTGATATAAGTGATTTTAATGGAACCTTGTACATTTTGGGTATCATGAGTCTTTGGGTCTTATTTATACTTTCTATTTTACCTAGCTTCCTTTGACACCTCTGGTAGGGGAAGGAAAAAAATGCCTTCTGATTACTACCAGGAAAGGGTGGAAGTCCAAGTTCCCCAGGAAGTGTCCATTGACACCCATGTGGCAGAGGGGCCTGGGGAGGGCTTGTTATGCTCACTAGGATTGGGAGTTCCAGCTGCCCACATAGGGGATAGAGTGGCCTCAGTAGTGCCATGTAGTAGTGAAAGTTTTGACTCTCCACTAGGCCGCTGATACCACCTAGCAGGGAGGGAGAGGATTATCTTGTTATTGCTGCAAGTCTGGGCTCTCTCTGTGGTGTCCACTGATATGATAGGAGGCTTGGTTGGTTACCATCTGGAAGAAATGAAAGCTTCAGGTTGCTATTTGGCTTTCTTTGAAATCTGAGGATATTGGAGCACCTTGGTTCAGCTTGGCAAGGTTGGAAATCTACTTTTTGTTTCTATAGATTTGGCTATTTTGGACATTTCATATAAATGGAGTCTGTAGCCATTTAAACCTGGCTTCTTTCACTTAGCATAATGTTTTCAAGATTTGTCCATGTTGTAGCATCAGTACTTCATTTCTTGTTATTGCCAAGTAATATTCCATTGTATGGATATACCATGTTCTATTTATCCATCAGATGATGGACATTTGGACTAATTCCACATTTGGCTATTATGAATATTGCCACTATGAACATTCATATTCATGTTTTTGTGTAGACATATTTTTGATTCTGTTGGGTATATACATGTGTCTAGGAGTGAAATTACTGGGTCCTGTAGTAGCTCTGTGTTTAACATTTTGAGAACTCCATTTTTTTTAACAGTAATGTGTGTTAATCTCCTCCTCACCCTTTCCCCTTTGGTAACCATAGTTATTTTCTATGTCTGTGAGTTTGTTTTTGGTTTGTAAATAGAATTTGTATCTTTTTTTTTAGATTCTGTATGTAAGTGATATCATTTGATATTTGTCTTTCTCTGACTTTATCAATCTAATAATCTCTAGGTCCATCCATGTTGCTACAAATGGCAATATTTCATTCTTTTTATGGCTACGTGTGTACACACACACACCACATCTTCTTTTCTTTCTCCATTTCCTTTTTACTATTATTTTTTGTCTTGGGTCTTTTTTTATTGTGATGTCAAGAAAGAGGCCTGAGATATTTTGTAGTGTGTTTTGGATTTTAGAAAGAACTGTTTCTTTCTAAAGATCTTAGATTTATTTCTACTCTATTCTTTGCTTACGTCTGTGTTTGTTCCATTAAAATGACAGGTGCCACTAATTAAGTTACTCAAAAGATCTATAAGTTACATGAGTATTAAAGTGCTGAATCAGTAATATTTCAAAACATTGTGAATGTTCAGTTACTCAAATTCATGACTTTTCTATTCATAAATTTACCTGTGCTTTTAATTATTTAGAAAAAAGAAAGTGAGTGCCTGCAATTAAAAATTTTGGTGCTTCAAAATGAATTGGAAAGACAGAAGAAAGCTTTGGGACGGGAGGTGGCATTACTGCATAAGCAACAAATTGCATTAAAGGATAAAGGTGAGTAAAAACAGCATACAAACAGCCTAACCTACACATACAGTAATTTTCATTTCTTCTTCTCCATAGGCTCAAATAGTCATCTTTGTATAAATATACTGATAACAATTAAAAAATTTTTTTTGAAGTATTTTGAAGTTGATACATACAGAAAAGTGTATAAATACACATACACACACTTCAGATTTTCAGAGTGAACATACCTGCATAAGCAGAATCTCCATCAAGAAACAGCATTACAAGGACCCTAGAAGCTGCTTCATGTTCCTTTTTATTCAGGGCATCTCTAGCCAGACTAACCACTAGCTTGACTCACTGTACCATAGATTGACTTTGCATAATTTTGAACTTTATACAAATGGAATCATATGATATGTACGTTCTGTGTCCTGGCTTTTGTCCAACGTTGTGTTTGTGGAATTTACCCTTACCTGCATGTAATGTAGTCTTAGTTTATTTTTACTGCCAGTTGTATTCATTGTATGAATATGACTTCATTTATCCTTACTTTTGGCATTTTGTTAATTTCTAGTTTGGGATTATTACAGGTAATGCTTCCTGGAATATCCTAGTATGTGTTTCTTAATGAAGATTTTTTATGCATTTTTTTGGCAGTAAACCTAGCAGGAGTGTTATCACATCTCTTTCCCTACATCCTTGTCAGTGTTTGGTACTTTCTGTCCTTTGTGTTGTAGCCTTCTGAGTGGATATGTTGTAGAGTCTCCTTGCAGTTTTAATTTTGATCTCCCCTTAAGGCTGATGAAGTTGAACACAATTTCATATGTTCTTGCTTATTGGGATACACTCCTCTGTGAAGCATCTTTTGAAGTCTTTTGCCTCTCTCCCTCACCACCACCCACTTTTTTTTTTCTATCAGTTTGAGAATTTTTTAATAAGAGTTGTTTATATATTATAGATATGAATTTTTTGTTTGAAATATGCATTAAAATATATTCTTCTTTTGCTTGCTAGTTTACTCTTTCATGATGTCTTTACATGAACACAAGTTTCATTTTATCAGTCTTTTCTATTGAAGGCCTTTTTTTTTTTTAACATTTTTTGTTGATTTATAATCATTTTACAATGTTGTGTCAAATTCCAGTGTTCAGCACAATTTTTCAGTCATTCATGGACATATACACACTCATTGTCACATGTTTTTCTCTGTGAGTTATCATAACATTTTGTGTATATTTCCTATTGAAGGCCTTTTGTGTTCAGTTTTAAGAAATATTTGCAGTTGCATGTATCAGGAATTAATTTCTTTTTATTACTGAGTACTATTCCGCTGTATGTATATGTAATTTGTTTATACATTTACTTCTATGCTGGATTTGTTTCCTGTATTGAATTATTATGAACTTTGAGTACAAGTTCTTGTGTGGGCCTGTTGTCTTGGTTAAATAACTAGGAGTGGCATTGCTGAATGTATATAGTAAGAATGTGTTTAACTTTATGAAACTGTGATGCTGTTTGGCCTTCCCACTAGCAGCATATGAAAGTTCCATTTACTCCACATCCAAACATTTTTCATTTTAGCTATCCTACTGGATGCATAGTTGTTTCTTATTGTTCTAATTTGTGTTTCTCTGGTAACAGATGAGGTTGAACACATTTTCTTGTGCTTATCTGTTATCTGTATCTTTTCTCTGGTAAAATGTTTAGATCTTTTGGCTGTTTTTTTTTTTTTCCCCCCTGGGGGGCCAGGAGACTTTCTTATTATTGATGTCTAAGAGTTCTTTATATACTCTAGATACATGTCATTCATCAGATAAGTGCTTCACATATTTTTCTCCTTGTCTCAGTAGTGTCTTTTGAGTGTATTCATCATTTCTTTTTAGATAAACCTTGTCTTATTTTAGAAATCTTCACTTAACCCAAGGTCACTTAAGATTTTCTCCTGTTTTCTTCTGGCATTTTTATCATATTAGTTCTTGTATTTACATCTGTGATCTGTTTGGGGTTACTTTTTGTGTATGGTGTGAACCTCCTGAACCACCCTCTGTCCACCCTCTGCGTTGTGGCCTGGAAACACTCCCCGCCCGGTAAGCTGGGGCGATATAGGGCTCACCTTGTTTCCTTTCTCTCAGAAATCACTGTCTAGCCTGCCCATTATCCAGTGTCTGAAACTGTTGTCATATATAATTTTGTGTGATTTTTTTAGTTGTTTACAGTGTGAAGGTAAGTCTCATATATGGTGTTCCATCAGTCAGAAATAGAAGTCTTTTTCCTGTGCTTTCTCACCCCTGTGCCTGTTGTTAGCAGAATGTGCTTTTCCCGTCTCTGCTTGGTTCAGTTATTTTCCTTTAAAGACATACCTCTTTGGGACCTCAATATGACCTCTCTTTCGAGGCTTTTCTCTCTCTCTTCCAGAAATCTCTTGCTCCCATTTCTGTGTCCCCATAGTATTTTTGATGTCTTATTTTCCTGCTTAGTAGGTTTGGACTTTAGGGCAGGAACTTTACATTTTTATGTTAGTATCCGTCTCAGTGCCTAAGACAGTGCCTTATATGGCACTCGGTCTCTGACGGGCTCTCATCTAGGAAACGTGCATTACACATAATGCATAAACTTTTTATCCCTAGTTTATCTGCATTGCATCCTTTTTTGGGTTCCTGTTCTCAGTATGTTTCAGACAGTTGAGATTGATGGATCATGTAATGGCAGACAGAAAATCTGTTGTGTCAGAGTATATTTGGAATGTGAATAAAGTAGGCTATAGTTAACAAGTTTAAAATTTTTACATTATATGAAATAAAAGCTAGATTCAAAAATAATTTTGTAACTGTGATCTTACTTCATTTCAGTGATTTTAGGAAAAAAATAGTTTAAATTTAAAGGGATAGTTTTTTTGTTTTTTGTTTTGAAATACCATCAGTTATTAAAGGGATAGGTTTTTATTCAGAGTGCCTTGTTTCATGCCTGGCCTTATTATTTACCAGCTCTGTAACCTTGTCCAATTACTTGGCTTCATCTCTAAGATAAAGTTAATAGTACTTATAACTATATTGATCTTTTACTGAGTTTTAATAGGCTCCTTCCTAAGTTCTGCTGATGTTGCTGGTCTGTGGACCACACTTTATGTAGCAGGGTTGTGTATGATGATCAGAAGAGTTGTAAAATTGAAATGATCTTATGAAAACAGAAATAAAATACCTTCTGTCTTATTCCTATGACCCACCTTAATCTGAATGCTTCAGCTAAACAGGAATTCTTTTAGAACTAAGAGAAACTTAAATTCGCTTTAGTCTGTCTCACCTGGATTTAGACCTTTGTTGTTGTTGTTGTTGTTGTTTGGGGGGGTGGTAATTAGGTTTATTTATTTATCTTTTTAACAGAAGTGCTGGGATTGAACCCAGGACCTTGTGCACGCTAAGCACGCACTCTACCACTGAGTTATACCCTCCCCTTAGGTCTTTGTTAATTTCTCCAGGTAATCTTTGCTGGCTCACCCCGCCTTCTCCTCCCACCTCCACCCCTTCAGTTAGATGTACTACTCTGTGCTTCTGTAGCACCCAGTGTTTTTCCCTTATAGCTTTGTAATTGCTAGTCTGTCTCTTCCTCTAGATGTAAGATCTCTAAGGGCAGGCACTGCCCAAGTACTCCGTTAAATACTCTTAGATTCCTTGGGCATGGTATAGTGAATGCCTGGGACTTAGTGAGCACTCAGTAAATATCTGCTGAGGGGATGAACCATAGTTATGGTTATCAGTCTATCGTTAAGGGCACCACTACTAAAGAATAAAGACTTCTGTAGCTTCTAGCCTAGTATTCTTTTGGGAAAACTGATATTCTTATGAGAGCTACTGAAAGTACACATTATTTGGCAGTGATTGTCAAAACTATCTGCATTCCACTACAGCTTGCATATTGACATTTATACACGACAGTCTGAGTAGTGCCATTTAAAATCATGAGATATTATGAGCAAAGTCCATTTCCATAGGGTCTCTGTCAGAATGACTCCAAATAAATAGATAGCTGTTGTGTACAAACAAGACCTATTTTACGAGTTCTCATCTTCTGTGAAAAAGACACATTTCTGCAGTGCTTTGGAAGTATCATCAGCTTTTATATACTCAAATTGCCTGCTACTGGTAGCATGTATGTTTACATATCTTTTTCAAGGTCATCAGTTTTTAAAATGAAAACACTAGGATTTTAGAGGGGTGAGCAGCTTTTACCCTTTTCTAATAAGAGGAGCAAAAATAATAATGGCTGCAGTGTTTCAGTTACCATACCTGTCACTGTACAGATATGAGCTGTTTAATCACCACAGTAACTTTAGGAGGTAGGGACTATTATCATTTACGTTTACAACTGAGGAAACCCTAAATCAGGGTCAGAGACATTAAATACCTTACTGAAGTTCACACAACTAATGACATGATGTGATTAAAATCTTTCTATTGCTTCTAAAACTCAATGTAATACACATTTTTATCAGTAGTATGATGTGTAAAGGCCATGGAAGGTGTATTATTCTGGTGTGTGGTAAAAAGATAGGGAGATGTGATTCTTCAGTGGTGTTTTTGGTTGTGTTTTCCTCTTATGCTGATAGAGGGAGGTCCCAAGAAGTCTTATCACCAGCCTTGAAACAGGTGAACTTCTAAACAGTGATTTCTCTCCCATTTAAAAGACTAAGGTGTAATAATAAGTGCTCATATTTGTAGAATGCTTATTAGTGCCAGGCAATGCCATGTGTTTTCTATACTTTATCACATTTTATTCTTACTAATTATCCTATGAATTAAAGGTAGTGTTATCATCCTCCTAGTAATAAAGATATTATATATTGTTATCCAATTTATAGGTGAGAAAACTGAGTTTCAGATGCCCAAAGCCACATAGCAAGTTATGACAGAGCCTATGTTCCAAGTTACTGGTGCCCAACGATGCTGCACGGGAAGACTGTAGGATTTTGTAAATATCTGTTCTAGCATCCGGTCAGAAGTAGCACATTCGTGTGTCCCCTCCAGGAAGGATGGTAATGCTCAAGCTGAGTATGTATTTGCCAGGATAGGTCACAATTGTTGATTTTTTAACACTGACTCCGTACTTCAGGAGCTTTCCTCCCACTTTTATATATGTTTTTGAGATGAGTATTATTTTGTATTTCCCTGAGCTCTTAGAATCACAGGCAGGTTAAGATCTATAATGTTGACACTTTGGGCTCGAGTTTAAGCAGGAGAAACAGTGCTGCTGTTCGCTGCACTTTTCTGTCAGAAATTCCTAAACATATTTCCTTCCAAATTAATATCTGCCTTTCCAAAGTTTTGGGGCCTGAGGACAATTTTCCCCTGGGATTTATTAAAGTTTCTTTATTTTCGGTTGTTAGCATTGTACGCAGCTTGTGAAAGGCAGTAAAAGACAGACAGCTTGGTGGTGGGGAGGGCAAAGGTGGGTTCTGAGTAAACCTCACATTTTCTTTTCAGAATGATTCATTTTTTTAATATATTTGTAATGATTTATTGGATTGTAGGAAAGTTAAACTATCATATTTTAATCTCCACATTTTTCAATGAAAGATGTGGATGCATAGAAATAAGCCACTGACAATTTTATTTTGGTTTGTCATCATGTTTTCTCCACTTACTCCCCAAAATCATTGGAAATGGCATTTACAAAAAATACATTTACAATTAGATAGTTCAACATAGAAGTGAAAGGAAGTCATAAGGCATGTAAAGGAAGTGGGAACAATATTGAGTATGTGTATATGTGTGCACGTGCCTTTGTCAGTTCTTTTAGTCATCACTATGGAGCACCTACGAAGAATCAGCCATTGTGTAAGATGTTAGAAACAGAATGGCAGATGTGATAGTTTTATGACAGAGATATGTAGAGAGTGCCATAGGAACAGAAGATGAGCATCTGGAAATCAGAACACCAGATAAGTATCACCAGGAAGTGATACTTGGGCTGAGTCTGGAAAAATATGTAGTAGATAGTTGGGGGAGGTGAGACTTTCCAGGTAGAGGGAACAGTTATACAGAGGCATGGAAGTAGATTAGAAAATTGCAGGTAATTTTAATAAATCTTCAATTCTCAGTACCTTTGAGTAAGGGTCCATAGAACAGGCTACAGAAGTTAAGAATGACCTTATCATAAAGGTAGTTATGTTGAAAAGTTTGGAGATCTATAGAAGTAACTTAAGCAAGTTTCTCAAAGACAAAAAGTAGATAGGACTGTATTGATGACTGTAATATAGAATGGAGATTAGATATATGTTTTAGAAAATTCTCTTTGAAGAGTTAAGGATAGAGAGTTGTCAGTTAGGTTATTACAGTAATCTAAGCAGTATGTAATTAAAATCTAAACAGTTTGGAAATGTAGAGGGAAGAGGGAGTGTGTAGGTTCATGAGATATTTAATGATTGACTCTACTTTTTTTTTTTTCTTGAGGTATCATCAGTTTACAATGTGTCAGTTTCTGGTGTACAACACAGTGTTTCAGTCATACATGAACATACATATATTCGTTTTCAGATTCTTTTTCACCATAAGTTATTACAAGATATTGAATATAGTTCCCTGTGCTATACAGTATGAACTTGTAGTTTATTTGGTTTTGTGAGAACCCTCCTGCATTTTGAAGTGAGAGCCACTCTGCCAGAGTTTAGTAGGTGTTCTGTGTGATTCAGTGGGTTTGTAGATATAATTCTTGGTGTATTTGTGGGAGAGGGTGTGCTGAGTCTCTCTACTCCACCATCTTGGCATCTCCCCCTAGATTGACTTTACTAATGGCTTAGTGGATTGGAGGAAAGAGAAGAGTTTAGATAGTTTCCAATTTCTGGTTTGGACTAGTGGCCAGATAATTAAACCATTCATCAAGACAAATATTGGAGGAGAAGCAAATGTCGTGGCAAAGGAAGAAAGGGGAAGAATTAAGACTTCCAATTTTCAGTAATTACCTAATGGGTAAGATAGTAAACAAGAAACCGACAACTAAATTAAATATCAGATTGTGGCAAGTACTAGAAATAAGCTGTGGTGATAGAAGTTAACTATGGGAGACCATTTTTACAGATACTGCGCAGAAAAGGTTTGCTTGAGGAGCTCAGTTTTGCAATATAAGAATTGCTGGGATACCAACAAAGGGTACAGCATATGAAAGGGCTTAGACATGGGGAGCACCTGGATTACAAGTTAGAAAGGCGGCCACTGTGCTGGAATGTGATTTGTTAGAAAGAGAGTAGTATGACAGGGGGATGGGAAAAGAAGGAATTCACAGAGTATAAGTGAAGATATTTGCCTTATCCATTGAATAGGAGAAGGCTAAGAAAATGGCATAGAGGCAGGTGTGTTAGGTGTGTTTATGTATTAGGTTGTAGGTAGAAATATGAGGGAATCCTGTTATTTCAAGGTAGTAGAAGTGAGGTAATTGGTATGTTGGATTTAGGGCAGCTTTAAGGACTGGGGGGAATATATGGAATAGTGATCTCCAAGAATGAGAAAACAAACTATTTGAGGCAATTGTAGTAGGACTGCTGGATGTTGTGCCTGTTTGTGCTGTGTGGTTGTTATTTTTAAAGTAAAATCAATCAGACTGGTTGTGTAATTTTCTCTACGTACTTGGAGCTTCATGGAGGCAGCTTGAGAGATTGCAATTATTCAATAAAAGTGAAATTATCCCCATTTTACAGAAGAGGAAAATGAAATTCAGGGAAGTTAAGACTTGTCTAGAGTCCTGAAAGTAGCATAGATAGAATATTAGCCCAGATCTTTCTGATTCCTAAGGCCGTGGCTTTCTGGTACAGTACACTGCCTCCCATAGTATCTGCCTATTGTATTTGAGCACTAATAACTCTGACCCAGCTGTCAAGCTAATTGTGTCGAGTTATGAAAGGTATCAGTTGCTTCCTTTTGCCTGTTATAAGGAAGTATATCAGTTCTTTAGGGAGAAAAAAATCTCTCTTGGCACTATATTCCAAGAGGAATTTAGCATGCAGTTTCTTATGTGCTAGATATTAAATATCATAATGAAATACAGTCAATTGCAATTTTGCAAAAGTTACAGCAAGAAATATCTATTAACCCTTGAGAAGGGCAGCATCATAAATCATAGTAGAGAAAAGGCATTTCTGTAAGGAAAGAAAGTAAAATAGTCAAAGTATATTGCGTTTTGGTCATCTGCCTTGATGTAGAAAACTTAGAAGAATGGCAGTGTCTTGGTTTTAGCTGTAATTTTGACAGGAGCTGGCCATTGGCCAGTCTGAGACCAAACTCTGGTGAGAGAGAGGCTAAAGAGTCTGTGTTTTGTTTTGTTGATTGAAGCAGGATTCATATTCTTTAGCTATTCAGTTTACAGGAGACAGCATTGACATTTGGTTGTTAAAATTAAAGTGCCTGTCTTGAGTTCTTGCTGAGCAGAGGGGCCATGGTGTATGCATGGACAGGGCCAAGCATTTCAGAAAGCAGTTTTGGAATATCGTAAACCAAGCACATGTATTTGCTTTCTCTCCCTCTCAGTGATCCATTGATATGATGGTAAAGATACATGCGTAAACAATAAATCTTTGGTGATGGTGAAAATGAAAGAGGGTGCCATCGGAATAGCAAAGATTCTTGACTCAGTTCTCAGAGACACAATAGAATAGATAGAATTGTGTTGATGAATAGACTGGAATAGAGACACACTGATGCCTAGAACACAAATGAAACAGACTGCAGTGGGTGTTTCTGGTAGAGCTCTCAGAGGCCTCAACTTGGAATTCCCAAGTATGGAAATCGGGAATGGTGGAGCAATACTTAGGGTAACCGGCCTACTGGCCCACTTTCTTTCCTTTGTGAATTTGGGGTAACTTCCTATAACATTTGCTTCAACTGCTTTCTGAACATAATGGTCAGGACTTGGTTGGGCCCCATGGTGTGAGATTTTGGCATAGAAAGATGGAGCAGAGCCCAACTGTGGAGTTTTGCAACCCACTCAGAGGGAAACATGAAAGGAGTGAAATACCCTAAAGTAACATAATCCCAGAGTAAAGTTCTCTTTATTTGACACTTGTAGTGGCTTAAAGTAAAAGTGCTGCCTCCTCCCAGCATATACCCTGAAGGAAAGCCTAATTGTCAGCAAGGCCTGCCTGCTTAACGCCAGGCAGGCATTCTGGGGAAAGTTAGGAAATTTGAAGAATGTGTTGCATTGAAAGTAATCACGGCCGCAGCAAAACCCAAATCCAGTCAGTTCCTGATTATATTGACTCAGCCACCCAAATTAACAGTAGAAGAAGCGTGTCCTTTTCTTTCTCCACTGCCCTGCAAATGATGTTCAGTAAGTATTCAATCAAAAATTTTGAGACAAGAAAAGCAAATCAAAACAAAACAAAAAACCGTCACTACCACCACCACCACCACCAACAAAAGGTTGACAAAAGAAGAAATTAACAGAAAAAGACTTAGAGATGACTCAGATATAGGGTCTATCAGAGAGGGAATTTAAAATAACTAGCATTAATATGCTTCAGACTTTTGTAAAAAGGTGGATAACATATACAAACAGATGATAAATTTCGGCTGAGAGATGGAGACTGTAAGAAACAGTCTAATGGATATGCTGTAAACCACAAACACAGTAATAGAGGTGAAGAGTGCCTTTGACAAACTCATTGGTAGATTCAACACAACTAAGGAAAGAATCATTGAACTTGAAGATAAATCAGTAGAAATTACCCAAACTGAAGTGCAAAGAGAACTCTTTGACATGAGACTAAGATCATTTATTATCAGTAGTCCTATATATCATGAAATGTTAAAGGAAATTCTTCAGGAGAAGAAATACCAGACAGAAACTTGGCTCTACATCCAAAAAAATTAAGAGCTCCAGAAATGATTGAAAGGAAGTTGTTACAAAGAAATTTTTTCTTATTTTTAATGCTCTGGAAGACAATTGATTTTCTAATGCAAAAATAAGTGTTTTGGGATTTATACATGAAGCAAAATTTGTGAAGTATTTAAAGAGTGGGGAAGGGAAGAATTGGGAGTGTACTGTTCTCAGAATTTTATACTGTACGTGAAGTGGTATAATATTATTTGAAGGTAGATTGTTATTAATTAAAGTTACATGTTGTAAACTGTGGGGCAACCATTAACATTTTTAAAGGGAGGTAAGAATAAGCCAGTAGTGAAGAAAGTGTATTTTTTTTAAGAAAATGTATTTTTAAATTTTATTTTACTTTCTTCACTTTACAAGGATTTTCCTTTTTGTTTCCTTTTGGTCATGTAATATATTCTAAAGATCTTCAAAACTAAAGAAGATGCATAACATTTACATTTTGAAACCCAGATCCGTGTTGGTCCTATTTGTGATTTCACTAGTAGTGCTAGAATTGAGGCAGTCTCTTATCTGGGATGAAGAATGACATTGTGAACTTCCGTAGTGGTGGAAGAATTCATGTGTTTTCTGGTAAAAGTACATGGGGTTGGGGAGGGAGGTTGTCAACCTAAATGTCTTCTGTAATCATTGAGGGTAAAATTTGGGGAGGAATTATATTGGGGCTAAAGAAGATAGATTGTGTTCCTTGATTAATTTCTATATGGGAGACAGAGTTAGCACTTACTGGTCATTTAAATACAGTTGAGAGTAGAGTGCTTAGAATATATTGATAAAATTACTTAGGTTTGTGAATTTAGTGCTAGGGTCCAACTGTGTTTTGATCAATTAACCTCCTCCTTATTCCTCCCTAGAGAAGACGTGCAGAAGAGTTTAGGGCACCTTTTCCTGTTGGATCACAGACTATGAAACTAAACTGCTTTGTGAGATCTAGAACTTAGTGTATCAGGATCTAAGACTGTTTCTCTGTGCTTTTAGGACCTTTGGAGTTTTCAGGCTTCGATTACCAAGAACCTTAGGCAGGTTCATTTTCTTAGAGTAGAAAGATGTAAAAGAATTTTATGATCACATAACTGAAAGTGGAGGTTCCAAAAGCTGATATAAATATAAAAAGTCAGGCATATCAACACAAATATTAATCATTGCAGTGCTAAAGCAAACACTTAAAGGAAATTAAATGTCTTGTATTGGAACTGAGGTATTGATGTATCAGTTAAAATGTGGAATATTCGTATAATTTAACATCATGGAGTTAAATTTTACATAACCATTATAACTTAGACCATCTGTCAACATGTAATAATGCTTGTGACATAATATGGAAAAATCAGAGTATACATTTCCTGTGCAATGTGATTGTAACTAAAACTAACTTATATTTATGAAGAAGATGAAGCTTCATAAAAAATGACTTATAAATTAACTATGTTATAGTAGTCGATATGCAGGTAATTTTTCCCACTCTACTTTTCATATTTTCAGTAATGTTATATAGCGTATGTGGTTGAAAACAAATTAACCACTTTTTAAAATATATATATGTTTTAGAGCAGTTTGGGGTTCATGGCAAAATTGAGTAGGAGGTACAGATTTCCCATGTACTCCCAACCCCAATCTGTTCCTCCCTCATTATCAACACTCCCCTACTGGAGTGGTACACATGTTAAAATTGATGAACTTTAGTGAATCATGGTTAACACCCAGAGCCCATAGCCAGTTTTTTAAAAAAATGAAGTTGTCTGAAGTTTGAAGTCTCATCAGGGTTTCCTGGTCGGAAATCTATAGACAGAGAATCTTAGACTCTTGCTCTTTGATTCTGGCTAGATGCTGTATAAAAATGGAACCGATAGGGAAGTTTATTTTAGTTAATGCCCTCAGAAGACCTCTATACCCAACCCACTTTGCGTTTTAACTCTTTTTATTTCCATCTCACAGTCAGGGGACTGGGCTCTGCCTGTTTGGTTGTGATGGGGCAGTCCTGTCTGCAGTGTCACATCTGGAATTGTCTCCCTTCGTCTCTCTCTAGGAAGTGCATTTTCAACTGAGCACCTCAAGCTTCAACTCCAGAAGAAATCCCTAAATGAGTTGAGGAAGGAGTGTACTGCGAAGAGGTAAGTGGAATGCTGATAATAGTTGTTTTGAATGTAGAGTTTACTTGGAGGATAGGATTTGCAAAAGGAGTATTTTTTTAAAGCTGCTGATATTAATTTATATTCCACACACCTGAGTGTCACATTCATTTATTCAACACCTACTGTGTGTCATGCACTGTGCTAGAGGCGGTTAGGAGAGGTCCTAGTGTGTGGTCATAATCAGAAACGTGGACACTGTTCTAGTTTTCAAGGCCACGGCATCGTGACTTAATACTTGCACCTTCCCTTCTTCCTGTCTTCTAGTGTAGCTTACAGTTTTTCTTCAGTAGTTCTTCAAACTCACTCCCGTGAGCTCATTTGGCTGACCTCAGCAGCTCCCAGATTCTCTCTCTCCAGCTTTCCAGTTCATCCTCCATGTTGCTGTCAGACCTCTCCTCTTAAAATACTATTTTTACCATTATTTTTTTCTTTTCTTAAGAATCAATGATGATTGTTTTGCTTCACTTTCAAAACCATCAATAAATTAGCCCCATACAACTACAGCTAATTTCATTCACTGCACGACATTCATTTAACAAATGCTAATAGTTTTTTCCCTTTGTTTTTTCCAGCACATGCTTAACTTGTTGCCACCTCTGTTCTTTTCCGCATCTTCATTCACTCTTCCTATAAAGTCATCTTATTCTGCATTTTTCTTAGCAATTGAGAGTCCAAGAATGTTAGACCTGGAAAGTACTGTGGAGATATGTAATCTTATCGTCTCAGTCTGCAGATAAGAAAACAGAGCTCCAGGAAGTTACATGAGGAAAGCAGGACTAGATCCCTTTCAGTCTTCAGTGCTCTTTCATCGTACTACCACTTTTACGTTCCACTTTGACCTGCTGTTTCTCCTCTATTTCCTCTTTTTCTTAAATTGCTGACACAGTTGAGTAGATAGTATGCTCTACGGGTGTTTTAGCTGTTGGTCATGTTTTTAAGTAGTTCAGGAGAAGAGCTGCACCATCTCATCCACAGCTTTTTGCTCTGTTCTTTTTATTCTATTATTTTTCTAATATGGTAGCAGGTCATTTTTTGAGTAGTTATAATATCTGTGGTTGTAAGTGAAAATAAAATACTTTTTTGAGGAAATACCATATGGATATTTCCTGAAAACAAATTTACCTCAGGTTGAACGAGGCCTTGGTTGGCTTACTGAGCCTCTCTAAATCTTATTTTCTTGTTTATAAAATGGGTATAATACCATCCGAATTAAGTTGTTAGAATAATTGAATAAAGCCCTTTGTAAAGCTCCTGGCGCAGGGTAGTAGGTGCTCAGTCTGTAAGTAATTGTCCCTTTACGTCTGTCAGCGTCGTGCTGGATACACACAGTAGGCCTCAGTGCATGGTTAACCTGATTGGTAGTATTTAGAGATAGGTCAGGACTCATATTAGCTATTATTCTTGCTCTTACTTCTCAGCTTCTGTGGCCTACTACAGACCATTTCATCTTCCTCTGCACCCGTTACATAGTAGTAATTGTTAGCATGCAAACTTTTTTTTTTTTTTAACATGTCCTTTTTTTCTTTTTTCATTAGAGAACTCTTTCTGAAGACTAATGCTCAGTTGACAATTCGTTGCAGGCAATTACTATCTGAGCTTTCCTACATTTACCCTATTGATTTGGTAAGTTTCAAATTTTCTTTAAAAATAATTGTTTTTAAGATGAATTCTGTTTGAAATTTCCTCTCAATGAAAAAATTCATTTCTCTTGTCTTAATCATATGCTCTGTCATGATTCATTCAGAAGCTAATATCTGTTTAAAAAGTAGATTTAGGCTTAGTTGGCATTAGTTTCCACTGTTTGCTTTTTTTTTTTATATCAGTTTGGTGGTAGGGTGGCACTCATCTTCAGCTGAAGGAATGCCAAATTATTTCTGGTTTATATAGGACCTTTTTACTTAACCAGATTCTCAGCTTCCACCATATCTGACATACATGCAGATACATGAGCACTGCTTTAAAAATACAACTGCTAATTAATTTATATTTATTAGTATTACTTAAGATATTCCTGAGGTAACTGTCAGGATTTTGAGTTTTTTAATCTAGTTTCTTAGAGTAAATGCAAATGTAACTGTTTAAGATTCTTTTTTTAGAGAGCTAGATCTGCTAAATTTGATGGTTTTGTTTTCTTTTTAATGAAAAGAGATTTAAAAGATTAATTTTCTGAGAGAAAAGCTAATAAGATTTTAAGTTGCTCATGGAATATTGTTAATTCATTTAAAAGTTTTCATTTATAAGCTAAGAATTGGTCAAAGGATAGTTTTACGATAAAAATTTTACATGGCTTATGGCTTAGATAAGATGTTTTAAATGTTTATAGTATAGAAAATTTCAAGTATATATCAGTGTACAGATAACAGTATGATAAATCATCATGTACTCATAATTCAGCTTCAACAATTAGGATAATATTTTGAGTCTATGACAGTGTTGTCTTTGAGTTAACACTGATGTGCTAAATTTTTGAGACTTAGAGTTTCTTTGCTTTATATATAAACAGAACTAATTTCATTCTTTGGTTATATTCACAGAATGAGCATAAGGATTACTTTGTATGTGGTGTCAAGTTGCCCAATTCTGAGGACTTCCAAGGTATTTTATTTCTTTTTTACTTCTAAAGATTTGGTGTAATGTATGGGTATGTTGCAGAGAAAAAGAGACATATCTTGAAATATTGGTTGTCTGGCACTTCATCCAGAAGGATTTCTGGACCTTCTGTCCCTTCCCAGTTGTAAGTAGATAGAGTTAGATTCCCTGATGGAAGATGTAATAGGATATTTAGTCTAATCATGGGGAAAAAAGTTATTGAACCTTCTGTTTGAGAGTTAAAAGAAAATAGTTTTTGAATGGGCTTTAAGAAAATCAGTTAGTAGGGTTCTGAAGAATGCTAATAATGTCCCTCTCCTTTTGGTTTGATTTTCATGGAAAATTTGTGTGTAGTTGGGAGCAAAACAACAAACATTAATCTGTTTTATTCAGAAAACCATATTTTTGTTGACATAAAATTTATTTGAAAATTAATTTTGTGAGATTTCCACTACTATAGGTTAAACTTGTCTGTCATTTCTGTCCTCTTTTAATTTATATTACAAAAAAAAATTACATTAAAGTATTAGAGAGATGATTCATAGTAGTTGTTGTATTTAAAAATATTTTTCCTGATCTCTTTATCAGTATGTCAAAGAGAAGAGCTTCTTTTATTTGGCATACTGGTAGAAAGATTACTTTTATTGTTAGCAAAGTCCATTGTTTTCTCCTAACCTAAACAATGCTTTGAGGGCTATTAAATAACTATATAGATTATTCTCAGAGACATTAATCTATTTGGGAAGAAGTTATTCAAGAAGAGAGCATTACTAATTCTGATTAGGACTATCTTCCATTTCCCTCTAAAGAAAATGTTGTTATTTGTGATCTTATAACATTTAAGACTATTTTAATATATTACCTGTTTTGTCCTGCAACAAACCTTACAACAAGTAGGTTGGGACGTGATATGAGAAGAGTGATAAAACAGGAAGGGGAAAACCTATATTCAAGGTACCCCTTCTAGAAACCATATATTTTGGAGCAAACCATCTAAGCTTTGAGTTAATTTCCTAATTGATAGTATGAGTACATTAGTTCATGTACTACCTGTTTCACATGACTGTTAAGGTTTTATTTAAGAGCATGACATTTTGCCTTACCTTTAATCCTCACAAAAACAAACAATGGAAACCTATAAAGAAGGTGGTATAGTCTCATTTTACAATGTGTAAATGAGCTATCTTGTGACTTGCTCGAGACCACAAAGCTAGGTAATGATCTTGCTGGGGATTTGTCTGGTTTCCATTGTACAGTGTTCCCTTTAATAAGTCACACAGATTTGCTTTGCTGTTAATTTTAGGCAAAGTTATGGTGTCTTGAAGCCCATGACACATCTTTTTTCCCATTCATTCATTCATTCATTCATTTGTTTAACAAACCTGTTGAGTACCTTGAGCCCTATGCCAGGTTACAGAGATACAGAATATTCACTCATTGAAAAGATACTTATTGAGCACCTGAATGCTAGACACTGTGCTGGGTTTTGAGGATATAATGATGGAAAAAGCCAATATATTCTTTCTTTCGTGGAGCACAACCTATTGAGGGAGACAACCAATAAACAAGAAAATAAGTATTTAACAGGTATTTAATACAGGAGTACCCTATCTTTGAGAATCTACTATCGATAAAGCAGTCAGGGAGGACCTCTCCGAGGAGAAACGTTTAACAGACAATCTGAATGCTGAAAGGAACCAACTAAGCTACAACTTGGGGAGGAGCATTCCTAGAAGAGGAGGTGGTCATGATGGAGGATAAAGAGGAATAGACTTGATAGATCTGAAAAAACTCATGGTGGAGGATGTGGGAGAAGATACCTGTATTTTGGGCAAATCATGTAATCTCTCAGAGCTTCGTTTCTTCACCTGTAAGATGAAGTGATATCTACGTCTCCAATTCATTGTGATGATTGAGTGAGACAGCATTTGAAAGGGCGTTTCATATAGAAGGCACTCAATAAATGTAACTGGAATTAGTTGCGAGAGAGAGAAAGAGAGGACAAAAAGAAAGAGGGAAAGAAGGAAGGACAGGAAAGACAGACCAGACCTGCGTGGCTGGGGCACAATGAGAAAAAGGAAGAGTTCCATCGAAGAGGTAGGAGCATCAGCCAGGCCTTGGGGCCACTGTCAGGAATTTCTGTTGTAATTTCAGTGGAGTGGGAAACCCCTGAAGGGCTTCAAGAAGGGGGATAATATGAGTTGATTGATATTTTCAAAAGTCACTCTGGCTGCTAAATACCAAATGATTTGAGAGGAGGCAACAAGGGAAGCAGTGATATCCGTATTGAGAGTATCACCTTAATTCACGCTGGGATGTTTCTTGATTCTTTGTTTTCTGCAAGTGCTTTGTTTCCTAGTTTTTCCTAGCTTTTATTAGCTATCTGTGCTTAGTATGCCCAGCAAACTGAATACATGCCTTCTGCCTTAAAAAAATTAGGTTAGCTTTTTAGTACAGTTGTTTAAAAATGAAAAAATGGGAGAGAAAAATGAAGTACATGTTGAATTTTATTCTAAGGCCTTTTTTACTTCCCATGATTCCTAGGAATCAGAAATTTTAAGAAGTACATATGGTAGTATTGGGCTTTAAAATCTCATGTTAGCATTCTGCAGGGCACTTTCGTATACTATATGTACTGAGTGCCCTGTGTGTGTCTTTTACTGCGCCAGGTGCTGAGAGTATACAAAGGTGGTTAAAGCATTGACTCTGTGGCAGGATGATTTCAGTCCAGTAGAGGTCAATTTGTAACTAAGCCTGTCAAGGAATATCTATTGAATTCATACTCTGTGTCAGACTCTTAGAAGTTTATAGCAGGTACATGGGACTCAAAAGAAGTGGGAATAATCAGGTCTGTTGGGAGGAGATCAGGAAAATATAGAGAAGACGATACCTGAGGTGTCTTAAAAGATGAAATAGTATTCCCCTGTTCAAAAAAGGATGGGACATTTTAAGTTGGATGAGGAGAAATGTGGTAACATGAGACATCATGCATGATGCTGCCATGTTCATTTAATTCTCACAACTGTGACAATTAATTCCTTCTCTGAGGGAAATAATGACACTCATTTTTGTTTTTAAAGACAAGAAAATTGAGGCTCAGAGAGCTTAGTTAATTTTTCCAAAGACTCATACTAGCCAGTGGTAGAGCTAAAGTCATCCCTGGTCGACCTGATTTTAAGGTCCATGTTATTCCTGTCATGATGCAATTATCTTCCTTGTTTTGAATAATAGCCTCTTCCAGACTTCTGACAACTTTTTAGTGTTCTGTAGCAGCTGCATTCTCAGAGACTCTAGTGAAGAAACTCTAAACTGGTTATTCTGTGGTATTCATGAGACTTTGCTGGGTTAGACTTTACATTGCATGGCTTGATTCTGTTTGGGAAACCCCTCCATAGTGGCCCAACATTTATTGTGCTCTTCTAACTGGGTAAGTTTCTGTTGGAGTATGCCTAAGAGACCTGGACACAACGGGAGAAAAATCATCCAGTGAAGGGTATTCATTTGAGTTCCATTGACTGAGGCATTTCTCATTAAAAAAAAAAAAAATTGTGTGTGTTTTTAAGTAATCCATAACACGAGAGCCTTTTGTGGTAATGAGACCCAGATTTCCTTCTGTGTCTGTATCCCTTTATGCAGGCATGATTTCTTGGAAAGGAGAGTCCATATGTCAAACAGTGTCTCATTGAGAACATGGAATGATTCCATAGATGCTGTGGCAATGAATGATTATAGTCTTAAATATTTTGTCCTGTCTGGATCAGTGGGTGCTTGGTTCCTTAACAAATCAGCTGCCTCAGTGATTGGGAAGGCAGGATGGTAAGAGCTTTTAGATCACTTATTGTACTTGGATGCGTTTGAATATTAATAGTTTGTCCAGCACATAAGTCAGAAGGACATTTGAAGTAATTTATAATGTTGTCATGGCCATTGTGGGTTTGTGGAGTTTATAATTAAAAGATTTAATTATCTTAAAAACTACTGCAGCCCAAGTACCTACCTACTTTAAAAAAACTAATCAGAAATATTTATTATGAGGAAACTGCAGATTTTTGTTTTGTTCTTAAGCCCTGTAAAGCATTGTTTTAATGAGGTCTTTTTCACATACCTGAGTCTTACAGTTTATTCCTGTTCCTCCCTGAATCCTCCCACTCCCCCTTTAACTTCTTTTCACCAACAAACCTATCATCTGTGACCCTTCTCACCGCAGAGCAGCATAAGGAACACAAGCCTCTGCTGTGCATTAGGTGTTAGGGACATCATTAATGCTTACTGGAAAAGCACACCCCAGAGAGCCAGGTTTTGGCTTTGGCAGGTAAAAAGTCTTTTAGATCTTGGAATGCTGGAAACTTTAAACCTTTTGGTTTTTTTAACTAAAGTGATTGGCAACAGAATGTGACATCTGAGGTTTCGTGGCCAGCAATAGCCGTAATTAACCACATGAGCTCACATTTTCCCACTGGAGGTTCAGTGGTCTTGGGGTGATGAAAGTGACTTCCCTACCAGGAGGTGGTTTTCCTTTTGAGGGCATTGGAATACCCCTGGGCCCTGTAATCCCTCACCCGTGGCCCTTTTAAAATGCTTTTTAATATAAAGCTTCAATATTGGAAACCCAACACCATGGTGTTTAACTGTGAGGCTGTGACTGAGCACCGTGGCTGGGAATGGGAAACAAACTAAGGTTTTTAATTGGCAGGGCAGGGAGTCTTGTGATGGAAACAATGGGTGAGTGTGAATAGCCGGAATCAAAGATGATTTCCAGTATTACCCAGTTTTCAGTTTCTGCTATTTATATTTGGTTTTTGATTTACATATATAGGATTCTCTTAAAGATGCCTTTTTATCTTCAGATTTCAGCAAAATTGTTTTGATTATTGAAGGGAAGTGATGTTAGAAGACCAGTTTCTGTTTTTTTAATAGATATGTGGATACAGACTTCAAAATTTGCAAATATAATTCTTTAGTAATACCTTTTTCATAATATGAGAAAATGTAGGTGCCAGAGTGTTTAGCATTAGATAGATTTTTTTTTAAATATTCATAGATTGCATCTGACCTGTTTGGAAGGCTAAGAGCACTTCTGATTTCTGAAAGTTTTCAAATCGTTTTCTGTCAGGTCACATAAGAAAGGAAAAGCTTAGTGTAAAGCAGTTATAGGAAAGTCTGAAATTAATCTATTATTAGCCGTCATTACTCTCAGTCCTCTTCTTCTTCCTCTTTTCCTCTCCCTTCAAAAGAAGATTCTTAAAGACCAAATCCTTTTACCGATAGGAATATTTTATAATATTTTATATCAAATATTTTATAAATTTGATAAGCCCTATTCTTTACCAAAAGCAGGAAGCAGGACTCGGTGACCGCTGATGGAACTCACAGTCCCAGCTGTGATTCCAGGGATACATGTTTTGGGGACTGAGGTGTAGATAACAATTCTCTCTTTTACTCCATCACTCATAGTTTTACTTACATTGCTTTGACAAAAGTCTCTTATACCACCTGAATTTTATTTTTCTCATTTCTGAATTGATAGCATCAGATTCAGTGAATTCTAAGGTTTCTCTTAGCTTTAATATTATATGATGATTTATATTGTAACAAATTTGCGGTATAATGTAGTTTTGGTCTATAAGGTGATGTGACATACGTATTTCAACAGAAGTAACGTGTTGTAGTACTCAAGGTACTTGGGTGGGCCTAAGCCAGGAGCTCATGGTCCCCAGAACTAGTTAGGATCCTAGTCAGTTAACACATGCCCAGTAGTCAGTTGAAATGAGTGCTGTTTGATTTTTTCATCAATTTGATTTGAGACAACATGTCATCACAGACTCAAAGACTTATGTGTTCTTTGCTCTTACTAGAAAAGTGTGAAGATACTGAGATAGTACATTTGGGTCATATGCTTGGTATATTCTAGGCTCCCAAGTTAAAAAAATTATTATATATTCCACAGTAAAGTTCTGAGACAGTGTGGTAGAGTGCTTAAAGACAGAGGCCTCTGTGTCAGGTCAGCCCATATACTAGCTGTATTAGTTTGGACAGTTTCCTTAACTTCTTTGAACGTTCTTTCTTTGTCTGTATAAAAGGTGCCCAGTTTATTAATTGTTGATGAGTGACTGGCATAAATAAAGCACCATGGTCAATTCCTGGCAGAAAAAAAAGTATACAATAAAAGTTACCTACAGTATGATCAAAGAGAAACCAAAAATCTTCTTTGGTAGTCAAGGGGGAGAATGCACTGAGGAGTAGATGGCTATAGTGGCCTTCCTACAATAAGAAGGTAGTGCTTAGATAACTCAGTATAAATATAAAAGAAGGATATGGAAAATAATGCTGATAATTGACATTAAAGATACCTTTAGAAATCAGGAAACACTCAAGCCAAGATCATCTCAATGATTTCAGCCTTATTTTAGCCAGAGGTATTCCACATTATGTGTTAAATCTGTGTGTGTGCATGTGTGTGTGTGGTGTGTGTGTGTGTGTGTGTGTGACAGAAAGAGAGAGAGAACTTTAAAAGGTAATTTGGAGATACTGTATACCAAGCAGTTACTTTTTTCTTCCCCCTTGGGCAAGCTTAAAACTTTTTATTATATTACTCTTAGTTCTGAGTACCTGAATGATTGTTTATCACTTGATAGGCAATAGCAGAAATCTAGACATTGAGTTACAAATGTAATTATCTGTGACTTCATAAAAGATGCATATTTATATTTGACTGTAGGATAAATGTATTTTTTCCCAACAGTTGCTTCCACCAAAATTCTGAAAATAGAATGTGTATGAATAGTGTTGTTTTTGACCCTTTATTCTTTAAAACATTTTTTTCTCCTTATCCTATCTCAAACTTCACAGACAAACTTAAACAGTGCTCTCTTTGTGAACATTAAGAACATACCCCATAAAGATATACTACGCTATTTCACTTCACCTTTGGATTAATAACATATAATAGTACAACAGTGCAAACATGTTGTTAATGAATAAAATGTATAATGTTTATATCAGATGTAATATTTAAACCTCTGAAACTAATTTTCACATTGTGTAATAGACTCAAGTATTATTTCTGCCCTTAAAAATGCTGGGAAAGAAAATAATGGATACTTGAATGCATTAAGAACTCGTAAGATTATATATCAAATGTTAATCTCATCACATTAATTATTGGAAAATAGTCCTAAATATAGTAGATCAAATTTCAAGTCTTATTAATAATTTAGATTTGTTTAAAATTCACATAATTTAGATAAGTAGATAATATTCTGTTAATTATTATAAAATTTCCCTTGAAATTGATTTATTATGATCTCATGGCTACATTTATAAGGTAAATAGTTGTTTTCTGTTTCTCTGTTTTTGAATTTACAGCAAAAGATGATGGAAGCATTGCTGTTGCTCTTGGTTACACTGCACATTTGGTATCCATGATTTCCTTTTTCCTACAAGTGCCCCTCAGATATCCTATAATTCATAAGGGATCTAGATCAACAATCAAAGATAATATTAATGACAAGCTGACTGAAAAGGAGAGAGAGTAAGTATCCTTTTAAAATAAGTTTTTAACATTAAGCCAGTATGAAATGTGGAGTGTATTAAAAATATAAAAGGTGACCTAGATTGTGGTGATTTTTGTATATCCTTTGTAAAGTGCTCCATTTCTTTTAAATAGAATGTAGTCAAAATTACTAGTGAATTGACTAATTCAAATTTAATTTGCTTTTGTGAGGCAAGTATCATATACTCTCCAAATATTCATATTGTATCTGTTGCAGCTAGTCCACAAGCACAATAATAAAGATTTGTCAAAGAGACAGCCAGGAAAAGAATAAAAGATTTATTAGCAGATTGTACATATCTGAAAAATGACCTCGAAGATAGACCAGTAGAAAATATCCTGGCCAATGCAAGTACAAATGAGATAGATATATAGATTTATATATGTGGGATACAACAGGAAGTCTAACATACATACAGTTGGCATCATAGAGAAGTAGAAGAGAACACATAGGATAATTGGAACATTTTAAGAGATAATGGCGGAGTTGTTCAAATTACTATCTTATTAAATATAAGGAACATATACATAAAATGTATGTATAATCATAATGCATGACTCCAGCAGAAAAGTTGGGAAATGGAAATGGAGCTAAAGCACTCTAAGATCCTGGTGTTGCCTGGAAACTGCTAAAGACACTAATTTACGTTAGACTGATAAATCAAGGATGCAAGTTATAATCTCATAACCACGAAGAGTTGTTTTTTGTAAGCAAAAATTTAATAGAGGAAAGAAACAAAAAATTTTAAATACTTGATTAATCCAAAAGAAGGCAAGAAAAGAAAAACATTAACAAGTAGGATAAAACAAATAGTAAATTTATAAATATGAACTCAAACTTATCCTATAATTACATTAAATATAAATGGTATTAATACTCTACTGAAAAATAAAGATAGTCAGGCTGAATAAAAAGCTGAAACTCATCCTGCTTGCAAGAGACCCCTCAAATGTAAGGACACAGAAGTATAGAAAATAATTTATTTTGCATTTATTTATACAAATGAGAGCTAGTATAACTATATTAACATCAGACAAAGTGAATTTAAAGCAATTTGAATAAAGTGGGACATTTTATGGTAATATAGTCAATTCTTATTGTAATATGTACCTAAAACCATAACTCCCTACATAGACTGAAGTTCACAGAACTACAAGGAAGTCCATAATCATAACAGAGGACTTTAAGTTTCCTTTCATTAACTATTAGGACAGGCAGAACAAAATATCAGTTAGAATCTGAAAGACCTGAAGAAAATACAGTTAATAAACTGGACCTAAGTTACGGGTAAAGAACATTGCACCAGTGGCTGCAGGATGTATATTCTTTTCAAATTCACATGGAACATTTACCAAAATTGATTATGTTGGACCTCAGCAAATTTCAAAAGACTGAAATAATTCACAATATATTTACTGACCGCAGTGAAATTTATTAGAAGTCAATAATAAAATCCCCAAATATGTGGATATTAAACAGTGTACTTCTGTATAACCTATAGGTCAAAGAAGAAACTATAAAGAAAGTTTGAAATTATTTTGAACTGAATGGTAATGAGATTATAGCATATGAAAACTTGAAAGGTGCAGCTAAATCTGTGCTCAGAGGGAAAGTTATACCCTTAAATGCACATATGAGTCTCCTTAAACAGCTAGAGAAAGAAGAGTTCATTAAGCCTTAGGAAGAAGGAAGGAAATAATAAAGGTAGTAAAGGTACGAGCAGAAATTAAATGGACAGTTGTACAGTGGGGAAAATAATACAGGCAAAAGTTCTATTGTTTGAAGCAACTAAAAAACTTAATAAACCCTTAGTAGGACTAATTTAGAAGGAGAAGAGACAGGCAAAATAACTAGTATAACTAAAGAAACAATGATTTTACTACTGATGTACAGACATTAAAAAGAAGAGTTTATGAACAACTTTATGTTCATAAATTTGAAATTCAAATGAAGTGACTAAATTTCTAGAAAACTACAACTTTCCAAACCTGATACATGGATGATTGGAATTTATAAAATGCCACACTTGGTTATAGGGAAGTGGACATAGAAGATTCTAGGTAAGTTATTTCAACCCTGGGCAGCACATTAGTGTCGTAGGGAGCTTTTAAAAATGATCTCCTAATCCCTAGATTCCTAACCTCTCCTCCAGAAATCTGATTCAGTTGATGGACCCAAACTTGAGATATTTTTTTAAAGCTCCTGAAGTGATTCTAATGTGCAGTCAGGTTTGAGAACCACTGTTCTAGATTGTGAGTATTGTGTTCATGGACATGAAGAAATGACATATCCTCCACTGTGTTTAGGAAAGAGAAAAGCAGGAAGGGTAGGCACCAATGGAAGAATTCAGTACTCTATCAGGTAGGGTTTATAAGTGGAGGGCAGGGAGTATGTGTGTTGTTTAAATCAGTGCCATTTCAAAGGCATTGATTAGTTTATAGCTCAAGTATTATTTTCAATTTCAAAAACTTTTAAAGAGAGCCTGAAATGTATGTTTGACAAAGGGGAACATGTCTGTGGTTTCTTTTCTCCTTTTAAAAGATTGAGCTGAAATTCACATAAGATAAGATTAACTTTTTTTAAGTGTATGATTCAATAGCATTTAGTATATTCACAGTGTTATACAATCACCACGGCTATCTAGTTCCAAAACATTTTCATCATCCCAAAAGACAACCTTGTCTCCATCAAGCAATCACTGTCTGTTCCTACCCAGTAAGCTTTAACCTCAGTCCCTGGCAATCACCCATCTTTTTTCTGTTTCTACAGATTTACCTATTCTGGATATTTGATATAAATGGAGTCATTTACAACATGTAACCTTTTCTTTCACTTAGTCTGATATTTTAAGGTGTATTCACATTGTAGCACAATCAGTAGCACATTCAGTTTTATAGCTGAATAGTATTCCATTGACTATGTATACCACATTTTGTTTATGCAGCCATCTGTTGATGGACATTTGGGTTATTTCCACTTTTGGGCTACAGACATTTGTGTATAAGAATTTGTTTGAGTATCTGTTTTCAATTCTTTTGAGCATATACCTTGAAGTAGAATTGCTGGGTCATATGGTGATTCTATGTTTAACTTTTTGAGGCACCACAGAACTGTTTTCCACAGCAGCTACACTAGTATACATTCCATGGTATAAAGTGGTGTATATATATCATTGTGATTTTGATTTGTATTTCTTCAGTGACTAATGACGTTGAGCATCTCTTCATGTCCTTGCTGGCCATTTGTATATCTTTAGAGAAATACCTCCTCAGATTATCAGCCTGTTTTTTCCCTTTCAAATTTATTGAGATATAATTAACATACAGCACTGTGTAAGTTCGAGTACAGCATAATGACTTAACTTACATACATGATGAAGTGATTACCATAAGTTTAGTGAACATCCATCATCTCAAATAGATATAACATTAAAGAAATAGAAAAAAAATGTTCCTTGTGATGAAAGTTCTTAGGATTTGCTCTCTCAACCACTTTCATCATAACATACAGCAGTATTAATTATATTAATCACGTTGTGCATTATATCGCTGGTACTTCTTTGTCTTATGACTGGAAGTTTGTACCTTTTGTCTACCTTCATCCAGTTCCCTTTTCCCCTATCCCCCACCTCTGATAACCATAAATCTGATATCTTTTTCTGTGAGTTTGTTTGTTTTTGAAGTATAATTGACCTACAGTACTATGTCCTGGTACACAACATAGTGATTTGGTATTTCTATACAGTTCAAAATGATCACCACAGTCTGGTTACTGTCTGTCACCATACAAAGATATTACACACTTACTGACTTTATTTCTAACACAGTATATTTCAAACCCATGACTCATTTAATTTAATTTAATTTAATTTAACTGGAAGTCTGTATTTCTTAATCCCTCACCTATTGCCCATTTTTTAATTGGGCTCTTCTTTTTGTTGTTGAGTTCTAAAACTTCTTTCTGAATTGTGCATACTAGACCCTTATCAGATATATCATTTGCAAATATTTTCTCCCATTCTCGGAGTTGCTATAGTTGAAGGCCTAAAATTAAGTCCAATATTATGTGCTGCCTTGGTATCTGATGAAACCAGGAGGCCCTTGAATAGTCCCTCCCTACACTGCTCCTGTGGATCAGGCCCCCTTCCCAAATACTCCTCTTTGTCCAGGGGTCTAGGAAGTCTCTGCTTATTCCTGAGTGGTGCATTTCAGTTCCTGGTCAGCTGGGGAATTATGGAAACAAACCATCTCATCCTCCCACAGGAAGCAGTCGTCACTCTGTTCCCTTCATACTACAGGACCTGCCTTCCACAGTCCCTGATTGTTCACTCTGTTCTCAAGTAACCTCCTGTGACCCTGCATGGCATGTGGTATCCTCCTCTCCTGGGCTTTGAGTATATGTAACTAGTAAACTGCTTTTAATCACATTTGTCCAGTGTCAGATGTTGAGTGTTGAACTATCCCCACAACCATAGGACAGTAATCCATTTCTTATCAGTGGGTGAATAAGAAGAAATCAAAACAGTTGTTCTTCTTTTTTATGTAATCTTTTCCTTTGATGCACAGAAGTTTTAAATTTTCATTAGGTCTAATTCATCTATCTGTTTATTTGCTTTTGGCTTCATATCTAAAATCCATTGCCAAATATAAGATCATGAAGAAATCCCTTTGTTTTCTTATAATTTTCTTATCATTTTATCTCTTATATTTAGGTCTTTGACCCATTTGGGCTTAATTTTTATACATGGTATGAGGTAGGTGTCCAACTCCGTTCTTTGACATTCAGATATTCGGTTGTATTGGCACCATTTGTTGAAGAGACTATTCTTTCCTCTTTGAATGGCAATCAATTAGCCATAGATTATTTCTGAACTCTTAGATATAGTCCACAGGTCTATATGTCTGTCCTCACACCAATTCCACAGTAAGTTTTGAAATTGGGAATTGTGAATCCTCCGACTTTGCTCTTCTTTTTCAGCATTGTTCTGGCTGTTCAGAGCCTTTTGCAATTCCATGAGTTTGAGGATCATCTTTACTGTTTCTGCAAAAAAGTTCTTTTAATAAGCTGTTGGATTCAGTTTGCTAGCATTTAATTGAAGATTTTTGCATCTTTATTTATAAGAGATACTGGTCTATTGTAGCTTTTGCATCAGGATAATAGTAGCCTTGTGTAGCTTTTGTATCAGGATAATAGTGGCCTTATAGAAATTGGGAAGTGTTCCCCCCTCTTCTATTTTTTAGAAGAATTTTCAGCATTGCTGTTAATTCTTCTTTTAAATGTTTGTTAGAATTTACCAGTGGAGCCATGTGGTCCTGCACTTTTCTTTGTTGGGAGATTTTTGATTAATGTTTTAATTTCTTTACTTGCTATAGGTCTGTTCATATTTTCTGTATACTCTTGTGTCAGTTTAGATCATTTGTGTGTTTCTGAGAAAAAGACTTTCATATAGGTTATCTAATTTGTTGGTGTACAATTGTTCATAGTATTTTCTTATAATCCTTTTCATTTCTGTAAGGTCTTTAATAATATGTCCATTTTCATTTCTGATTTTAGTTGTTTGGTTGTGTCTTTGCTTTTATTTTCTTTTAAAAGCTTTTAGCTAGAGTAGGAAGATTTGCTTGATATTTTCAAAGAATTGACTTTTTGGTTTTGTTGAATTCTCTCTATTGTTTTTGTATTCTCTTCTATCTCCACTCTAATCTTTATTATTTCCTTCATTCTGCTAGGTTTGGGTTTTGTTTTCTATTTCTTTAGATGTAAAGTTAGGTTATTGATATGACATTTTTCTTTTTTAGCATCAGTGTTTATACCTTTTAATTTCCACATCCCATAAATTTTGACATGTTGTGTTTTTATTTTCATTCATCTCAAAGTTTTTTCTAATTTCCCATGTGATTTTTTTTTCACTGACCTGTTGGTTGCTTAGGAGAGTTTAATTTTCACACATTTGTGGATTTTCTAGTTTTTCCTTCCATTACTGAATTCCAGGTTAATTCCATTGTGATGGAGAGATATTTTGTGTGAGTTTAGGATTTTTTTAATTTATTAAGACTTGTTTTGTGACCTAACATATGATCTCTTCTAGAGAATGTTCCTGGTGCATTTGAGAAAAATGTGTATTCTGTTGTTAGATGTAGTGTTCTATATGTGTTAGTTAGGTCTAGTTGGTTTATAGTGTTGTCAAGTCTTCCATATCCTTGTTGATCTTCTGTCATCCATTAATGAAAGTGGGGTATTAAATTCTCCAACTATTATTGTAGGACTATTTCAGATCTGTCAGTATTCGCCTCTTTTATTTTGGGGCTCTGTCATTTGGTGCGTATGTTTTTAGTTGTTATTTCTTCTTGATGAATTGACCCTTTATCTCTTTTTTGTGTGTGTGCCTCATTTCCTCTGTTACTGCCTTTTTCCCCCCTAAATTGATTTTTTTTGCAGTGTACCATTTTGATTCCCTTCTCATTTCCTTTTCACTGTATATAAGATACTTTCTTATTGGTGGCTTTGAGGATTACAATTAATATCCTTAATTTATGACAATTCAAGTTTGAATTGATACCCACTTAGCTTCAGTAGGAATATAAAAACTCTGTTCCTCCATACCTCTGTCCCCTTCATTTCTGTTGTTGTCACAAGTGACATCTTTATACATTTTGTGCCCATAATACTGTCTTTTTAATTTACCTGTATAGTTGCTTTCACTGGAGATCTTTATTTCTTAGTTCAGCTGAGTAACTGTGTAGTGTCCTTTCATGTCAACCTTAAGGCCTGAGCTTTCACTTCATGCAGTAAACCTAGCAGTCAGCCAGAGGTGAAGTCTGGAGTCTTCTCAGGGCTGTTCTGGGCATGTGCATGACTACTGATTCCCCAGTGTGTAAAGATAATTTTGAATATGCTGATTTCTCAAAGAAACTCTTCCCAGCTTTTCCTCCCAGGCTTTAGACAGTCTGTTGTACTTCTCATGCTTGATCTTTTGCACAAGGAGGCTGTGAGGTTGGTTGGTTTGCTGTACAGCCTGAACAGTGTCCTTGCCTTTCCTCTTTGAGTGAGTTCTGATTAGGCAAAATAAAGACAAGTGCCTTACATTAGTCCTTCAGGTAGCCCCCAGACAAGTTAGAACAGACAGACACAGATTTTTGTAGAATAAGATCTGCTCTGCTCCCTTAAGAACCAGGGGCCAGGGCCCTACACTGGCAGGCTGCTGTCTTCAAGACCACCGCTGAGCTGGAAAGGGGGTTAGGGACAGGATAAGTAAAAATGCTGCAAAACTTTCCTCCTGATTTTGAGTTTCCTTTTTCTTGATTCATCATTCAGCCACTTGTAAACCTTTGACTGACAGTTTTTGCTTGATTTTTTTTTCCAGTGTTTCTCTGGAGGGACAACTCCTTTGATCTACTTCTCTACCATTTTTGCTGACATCATTCCATTTGTCTGTGTAATGATGAAAAACAGTGCTTATAATGGATGAAGAGACCCCTAGGTGATTTTAAGCATGAGAGAATACCATAACCAGATATGTCTTTGACAAAGATGACCTTGTAGTTTTGTGGAGAGTGGGCACCCCTCCTGGCCTTCCATAGGTTCCATTAATAAAATTAAGTATCTTTCCAGATTTTTATCAAATTTGTGCATGATGATCTATCTTAAAGTATTAGTTATATAGGAAAATCACTTTGGGAGCTTGAAGGAGGGGTGCTCCTCAAAATGATAGGTACTCTTTCCCCAGGTCAGCTGCACACTTTAATTTGTGAAGGAGCAACATGTGGGCAACTCCAAGTAGTCTGTGCCAGTGTGAGTAGTAGTGATGATGTGTTTATTGATTGGTTGATTTTCCTAAGCAATCTGGGAAGGCCAGCTAGATTTAGGTGATTGTTACTCATTTTTTCTTAGGAAGCCAGGAGAACCACAGGAATTGCTTTTTTGTGAACTAATTTTATATTCTGCCTCTTTCTTCCCCCCTTTACTGAAACATATATTATAGTTTATTGATTCTAATATAAATACTTTTGACATTTTAATATTGCTAAAAATGAGATGTATCTTACATTAATGGCATGTCATAATACGATTGATAGCATTTATCTTTTCTTAGTTAATAAGTTGATGATGCAGTTCACAATTGATGCTGCCTCAGATTTTATGAACTGTCAATTATTTTAGCTGGTTTTATATACTTTAGTAAAGCAGTTCAGATCCTTTCTGGAATGACATAGATGTGTAAATACAAATACATTTATTGATTATGTGTGTTGATTGAATCAGCCTCCCAGTGATTACCCTGGATCACTGAAAGAGCAGATTAGACATGGTTTCCTTTTCTCCTGAGTGTGTTGGTTTTGATACAAACCTTTCCAGGATATTAGGTGGAATCAGGTCTTCATGTGAGATGGAAAATAGGAATTAAATGACTCATTGGACAAATTATACTTAATGTAACAGACCTAGGAATCCTCAGTCTCTGCCCTCTCTGATTACCTGTTTCATCTGGTTATTGGTGTGTGGTATATTGGGGTTCAAAGCCCGATTTAGCTCGTTTTGCTAGAAGGAAAAAAATCTAGTCTTTTCCTTTGGCCGGTTTGAAACAGGGTCTGGACTGATGCCTTGCCTACACCATTACTTGTGCACCTGCACACTGTAAAGGGAAACTCAGAAATCTTTGTTGCATTTCATTTTGAGCCTCAGACCACAAAACACGAAGGAATGTAGCTGAAGTCCAGCTGCACTGTTCTTTCACCCCTTATTTCTCCTTTCACTGAGGACTGAAAAGTAGGTTTTAAAGTGATTTTTTGAAATGAAATGTGTTAGTCATTGTTGCTGTGCTACTTAGCTGTGTGTTAGGCAGTATGTTCAGAATGGATTAGTGGAGCAATCCTTGAGCTAGGACGTAGCTGGTCAGATTTTATGGCTTTTTCAAACCCTTAAAAGATGTCTGAAATTTTTTGTTTTATTCTCATAAGGAGAAAAAGGGAGTGGTGTAAATTGGCAGGCATTTTTGAAACTTCCTGGCCTGTCCACAACAAGGTTTTTACAAATCTCTAAAAGCTGGTTAGCTATTTTTCTCTAGTGGAATTACTGGAACTTAGAGAAATGTTAGTGCTGCTTTTCCCATTTCGTTGATTTTTATGTGTGTGCTTGTATTTATGTTATGTTATGGAAGATCTTGACTAAAACCCCAGGAGTTACCTTTTTTTTACCTGAATGATTCTGATTTCTTTTAAAGACAAATTCTAGACTATAATGAAGTTGTGATGTATCCGAAATCAGATCATAATGGGCCCAGGTCATAGTCATTGCATGTGGATCTCATGCTCACGAGAGAAGTGGTCTGTTTTAATGACCTACCTTTTTTGTGACTGGCTGCACATGGTGATCATGCATACCTACGTGTAAAGGGGCTGGCCAGACCCCAGGCCTGTGACTCAAGCCACCTTACAGCCACTGTGGCATGTCTGGAGGTCAATGCAGCTTCCCCTGCAGCTTTACCAGTTGTACTTTGCCAGGAGGGAAGGGACAGAGGAATTTGCAGAGTGGCAGTCAGCAGACTGATTGTCTATCTCTGGATTCCTTCAGCCTACCTCTTGGCCTGGCAACACTAACCTGTTGAATAAATGAATGAGAATTTTTTCTAATGGCATCTCCTCAAATCATTTAGAATGCTTTGAACATTATTTGCACAAGTAGCAAATTCTCTATGGAAATAGTGACTGGCCCCTGGGATTTCATTGGCATATATTGAGAACATAAATGTTTTTAGACTGCTGTGATTTTCTGGCTGCTGTAATTCCGACTTCTCATCTTCTATTCTTACCTGTTTCAGGCAAAAACACCTGTTGAAACATCTTATAATAAAAATTATAGATTCCTTCCTATAAGAAATTCTCAGCTTCTGTTTGTTAATCAAGCTGCTTTAATGCAGATTTCAGAAATGGTTGCTGTTCTCACTAAATTAGCATGTTTGCTTTCATGGCATCCAATTAAATCTGATGGCCTCCTTCCAGAAATGTGAGATTTTCACATCATGCTTAGGCTTAAGTGCTGTGGCTTTGATTTTCAACTCTTCTACTGTTTATCCTATAAATTAGAGCATTTTTGGTAACCTTTCATCTTCATTTTATTATAGGTTGTTGCTCAGATGCTGGCCTTAAAAGCACTTAGTAACCTAGACCTCAGACCTTTAAATTAAAGTGATTGTGATAACTTGAGGCAGTGGCTGAACCAAATGCTTTGAATTTCTGTTTCTCCTTGCTGTGCAGCCTAAAAGTATAATCAAACAAATATTTTTCAGTGTGACTAATATAACTGAAATGAATGAAATTATTAGTTCTTTCAGATTTTCCACTTGATTACAGGAATGTGACCTAAGTTGAAAAATCTCTGTTCAAATATCTGTAGTCCTACTCCATTATAACTATCTAAGGGTACACCATGGCACAGAAATAAAGATGAAGAAAAAAAAGGTTATGTATACACAGAATTGTAGACTTTGTGTTTTAGAACCAGACAAAATATTCTTAGGTCATATGATTGAACCCTTCATTTCACAAATGAAGAAAGAAGTTGAAAGATGAAGTAAGGTCATGTAACAAGTTAACGAAGCATTCGCGTAGATCTGGCCCACTGAGGAAGTCAAGCCCAGAAGACAGTGTGCCGATTGTAAGTGTAGTACTTTTAAAAGCAAGCATTTAGGAGATGCAAGTGCATTTATCAAAAAAGGGCTATATTGAGACTGAAATACTCCTTTTCCTGAATTTAGGAAAACTCACTGGTGAAAAATGCCGTGATGTGAATTCCTGTGTATTAAACAGAGTCACCATGTTAGGGTCTTACTGAATATGCTAATTAAATTTTATAGATCAGTTGGTTCACTTGACATTTGTTTTTCCTCTAAAAGGCATAGTATAAAATGACTCTCTTTCCTTCCTTCTTGCCTCAATTTATTTAAACTGGGCAGGGTTTGTTTTTGTGTTTTATTTCTAGTCACTTAAGGCTTTGAAGTTACGTTGGCTTCATCTCTGATCACTAAACGACTGGGGAAATATTGTCCCTTCTGAGTCTTGGTTCACCTGGTATAGTACCTATGCCAGTAGGTTACCATGAGGTTTAACTGAAGCACAGTGCTTGGCACATAGAAGATGCTCAATAAAATTTTGTAACTACTGTTATGTATCCATTGAGCTTTGCAATAGGAATTCCAGGCAACCATGTAGTTTTGTTTTGTTTTGTTTTTAACTAATTCTAGGTGCTAAAAGGAAAGGTGGGCCTAAGGAAAGGTTAAGGAAAATTAAAAATGCAACCCAGTAGCATTGTACTAGATTTCCTTTTGTAATAATGCCACAGAAGTACATCATCTTCACTCAGTGATGTAAATGTAGAGGACTCATGTACAGGGAAAACACTGTTACAGATCTGAAGGCTTGTCTCTTTTACTTCAACAACTCAGGGAGTTTACTGCCTAGTATCCACTAATGAGTCAAGTAAGTGTCTGTATTTTAGAAGCTATCGGTTTAGTGTATGCTAAAGTCCTTATTCTTGAAAGGAATGTAGAGCATGTTCAAATAGTTAGAGTCTCGAGCCGGGCCAACTACTTATTCTTTCAGTCTTATCCCAGTTCATGACCTATGGTTCAGTCAAACTGTTGTTTTCCAAATGCATCACATTATTTCCCGCCCTGATATGCTTTGTCCCTGCTCTTCTGCTTGTCTGGAATGCCTTCCCTAGCCATGTCTAGGATCATAATCATGGTTGTACATAAAGCCCTTCCCTTATTATCTAAAACTTTCCCCATAAAGTCTTTCTTGATTCCCCATAGTTTGATGTACTGCCATAGTCCTTTGTAATCCTATGAACAGTTCCCTCTGTATAGTATCTCAGAAATGAACTATGTTTATATATGTTCTTATTTCATTTTAGCAACAGCCCAGTGATACAAGTGATGTATTAGCATTTTTTGTCTTATTCCTGTCTGAAATATTTTCAGTGTAGAAACTGCATCTTACTTGGCATGAAACTTATTCCATAGCTTTACCGAGAACCTTGTATTGTGTAAACACTCAATAAATATTTCTTGAATTGCATTAGGAGAGCAAAAGGGATGTGCAGTTTTTGCAAATGCTATTAAGTAATCTGACACTCCACACTGTAGCCCATAATTTTAACTCTAGATGCTCTGGCCGGGACAATCATTATTATTTCATACACTCCCTCAGGACCACGCGAAGCTATTAACTTTGGTGCCTGTTGTAATCCAAGGCACAGGCAGCAGTGCTGATGGGATTGTGTTCAGGAGTGAGAGCAAAGAATATGTTTTAAAATGAGGAATCCCCGTGGAAATTTAGGCAGGAGAGATCAACGAAATAAAAATGCCGAAGGTGGTTGCTAGGTGAGACAGGAAATGAACGCCTTATGAAGATTAGGCATTCCATTGAGAGAGGGGAAATGTGGAAAATGAGTCAGAAGTAATTGTGCAGCTATTTCATCGCTGACACTTGGAAGCATATTGTTGTGTGTGTTGTGTTTAATGAAGTGTGCTTTTATTGTGCTGATGTTATTATCTGGATGAGGAAGTCTTCTCTCGTATTATTGTCATCTCAGCTTTCTGCAACCAACTAAATTAAAATACAGTAATGTAATGGGACAGTGGAATAAAAAAGAAAACCAGATGACTCTGACATGTGACCCCAACTTGAACCTACTGCGTTTCTGGTTTGCAGTGTATTCAAATCAGAATAGACGTTCAGTGTAGTGCTTTGGGGGGAACGGGGAGGTAGAGGAATAATATATTTAGTTAAGAGTGGGCTATGTCATGGATAAAGATTGTTACAATATTAGAATATGTGAGATCAGTGTTTCTCAACAAGAGGTCCCCAGAGCAGCAGTGAGTTCTCTGGGTAGCCTGTGGACTGGCCCTTTGCAGTCTGTTATTAAGATGTATCATATGACAGCATAGAGGTTGTGCATTCTGATGAAAATTAATCGTTTACTCTAATAAGTAAGACTATTTTCTTGATGTTACCTTGAAAGCAGCGTCTTTCCTTTAATTCTTATATTGTTTGTTTTGGTGGGCAAACAATGAGGGATATGAGGGTAATTATATCAAGCCTGAGAGTTTGGAGTAAGTGATTTGTGGAATCCTTTGGTTTTCTGAAGAAATAAATGGATGGAAAGAGTAAGAAAATTATTTTTAGGTAGATGTGAACTTATTTTATCTCTTCAAGGCATCTTATTATAATAGTTCTTTAGACAGTTTTCTAAGGATAACATTTATGTCCTGGTTAATAGTACCATTTTAAAACAAATTTATATCATTTTTTAACTAAATTCTATTCACTGCCAGTTTTTATACCTCTCCCCTATGATAATATACAGTTACTAAGATCACCAAACGTAAATCTGAATCAGATTAAATGATCAATTGTTTTTCATAGTGTTTTTCTTTTCTAATTCTTTGAAATGAAAAATTGATATGAAAGTTAATTCATATATAGGTAAATCACAAGAGAGTTAAATTACAAAAGAGTTACATTGCACCAAAGTCAAACCATATGTTGAGGACTAGTATGTATTAGTCACTGCACAAGATGCTGGCACTAGGTGGAATTACGCAGATGCTGAAATGGCATCAGAGATGGATAGCAAGTCACTAGACAGTCGTACTCAACATTATAAGGGTTAGAAACACATGGGGTTGCGATGGAGTAGCCAGCAAAGCATGCTTTAGGAGATGGCCCCTGAGCTGGTGCGTATGGAAGAGGATTAGGAGCTGTCCAGGTGAAGGCTGGCTACACAGAAGCACATTCACACTGGCACTAAACAGGTATTGCCCTTTCCATTGGCCAGAGCTTCTAGTTTCTCACTAGTCTGGTAAGTGTCTTCAGTTTAAGTTGCTCACCAGTTTTCTTTTTGGCATAAATAAAAGAAGGATAAGTTAATAAATCAATCTTTAGTTGATGTAAAAAGAAAAATTACTTTCAAAGATGATAAGCTTTGAGTAGTTAAATATCAACAGACATAAATAAAAATATACATATTCATTTATTCAAAGCATAGTAATATATGTTTATAAAGTATTCTGGATCACAGATTGGCTATAATAAATATATGACTGATTTGACTTAAACATATGGTCACTTTCATATATAACTGTCTAACAAAGATAAACTGTATTGGCATGTAAATAATAAAATGTGTATTCTGATCTTAGGAAAGGAGAAACCATGGCTTTCCCATTTCACTCTTCTGAAAGAACTTGAACCAGTTTATTTCACCTCACTAATCTCAGTGCACTCATCCGAAAATGAGGATAATGGCTTTAGAAAATTGTGAAAAGTAAGAGAATTTATAGAAAATCAGCATTGTAGATAATAGCCACTCAGTAAATTTGTATACTGAATGATAATAATAAGTAGAAATGAGAAATTTGATAAGTCCATAGCCTCCAATTTGGAAAGGATGTCTTAAATGAAGCTCAGAAACATACAGATCATAATATGAGAAATAATCCATAAATTTGATTTCATTTAAAAAAATTGCTTATAACAAAAGAGAACAAAAACAAAATGGAAAGGTAAACCACGCATCAGGAGAAGAGATTTGTAGCACATAGATTAACCAAGGGTCAGTATCCAGAATATATAAGAAAAACTTTTACATGTCAATAAAAAAGGAACGATCAACCCAGTTGAAATATGGGCATAGTATGTAAAGAAGCTATTACAGAACAAATCCGAAATATCTCGTAACAGAAGAGAAAATACTCCGCCTCACTAGTAATCAGGAAAATTCAGATTAGCACCAGAAGAGATACCATTTTATGTCCCTCAACCTGGCCAAAAATAGAATGTCTGCTGAGTATGTGATTTGGTGAGCACATAGAGGAAAGGAACTCTCATCCTTCGTGAGAGTTTCAGTTAGTTCATCTGTTTCAGGGCGCAGTTTGACCGTACAGTTACATCTGCATAAACCCCTCTCAACCTGACAGCCTCACTCCTGGTTAGAGACTGTTGAGTAGCTTTTACATACATGCAAGCTGCTAACATTTATTATGTCTTTATTATACAGATAATTAAATAAATGATCTTTTGGTTACCTCTATTATTCTGCATTGGAATTCTTCACAATTATACAGATAGTATTTAATTTTTTTAAAGTGCCTTTATCCTTTTGTACTATTCCTTTCAGGGTCTCCATTACAGTGAAATATTTTCTTCTTCTCCTTTTTTTCCTTAAAACTATTTCTTTTAAGACTAGAATCCGTATTTCTTTGTATACAGCTCCTCCTTTCTTTCTCATTAACGCAGGATTGATGTGGGTAGTTACTTTTTATCATAATTCATATCATTTTCATATACCAGTTCTTGCTTCATGGTTAGTTTTAAATTTATAGTAGGAGTTCTCCATATTTCCTTTTGAGCAATTATCAGTGTTTATAATGCCTAGAATTTTGAGTGCTGCTCATTTATATGATTGATAATCTTTTTAAAAGACTTAACAAAAGAATTAATTCTCCTCATCCTGCTTGTTAGTAACTCCCATTAATATAAAAGATGATTCCCAGGTTCATGATGTGGAGAGACTAGTGATGAAACACCGGAAGTGTTAACTGTACTTAGTTATAGAAATTTACTGCTGTAAGTTAATTAGACACACCAGTAAGCAACAAGAACATTTTGTTATTTTAATTTGTAGAAATACAAGGTTGGTAAACTAATGAGACGTGGCAGGCAGTTCTCTTGGAGTTTGATTGACAGCTATGTGACTAAAACTTTTTAACATGTGTAGATGATGAATGAATTTATTGAAACAACTTATGTTATAAGATATTCCATACAGGGAATATCTATTTTTGAGTGTGTAGTAGCATAATTTTGTCATTTCTGACTTTAAAAATTAGTGCTGGAGGAAAACCTTTTTAGTCACCTCCTAATGTTGAATTTGCTAAATAGTGTTCTGTGTAAGAGATAAAATTTATTTTGTTATTTTCTGGTTTCTACATTATTTGTGGTCTCTAAAAGTCACAAAATGGGAGATTCATAAGTTGGTTAGAAAGGAATTTGGTAAATGGCATGTTATTTTCCATCAGAGATTTCTAGTGGAAATGATAAAACAATATTCTGTTCTAAGAAGATACAGGTTGGTCACATTCAACTGAAAGCAGTTTCCTTTCCCATTTGGTATCATTCTGGGGGGAGCCTACCTGTATGTATGTAATTTGGAGTAGACAGTTAATTTTGTATTACTAAGTGCTAATTCAAAGTCAAGGTTCATAGTATCAGAATTATTAATGCACAAATGAACCTGCTCATCTATGCATGCATTCATCAGATATTCAGTAAGTATGTACTCCTGGCAGACGTTTTTCTAGGTTTTTGGAATATAGTGATGAGCAACATCAACACTTTTTTTTCTTTTTAAAATAATTAGTTTAAAAATCAATTCTGTAAAGACTACTGTCTGCCATATGAAGACTTTACGCTAGATGTTTTTTACAGACCAGATACAGACTAAGAAAGTGGACATATTATCTAGGCTTATTACCTAACTTGAGAGATAACAGAAATACCTTGCTTCATGCCTTTTATTCAATAGTGCTCCTTTCTTTACCTGCTATGCTCTTGTCTTGTGAACACACTGCACATTTCATCAGGCGTCCTCTGATTTTGAGCAGAGAGAGAAATGCCTGGTTGACAGGTGGTTTGGGACTAGGCTGAACAGTCATTTTGGCATGAAGAGTAAAGGCCCAATTATTGACCAGAAAGTACTTTTTAAAGTTTTAGGACTAGCTTATGTTATTTAAGTCAGAAAATCCATTTTAGTTTTTTGGCTTTTCAAGTGAAAACAACATAAGTATGCTTGAGTGACCCAGTCCTCACTCTGCAAAAATATGCTGACAGCAGGTCCTATTTGTGTGACAAGACTAATTCAGAGGAACAATAAGTAGTGTTTACACACTCAAAACTAGCCAATAAAATAGAAGGTTACAAATAAGAAATTAGAAATGATTCATTGTCGTGAGTTTCACACACGCGTGTGACTGAGTGTCCACTTGTGTACACAAGGCAATGTCAGAGATAGTATTAGAGAAACATAGGATTCCTAGAACTCAGCTAGTCATTATGGTCACCAGATGTCTTTTAAGTGGAATATTCCTCTTTCCTCTACTGTTTCAAACACTTGCCTTCCTGGAAGATTTGACCACAGATGCACTTAAGGATTGTCCAGTCTACTGTCTTCAACTTGGAGCCATACACGTACTGAAGGCTAAACTGTTCATAGTTCTTTCAGTTGACTCTTTTCTACTTTAATGTTTTTTGAAACATCTTCAGGGTAGAAAATCCAAAGGGGAAATCCACAGATGTAGGGAGGAAAAAAGGCCAAAATACAGGCATTTAAGGAAATAGAAGTAATAATATGAAAAAAGACTTTTAAGGGTATTCAGAATTCTCTAAGATAAAGGAGGGAAAAGCATCCATAAAACAAGAATGAGAGTTTATAAAACAGAAGTAGGTTATTGTGATTCAGAAAACATAGAAAAATAGATTTTTTTTAAAAAAACCCTCATAAAAGAAATAGTAGACTAGATACACTTAAGGAGAGAATTTGTGAACAATAAAATAGACATGAAAACATCACCCAGAACGCTGCACACAGAGAGAGAGAGATTTATGAGACAGAAGTTATAGGACTTAGAGGGTGATTGAGAGATGTCAGTGTGTATCTAACAGGAATTCTAGGAATAGAAATTGAAGGGAATGGCAATGAAGAAATGTTCTAAGTGGCTGAGTAAAAAAATACAGAGAGAAAATTATGACAACAAAAAGGAGATGCTTACAGATACAATAGCGATTGAAAAGTCTTAAGAGCATACTGTGAACAACTTTTGGGTAGAATGGATTTTTTAAAGAAGCATAAAATTGATTAAAAGAAATAGGAAAGCTGAATAGGACCTGTTTCCAGAGTGTGATGGAATAGATATCTGGACCAATACTGAAAACGCAGAATTAAAAAAAAATCTTGAATGTATCTATTAGTTAATAATAAAGAATATTTAGGTCAAAAGCTGAGTGAAGGCAAGAACCTAGAGAGAGAAGGTGAGCACTGAAGGAAGCTTTTGCCTTGAAGGCATTTAATAAACAACTCGATTAGGACACTGTGAAAAACAAACTTATAGACAATTTATGGACATAAATACAGAAATACAAATTAAAATGTGTGCAGGCTGAATCTAGCAGGTCAGGAGAGTTGATGGCTGAACACTTAAAAAGTCTTCGGCATAAGCCATTCATTAACAGATTAACAGCAGTATTATATGGTTATTTCAATAAATGTAAATGCAGAAAAAGCTTCAATAAAATTCAACACTTACTTAGAAAGGCAATACGTTTTGATTAGGAGCATAAACTGTGGACCCAGATGGCATGAGTTTGAACCTAGATTCATATTTAGTGTGCATGGTAGGCAGAATTTGAAATGGCACTCCAGATTCCCACTCTCCTGATATACATGCCCTGTGTAATTCCTTCCCATTGAGTGTGGGCAGGCCTTATGGATATAATGGAATTTCATTCCCATGATCAAGGTCCCTAATCATTTGACTTTGAGTTAATATAAAAGGAGATTATCTGGTGGGTCTGAATTAATCAGGTGACCTCTTAAAAGAGCCAAGAAACAGTGGCAGACACTCTTTGCTAGCCTGAAGACAAACACAGAGTCATGTTGTGAACTGCTTATGGAACAGGCCGTGTGGCTAAGACTTGAGGGCAGCCTCTTAAGTGCTGAGAATAAAATCCGACTGACAGCTAGCAAGCAACTTGCTCAGCCCTGCAACCACAGGAACTAAATTCTGCCAACAACCTCTGAATGAGCTTGGAAGATGATCCTGAGCTGTACGTGAGAGCACAGCCTGGCCAACATCTTGATTTCATGCTTGTTAGACCTTGGGCAGAAAACCCAGCTATGCCTTGCCTGGGCTTCTGACTTACAGAAACTATAAGCTAATAAATGAGTGTTTTTTTTAATTGAGGTATAATTGACATATAACATTATATTAGTTTCAGGTATACAGTATAAAGATTCAATATTTGTATACACTTTGAACTGATCACCACAATAAGTCTAGTTACTATCCATCACCATACAAATTTACAATTTTTCCCTTTTTTTAAACAATTTTTCCCTTGTGATGAGAACTTTAAAATTTACAATATGTGTTGTTTTAATCTGATAAATGGTTTGTATTTTTTAAAAGACAGTAGTAGAAAACAGTTACTTCATATGACCTTGGACAAGTTATTTAATCTCCCAATGCTTTTACTTAATTGTCTGTAAAATGGAGATAATGATAGTACCCACCTCACTGGGTGTGTGGGTGGATTAAATGAGCCAATACTTATAAAATACATGTGGCACGTGGTAAAGCCTCAAATGTTTGCAAATAGTACTAGTCGTTGTTATTAAAACTATTTGAAAACTAGAAATAGCAGGGAATTTCCTTAAAATGCTAAAAAATAGTTATTAAATGGACAGCAAGCATTAGGCTAAATAGTGAAACTATTTCCATTAAAGTCAGAAAGCAGATAAGAATGCCACTTATGACCTTTACAATACAGCATTAAACTTGAGGTCCTGGTCTATATGATTACACGGAGAAAACAGATGAGGTATAAATGCTTTACATAAAGGGACATAGTTGTCCTTTGCAGATATGAATATTATGTAGAAAACGTGAGGGAATCTGCAAACTATTAGAAAACTAGCACATTTGTTGGGTATAAGATCAATGTGAAAATTATGTAGATTCTATACACCAGTAATAATAAAATAGAAAGTGAGCACAATATAAGTACCTAGTAAGACATTTAATTAAAAATGTGAAAGACCTTTATCAGTAAAAAAATAGACAACATTATAAAAATGATAATGAAGGACATAAGAGATCTGAATAAAGGGATATACACATATGCATACCGGGTTTAGCTATGTCCTCTGCTACTCTGATTTGTATGAAAGTATACCAGAAATTAATTTGGCTGAAAATAAAGAGGATACCCAAATACTTTTTGGAGATTTTGCTTTTTGTCCAGAAAATCTTGGGAGAACCCCTTCTTCCTGCCAGGCTTCAATAAAAAGTTCCCTTGTGCAAGTTAGTGAGTGAAAACTTCAGCATATCAATAACAAAAGAAAGAAAAGAAGGAAGAAAAAGAGGGAAGGTGGGAGAGAGGAAAGAAGAAAGGAATCCAGAAAAAAAAAAAGCTTTTGGTTCAGTAGTTGAATTACGAAAGGATATTAATTACATCAGTCTGATTTCAGTGAGGAAAGCAGAATCACTATGAGTGTCATGGTGTAAAGGATTTATTATAGGAATAAGATATTGCACAAATGTGGGAGAAGCTAGAGAAGAGTCCAAAAGGGGGAGTTGGAGGATCAGAGACAGTCACTAACCAGCCCTTCAAGAAGCTTGGTGCAGGTGGACAGACAACTCAGGCCAGGAAGAGGGAAGATCTGACCAGCTGCCGAGTGGACGAACCCCGAAGGAGAGCAGGTGGGGAAGCACCTATGGAAGACTTTCCACTGCATCTGTCAGTGGGCCTCAAGTCTCTAGTTGTCAGCAGCACCAGCAGTTGGGAGCGAGCTCGATGCTGAATAGGAGCACAAAGACCAGATGGAATCTGCAGGCAGCCTTATGTCTGTCTGGCTCTTTCTGGATCTGACCACCGTGAACTTCAGAGCTTAATGGCTGCTGCTTCACTTCTCTCTTCCAAATCTCATGCAGTTTTTTGCTCAACTCTAGCCTGAATCCACACAGGTGATGATATTCTAATAGTTCTGTTTCGGCCACGTGCACACAGTAGAAACCCACAACAGATACGAATAGGCTCTGTACTCTATTCTAGGAGTGTAAAGATTAATAATAACAGTAGTCATCACTCAGAAAATTATAGTTGCTCTTGCTGTGTTTCGGATACTGTTATAAATCGTGTGTGTGTGTGTTTGTGTGTGTGTATTTTCATTAATTGTCACAGTAGCAGTATGAGATGAATGCTGTTGTTATTCTCCCTATATTGGTATGTAAACTGAGTCACAGAGAGGTCAAATTTACTTCCAAGGCTACACATTGTTCTCTAGCAGCAATATTTTGGTGGAATCTAGTATAAAATAAGGACATACGTTAGAAACTTCATACTAGAGAAACTTGCTTCAAAAGAGGGCATAGAAAGATGTTAAATGTATCATTATTTGTGTTTGTGAAAAAATGGAAAAAATTAGAAACTGCCTAATCAGCAAGGGAGTGGAGAAATAAAATCTGAAATGTCCGTAAGGTGGAATACTAATTAGGAGTTCACAGGAATGCGTTGCATATGTATATTGGCAAAAAAAATAGCTCAAAAAACAATATTGAGGGGGAAAGTGAGTTGCAGAATGGTATGCATAGTCCATTATTATTCATATAAACATTTGTATTTTCAAAGTATAAAAAGTGATATGTACAGATGCTGCTGGCTTGTGGGAGAAGCCACGGTAGATACAGTTGCTCGTCTACCCACAGCCATCGTTGGTTTCTTGTTTGTCAGCAGAGCTGCATTCTGTTCATTATTCTTTCTCTTCATTTGCTATATGGAAGGTGGGCCCCAGTCCCAGGGAGTAAATCACGACTGGCTTTTTAACAATCATAATAGTAACAGTAATTCCATTCCACTCACCAGTGATTGGTTTGTGCATAAATTCTGTCACACTTACGGTCAGTTCTGTGGCATATCTCTGTGTTTTGTGTACTAGGATAGATATGGCTGGGGTGCTACTTACATATATGTAACTAATGTGTGCATGTGTGTCTTGCGCACATGCGCTTGTTTATAGGCAGAGTGGAAAAATGAAAAAACCTCTGTTCTGGATTAAGTCATTAAGTTCCTAAGTTAGCCAATTCTGGAACTCCTCTGTCTCCATTCTTATATTTTTTTTCTCCATTCTTATTATTCTTTAAATCAGTTGATTGGGGATTTCCGTCACTTGAAGTTGAAGGCATCCTAACTGAAGGTAGTAGGGGTGGGGAACAAAGAAGGCTCACTTTATCTGTAAATGTTTTATATATTTTAACTAAAAAAATGCAAAACAATCAGTTGTTAAGTTTGGGTATTGGGTATGTAGTTATTTGCTCACTACTGTCTAATTAAAAAATTTAAAAATAGAAGAGCGCCAAATGAGTTATATATACGTCATGAGCAAAGATATGGGAATGATTATTGTCAGTTGAGGGACACCTGGGAAATACTTCTCAGGAAATAAATCCAGAACCAATTTTTTTGTATACATTTAATAAATACTTGCCTTTTACTCTGTATAAGCTACTGTACTATTCGATTTGGGGCTTACATTTGAAGCCACTGTGTTTTTACTCATAAAAAGCATCTTAATAATTGGTACCTGTCTTCATTGTTCTATAGGATGACTTCCTATATGTTGCTCTAAAGCCTACATTTTATATTAACTGATCTCCAGTATTATATCCAAATTTGATGAAAAACATATAATCATTTTTTCATGATTCAAAAAACATGTTTGTTTCCATCATTTAGCTAAATAAAATTCATAGAATTATTCTTACCTCTTGTGGAAGAGTGAGCAGAACTCTGACTCCTAAATTTTTGTTATTTTTTTCTCAAGATAGTAATTTTACTCAGCACTCAAGTTACGACATGTATGTGCACCTGGTTTTAGGATACAATAATTTGAAGAAAGCCTGTGGTTAAAAGTATGGTCTTGGGTGAAAGACCTGAGTTAGCTCTCCTCCTTCCCACCCTAACCTTGGGCAAGTCACTTTCCAAGCTTCAGTTTGGGGACATAGTATCAGTTTGGGGTTTGTCTGTATGTAATAGAAACCTCAAATTAACAATGACTTAAACATATAAAATTTTATTATCACACATAAAAATCTAGGGATCAGTAATCCAGGGCTGGAATGAACTTCCATAAATGCCTCAGGAAGTCCAGGCTCCTTCAAGCTCTCTGCTCTGCCATCCTCGGGTGTGGCCCTCATCGTGCAAGATGGTTGTTGGTTGTTAGTCATTATTCAACCTGCAGGAAAAGGGGCACTCTTCCCTCCTATAAAGACTTCCGCATTCTTCAGCCTCCACAAGAGACCTAGATAAATGTTTCTTCTGAATGAACTGCTAAACTTGAGGGGTGCTGTTAACCACAGAAAAGGAGAATGAGTTTTGGGTAGCAGTCAGCAGTCTCTGCCATGGGGTTATATTCAGAATTATATAATCCATGTAAAGCCTGACAGAGAAAAGCAAAGGAAGCTGCTATTTTAGTCATATTATTAATGAACTTCAAACTTCTAACTGAACAAATGTGCTTATCTTTTCTCCCCAAGTGATGCTAAAATAACAGTTACGGGATTGAAATTTAAAAAGCATGAACCCATAGTGACAAAAAGAGTATGAGAAACAACCTCAAAAGAAAAGAGATGTCAACAAAAAATTGTGAAAACTGGCAAACAGGGGAGAAGCAACTGACCTAGCAGACTGGAAGAACTAAAAATCTAAGAGCCTGCAAGGGGCAAAGCTAGGAAGGAACCTGTTTCATGCTGCAAAAATCCGGAACATCTCAGAATTGGAGGTAGGTAAGGCAGATAATGCTGGAAGTCTGCATTAGAAGTCAGGGTGCTGTAATAAGCCATTTCTCATGCAACTGCCTCTCCCACAGCAGCAGAAAACATGGCGTTTTCTCTTAAGAGGTCAAACCAAACTTACCCTGGATTTAGGGACAGCCAGCATAACTGAAGGCAGAGGTGCCATGCCGAAAAGAGGAATTAAGTGAATATCTACACACTGAAGGATGAAATCGATAGGAACATAGAAAGTTGACTGATCCAAAAGAAGATGCTCACAATGCCTTTCAGTTGTGTATTCCCCCATGTCAGTGCTGAGCCTTAGCTCATCATCCCAGAGTAAAACTTGCCATTTGACCAGTCCTGTCCATGCAGTTTTCACTCAGCTTTTTAGTGCCTCACTTTTGAAAATGGTCAAAGATCATCAGATATTTGAGGAAGACTCTCAGATGAAACACAGAAGTCAAAATAAATAATCAAAAAAGAAATGTGGAGGGAAGAAAGGGCTCAACAAAAAGTAAATATTATTATATAAATATCTAATTATGTTGTACATCTGAATTAATATAATGTTGTATTTCAATTATACCTCAATAAATAAAGTTGACTTTATAAAAAGCAAAAAAAATTTTAAAGGCTAATAATATACTCTAGGAGACAAGGAAAAGTATACATCCAAGAACAAAAACAAGATGGTGTAAAAATGAGCCTTCATTAAAAAAACAAAGCCTCTAAAATTAAAATAATGGAATAAAAAAATTGGACAGCAAGTTGGAAGGTAAAGTTGAAGAAATCGCAAAAAAAAAAAAAAAAAAAAAAAACCAAAAGGGAGAGATTGGAAAAAGGAGAGAAAAGGTAAGAAATCAGAGACATTCTTGAAATACCTGATAATCCAACATTCAAGTAACAGTGAATACAGAAAAGGAACAGAGAAAACAAGAAGGTAGGAAATTATCCAAGAAATAATGTAGAAAAATTCCAATGATTAAAAAACTTGACTTCAGATTATAGTAGCCCAATTGAGTGCCCAGCACTATGATATTTTGGCATATGTTAGAGGTAACGTGAAGATTCTGAAAGCTTGCAGAGGGGAAGAATACATATAATGGAATAGGAATCATGATATCTGACTGCTCAAAGGCAGCACTGAAAACTGGAAAGTAATGGAACCACACCCTCAAAATACTGTGGGGAAATTATTTCTGTAAGCTAGATTCATATATGACATACCTTGGAGATAACTGCAGGCTCGATTCCAGACCACCATAATAAAGAGAATATTGCAATAAAAGGAATCACATGAATTTTTGGTCTCCCAGTGCATATAAAAGTTATGTTTACACTGTACTGTAGTCTATTGTGTGCAATAGCATCATGTCTAAAAAAACAACGTACATACCTTAATGAAAAAAAACACTTTATTGCTAAAAAAAAAAAAGCTAACCATCATCTGAGCCATCAGCCAGTCATCATCTTTTTGCAACAGTAACATCAAAGATCAATGATTATTGTAACAAATAAAATAATAATGAATAAGTTTGAAATATTGTGGGAATTACCAAATACAACAGAGGTGAAGTGAGCAAATGCTGCAGGAAAAAAATGGCACTGATAGACGCGTTCAATGCAATGTTGCCACAACCTTCAATTTGTAAAAAATGCAGTATCTGTGAAGTGCAATAAAGCAAAGCACAATAAAAGTGAGGTATGCCTGTATCTGTCAAATCATCAATCAAATACTTGGTAGAAAGAAGTCTTTTCAGAGATGAAGGTCCTACAGGAAAAAAATCTACCTAGGAAACTCCTGGAAGACGTGCTCTATTAATATAAAGGAATAAGCAAGTTAAAAGAAAACATTCAAGGAAAAGAAGGGATCCAACACAGCAGAGAAGCAAAGAGATCTCAGGATGATGGTGAAGGGAAATTTTAGGTCAACCCTTCAACTGACCTAGAGATCAGGAGGGCGAGGACTCCAAGAAAGAGTGAAGCGATAGATTGTCTGTTGTATTCAATTATATTGAGAGGGAATTTTCATTGTTCTCAGGGAGTCAGGGAATGAATTAGTGAGAGGTACATCAATAAATTAAGCAAGTGAAGAAACTAGATGGTTATAAACTCCAGGAAAAACCAAGTTGAAAAGAAAGAAAATATTTAATATCATTCATTATATGACTCAACTCATAATAATTATGTAGTAATTCTATGGTAGGATTGCTTATTGATTTCACCAAAACCTGTGGTGGTGACCCTATTGAGAGAATGGGAAGAAGAAGTGTGGGTGTTTGGGGAAGAGATGGGGAAAAGTGTGTAAGAGGGAGAAATCCTCATCTTCCCCAGTAGGTTGTCAGTAGATCATTTTTAAAACCATAGAATCAAGAAACAGGAATATAGGATATTAAATAGATATATGTAGGATAAATACCAAAAACAACTTGAATTGTTGAGAATTGTTGGCTCTGGGGTCTAGGAATTGACGTAGAGCTAAGGTATTACTTAAACATGTAAACTAATGTTTTTACTGTTAGGTTTGTAGAGCAGTTTGACTTTTTAAACCATGTACATGTATCATTTTGATAAATAAACATTAATTTTTAAGTATGCTTTATTTATACAAAACTTTTTATTTGTAAATCAATTTAATACAATTCAGCAGACATTTATTCAATGCCTGTTATGTCACCATTGTACGAGAGAGACATGTAAATATGTGATTGAACCAGAGCCTTAATGTGATTATGTGCTTCCAAAGGATAAATACTAATAAATCTTAAAGCACTATCCATTCTGATCTGGGACTTGGGGAAGGCTTCAGAGTGGAGAGAAGCTTTAGGCCTCAAAGGATGAGAGGAATTAGAATGCGAGATTAAATGCCACCTGTGGCCAGTGTTGTCAGGTCCCGCCATGGCTGCAAAAGTCAACTCTGTGAAGAAAGGTCTGGTAGAACTGTGGGAGGCTGTGTTGACTTCTCTGCCTTTCCTAGACATTTCTATTAGTCATTTTTTCCTGAGGATTTACTCTTCCCTGCCCTATCACCCAGACACTCTTAATTTTAGTATTGACTTTACCATGCTGGGTTAAAGGGTGGTTCTCTCTACCAGCACCCTGACTCTTCAACTTTCTGGTCTAATTTAGAGAAGGATAAGGAAAGGAAAAAGAAAATCTTGTTTCCTCTGACCAAAAGTAGGTTCCTGAATGTAAAGATAGGAACTCTCTTCCCTAACCTCACAGGCAGCCTGATATGTCTGTTATGTTTTTTGAAATATTGAGATTAAAACAGCCATTTTCACAGTTTGAACATAATTCTTAGACCTCTCGAGAGTAAAATAGGACACATCTGATTGTTTGCAAAGAAATGTAATAATTTTATAACTATAAAGTAATTTTATTCCAGTTATTTGTTGAAAGTGCTGTTCAGAAGAAATGGGGCAAGTGTGTGTGTGTGTGTGTGTGTGTGTGTGTGTGTGTGTGTATGTGTGTGTGTGTGTAACATCCTCCAAATTTAGGTTTTTGTGCCCTAGATTTGTTTTCTTTTATATTGTTGGGTCCATAAGAGGAAAGGCTGGCTTAGAACTAAATAGCAGAGCTAAACCGTATGTTTTATACCAAATTAGAAACAGGTGAAGGTTGTTAAAATCCAGCAAGAGCTTACAAAAGCTTTAGGCTCCAGTTTGTATTAAAGGCAGGTGGTTATATGTACAACAAAAAGCAGTCACCAGCACACCAGCTTATTGATACATATGTGATTGATCTTTTTGGATAAAAACAAGGAGGAGTTAATAAATCACTGCACAAAGCTATAAAGATGTTTGGGCTTGAAAGCCTAGCCTGTAAGAGCAAATGTGGACCCTGAAGGAAATTTATGAAGCATAGATCCTTTTAGCTTTACTTAACAGCTAACATCTGACTGACCCAGGGGGACCATGGAAATTTATTGCTGGGCCATTCAAATATTTAAGCTGTTGTGTGATGTAGAACAGGTAAAGATTAGCCCAATAACAAATATGAGGCTATAAAATAAAATGAGATTTCGATGGCTTGTAAGTACCTGTCAGAGGTCAGCTCCAAATGACTGGTCAGAAATGGGAAAAACTTGTTGATAATTAAAGCAGATTGATTATGACAAGCTAGATGTTAGCATTGGTTACCCCCAGATCAGTGATCCTTGGAGTTTCCCCCTCCTGTGAAATCCATACTTAAACAAAATGACTGTAGGGGCCTCCAAATTGTCTTTTTGTATGCTGAAATTGTGTAAAATGAGATGAGGTGATTCCTTTTGCAATTTTATAATTGAAATATGTCTTTCTCAAATGTATTGTGAATGGATGGGATTTGTAGGCAGCATATTCATTCCAGAAAACTGACTTTAGTTAACTAATGTATGTAATTTTGAGCTTTGACATCTAGAAAGCAGATAGAAGTTTTTAGGTTTTCTGATAGATGATCTAAAATTAACCTTTAAGACTTACATCGTTAACAGGTTTATGTACACAGTTATTGAAAAATCAATTTAGTGAAATTAAGTGGATATTTCAAAAAACTTGTGGATTTATTTCTAAATCTTTTGTCCACTTTTCTTTGTATGAATCCCCAAAGTAATAAATGTATGTAACATTGTTACTAGGATTTTGGAAGTTGCATTTTGGACTTCAGTGAGATCTTTGGTTATTGGTGTCAATAATCTCTGCCTTTTTGACTCACTAAACCCCAAGTGTTGTCATTATAAAACCTGAAATTGGAGGTTTACAAGGTGTCAGCTTATCAAATCACTTGGTAAATTTGTGATAATTTGGTTCATGAACATCTGATTTGTGAGTTGAAGAAATCCCATAAGTTTTTATAGAAATCTTAAATAAGTGAAATTTATGAAATAAGACAGATTGATAAAATGGGATTATTACTGGCTAGGAGTGAGAGGTGGGGCATAGTGTAGAATTAAAGCCTAGGATTAGAAGTCAGGCACAGGTTGGAATTTTAGCTCCACCAACTCCATCCATTTATTCACTCCTCCCTCCATTAAACAAGTAAATATGTTCTAGACATTGTGCTCTAGGAACTAGAGTACATTAATGAAACTTAGGCTCACAATTTTCATTTTTGTGGAAGATACAGAGGAATAAACAAATATTTACAGTACATCAGAAGTACTGTGTTTGTGAGTGTACAGGGTTCTATGAGATCACATGAAAGGAATTCACCCCCAGACAGGGGTGTGGTAGAGTGGAGTAAGATTTATGGTTGTAGATGAGTTTTAGGAAAGGCCGTGTGACCATGGGCCCCTCATATCAGTGCCTACGGGGCAATTAGTTGTATCGTATGGATAATGTCTGCCAAGTGCAGGACTTGATGCATAATAGATATTCAGTAAGTAAAATCCAGCATCAGCATCGTTCCTGTCAGTGCTCACTGGCTCTTTCACTCTAGTGCTAGAGTTCGTCACCCCCTATTAATGCACAGCAAACCTCATTCTGTGACTTGAAATTTCCTCCCCACCAAAGAATTTTTATTTTGAGCAAAACTCAAAGGATGTTCTAAAAATAAGAGTCAGATATCTAGGTATATTACAGTTAAGAAAGAAACAATGACCAATGAAAATATTTCTGAATTTTAAAATCTTAACTTTTTTGAAATTCATAGAGCTATATGTCAGATATATTTCTTGGTCAGTATTTAATTTTCAAGTTAATTTTTATATTTAATTTATTCATTTATTTGCAGGTATTTGTTGAGTACCTACAGTGGGTAGGACTCTGAGCTTAACACCCATGTCCTCAAGGAGCATACATTTTAGTAAAGGAAATAAGACATTTGTATAAACAACTAAAATATAGGGTCAAAAGTGCTGGGGGAATAAAATTGCTTTGCGATTTTTAGAAGTGAACGAACTGAATAATGACTATTCAGAAATGAGTAAAATATAGTGTCTTCCCTTGTGGCACTTACAGATGGGTATTGGAGAGGCAAGGGAGTAAGTAAATGAGGCATAGTAATAACAACTGACGGCCTGCTGTATCCTAGTAACTCTGCTGGGTCTTAGGATTTTGTTTGTTTGTTTAATTTAATTCTCACAGAAATCCTGAAAGATTGATGTTGTTAAATCCATTTTAGAGATTTGTGAACAGAAGTTCAGAGTAGTATGCCCAAGTTTACACTAAAGTAAGCAGCAGAGCCAGGGTCTGAGCCTATGCCTCTCTGACTTGAAGCCTTAACATATTACACCTAAATCCCCCTTCTGCTTTTCTCTTCATCTCCCTCCGGAAATAAGTATTGTAATTAAATAAATAATTTTGACATAAAGGATTGAGCACCTAATATGTTCCAGCACTGATAGGGAAGTGGCTTACAGAGAATATACCATTAGCTGCACTGATCTATTTAAGCAAACGTATATTATACGCACACATTGTGACATTGTCTTTAGAAACTTAAAATGGTGAACAGTTATTATTCCAAATTCATATTCCAGATGGAAACATCTCTGGCATTACCAAGTATGGTAGTTTTGTGCACCTTGCATGCTTAATTGTAAGTTTAAAAAAAAAAGCCTTTATAGATTTTGTGGGAAACAGGTGGTGTTAAACCCAGGCAAATGCAGGATGGCTGTTAATGTTGTGGAATGTGATTTTGATTTACTTGGCAGAATTTTTATTTTACAAAATTGACTATTAAAATAGACATGCTTTCCATCCTTTAATTTTGCTCTGTTCAGTGCAATTTGCCTGTAGACTATTTTTCAACAGTTACTAAAAGGGTGTGGAAAAACTGGAAGGTTTCTACAAGGAAATTGATACTGAATTCTTTAACAATTTCCACAACCCTGCAACTTACTAGGTTTTAAAAAATGGGGATTATTTTTAACCTTCTTACTGAAATTATTTGGAATTCTATTTCCCTGAAATTCCACTCTCTTTTTAGTACAGCTCTGTCTAAAGAACTATATTTAATATTGGCAAAGAGAATAATCTGATGTAAATCTTTTCACTATGTATACTCTAATACACATATCTACATGGAAGTTATTTTATTATATAATTTCTGCTTTAAAAACTTCTGATGGCATCTTATTACCTGTTATATCAAATTTAGTCTCTTTTGACTGGTACAACATATTTTCTCTCTCTCTTTTCTTCCCCCAAAGGGGTGGGGGGAAGATCACTCTTATTCTTTTATAAGGACTTTTGTCACCTGCTGCCCATGAATGATTTCAACATTGTTATTTTTTATTTGCTGCTTGCTTCTCCTTTGATCTCTTATCTTTCTCCTCACTTCCCTCTGAGATCTTTTCCTCTGTGCTTTCTGAAACTCCTCTTCAGTGATTATAATATAAAGTCCTCAGCCTCTTTGCTATGTAACTGTAATATACAGCTGCTGGATGTAAGTGAAATAACTGGCTCTCTTCTGAAAGTGTCTCCTGCCCTGGAGCCTTCTTAAGGGGAGACTGTTTCTTATACCTCCCACGTCTCTGGATCTAGAGCAGGTGATGTCAGTTCAAAACTACGTCTCAGTGGCAGGTACCTAGTGTTTCTGACACTTTGAGTGGATCACTTTCAACACCTCCTTCTCTATATGATAAAATTGTTCTCAGTAATGATCATGAAATGAAACCAATAATAGTAATAGCCCTAAAAAAGCAGAAAGTTTTCTTTTATTGAAAAAAATATCCATATTATATGTTTAGTTTTTCTTTTGAACACAATTTCTGTGTGCCCATCTTCAGGGAGCAATTTTAAAGGTTTGTATTTTACTATACCTTGTTCAAGGCTGATTATAAGTATTTTTGTATCTGTATAACCTTATCCAAAACTACATCAGAAAAAAGGTAACTCAGAACTAAGAAAAATTGCACATTGCCATCATTGTTTATTTTGAATCCACTGTTTAAACATAGGAGTATATAACACCAGACAGTTGGGGACACAAACTGTGCCCAGAGGAAGCTTAGAAGATTACAAACCGTTTGAAACGTAGTCGAAATGGAAGTGTGTAGTTTAGTGCATGGTGTTGGACTGACTGTGCAACTAGATTGGTCTTCGGATTAACTGCCATGTAGATATGTGTATTAGAGTATACATAGTGAGAACATCCTCATTTGAAGGTTGCATATATATTGAAATCAAACCATCATGCAGCAATTGTTTAGAACTTAGATCAGTGAAAGTTTTTTTTTTTTTCCTGGGAGGAGGATTTTATCAGTGGCATTAGATTTGTTGTTTTTAATCTATTTTATTATCATTTTAAAAAGTCTCTACAGATTTGCGCACCCCTTGCAGACTGCCCCCATCGTCCTGCCCTTGGTAGGCCACTGTCATTACTCTTCTACCCTGGTAGCATCACGCTTAGAGTTTCTCTCTTTTTGATACCCCGAATACCCTTATCCCATCATCCTTACCACTAACCCTCTTATCTGCTGGAAACAAATAGTTGGAAAGATTGGTAGCACTGTAAATTCACAGTCATCTAGTTCAGTTGGACTAATACATCATAGATATCTGATTTTCTTGCCACACAACTGTCCCAAACCCTATCTCTTTTTTCCGCATCCCCACTTTTCCCTTTCGTTCTTGATAAATGTCCTCATTTATGACTTCATAGAGAAAATAGAAGCTGCCAGATGGGAATACGTCAACTTTCCATCAGAACAGATCAGAGCCTCTTAGAATCATCTTCATCATCCTCAAAATGCTCTCTACTTTGTCAGCTCTGACCCCGCCCTCCAGTCTTCCAGCTAGTTCCTCTCAAAGTGCGTCTTTATAATCAACAAACTCTCCTGTATCTTCAGGCTGTTCTCAGGGAGAGTTCAGCCTACCTCTTGTCCTAACTGAACCTGAGTTTTCCCTGAGGACCCCCCTAGTACCCATTGGTGACTATCAGTTTTCTTAAATGCCAGTAGGTGTTCAGATTCAGGAGGTGAGATTGGGGTTTTCTTGCTCCTCGTTGCTTTTTCTAGAGCCTTACCTCTCTACCCTGTTGGCAAGTCAGACATACAAAATCCTATTCCTCTGAGGCGTATGCTCTTCAACTGTACCACTCTTTCCCCCACCGATCTCTCAGTTATAACCCCATCACTCATCATGTATTTTGGCGATAGAAGAAACAGATACCACAGGAAAGACAAACAGTCTTTCTGTCTGTGCAATGTCTTGCTATTATGGGTAACAACACACAGGTGGATGAGTCATCCAACATCCTGGCCTCTTGGATCCCATCGTTTTTATTTACTCCCATGGTTACACTCTGAATCATGCCACCATTTCTGTTAGTCCACATCCAAAATCTGATTCAAGCATCTTGCTCCCTGTTGACTGTTCTTCAGCTTATATGTTCAGCCTCTTGTTCACTGCTCTTCTTGGTGACCTTTAGACCTGGCCCCTTTATCCAGTTTAGATTTTTTGGCCTATTTTTTAGTATCACCTTTGTCTTGCCCCCTGTGGCTTTTTGTCATTCTTACAGCCCTGCTGTCCATTTTCTCTGTACCTGCCATACCCAAGTAGACATCTGGAGAGTCACACAGCAGTATCATTATAAACTTGTGATTAACAACCACTCTGGGCTCTGAGTAGTGCTCAGCAGTTCTGTTACAGTTCTTTGTTCAAGTTGTTCTGCCATTTGATCAAACTTTCATTCATTTGAGCAAAACAAAACACTGAGTTTCTGATCCCTCCCCCTTAATCACCCTTCATTTCCAAACCATAACCAGATCTTTATGATTTATCTCCTAAAAGTCTTCCCAATTAGTGTCCTCTTTTCCATTTCTAATTAACCACCATGTTAGTCCAGGTAACCATAATCTCTCACCTAGGTTAATCACTGCAACAAGCTGGTCTCACCTTCTCCAAACTGTTCTCCACTGCAGTCAGCATAATTTTTTCAAAATGCAAATCTGCCATTGTCAGAAAAGTTCAAGGAGAGTTAATTAAAGGAGAAAGGTACGAAAGAAAATCTCAGCAAGTTATATCTTTGTTTAAAGTCTTTTGTGGTTTCTTCTTTTAGAAAAAAATAAGACTACCATCTGACGTGGACTAGAGGACACTGCATGATCTGCTTTCCTGTTCAACTTCAGCTTCGTCTCTTGCCAGAACTCCCCTCACACCAGCTATACTGGCCTTCTTTCAGTTCCTTGAAGCAGCATCCTTCCTCCTGCAACGGGTTCTTGATGTATGCTGCATCCCTTGGAACATTCCTTTCCTTAGCTCCTGCTCATCTTTGAGATCTCAGCTAAAGTGTCACTTTCTCTCAAATGTCTTCCTTGACTCTCTCAGTCTTTTGTCTGCCTCGTTTCTGGAATAGTGTTCCTTTCTTCAGAGTACTTAATTTATGAATTACGTATTTGTTAGTATGATTGTGTGAGCGATGTTTGTCTATTCCACTGTACTTTAAGTTCCATTGTCTGCATTTGCCCACCCTTGTATCTACCACCTAGCACTATACCTGGCACATGGTGTGAGTTTAGTGAAACTTTGTTGAATGAATAAACATCCATAGTGATCACTTGTATTCTTCCTGTTATAATGGGAGAGTTGGCCCCATTATATGCTGCCATCTATGCTCTCATCACCTGTAGGATAGAGAGCCTGTCCCCGCTCACCCTCTCAGGGCATTCTGCTGCACTTTGCTGTGTCCCTCTGGTTACTGAGCTCTCCTCTCGCTGTGCCAAACTTCACATCATCTCCATTTTCTCACTGCATCACTCCTGAACTCATACCAGTCTTCCTTCATCTCCCGCTGCTTCATTTAAACTTGTGTTTACCATATTACCAAAGCTACCTACCAGTGAACTCAGGTAATTGCATCCGCTAGACATGTTTTCATTCTGTTTTGCTTGACTAGTCGGCAGCATTTGACTGTTGTTGGTGTCTTCCTTCTTAAATGAACAATTTCTCCGTGCTTTTCTGGTGAGACTCTTGGTTTTCCTAGGATCTTTCTGAGCAGTCCTTCTCAGGCCCCTTTTCATCTCCCCATCTGTTGTCATTCTCAAGGCTCTGAAACAGCCCTCTTCTCTAGGATTTCTTTAGGCCATCTCATTCACACCTGTGGCTTCAGTTTCCATTTAAATTTTTGTAATTCTTTAATTGATATCTTTATCCCCAATTTCTCTCTTTACTTTATGTATAATAACTTTATATAAAATATATACTTTATTAGAGGGGAGGGTGTAGCTCATGTGGTAGAGCACATGCTTAGCATGCATGATGTCCTGGGTTCAATCCCCAGTACCTTCCCTATTTAAAAAAAATAATAATAAATAAATAAACCTAATTACCTCTCTCAGGAAAAAAATAATAAAAATTTTTTTAAAATATATACTTTATTGAAGTATAGTTGATTTACAATGTTGTGTTAGTTTCTGATGTACAGCATAGCAATTCAGTTTTATATATATATATACACGTATCTATATTAGACACACGTACATATATCCACTTGAGCATTCCCTATCTCAGCTCATAGACACCACCGTCTGCCTAGTTAGTCAGTTGAGAAACCAAAGGGCCATCTCTGACTCCTCCCTCTTCACCACTGTCAAAACCATCTGTCACAAAGTTCTTTCATTCTATCTACAAATTGTAGCTTAAATCTTCTCACATATGCTTCACTCCACTACTGGAACCCTAATAAAAACCATCACGAGTCTGGCCTGGACCATTGCAGCAGCCTCCTAACCAGGTGTCCTTCCCCTTTATTTACTACACTATAGCCAGAGTGGTCTTTAAGAAATATAAACCCGTATTCTGTCACTCCCATGCTTGAAAAATCTTTAATGATCCTCCCATTGTCTTTAAGGATGTAGTCTAGATGTCTTGTGGCTTACAGGACCCTCTGCAGTCTGGTCTCTGCTCACCTCTCTGGCCTAATCTTCTAGCACTCATCCCTCATACTCTGTTCCTCACCCCAGCCCCAGCTGTCTATTTTAATTCACTTGTACTTTTATCAAAATTAAGATGACAACCCCATTTTGTCAGTTGCTTAGGCCCCAGACTTTGAAGTTACCCTTGACTTCCTCTGCCTCTCTTACCTCATTTAAGAGCTTTTGTGTCCTAAAAGTCTTCCCAATTAGTATCCTCTTTTCCATTTCTAATTAACCACCATGTTAGTCCAAGCAACTAATCTGAACAGGAGAAAGTAAGTTGAGTTTGAAGTAAACTCATGACCTCAGAACATATTGAGTATATGTTGTCACATTTTTCTACAAATACAATAAGCAGAAGTGATCTTAATATGCACAATAAAAAATTTCAATTAACTATAGCTATATTCTCATCCCTAGTTGAGTCCTCAAAGAACCAGATGTGATGTGGGGCTCTGAAGGTAAAGGCCAAGAAACTATAACCAGTTTGGAGTCTTTTAAAAAATGATTGATTTGCGTACAGATGGCTAACAGGCACATGAAAAGATGTTCAGTATTGCTAATTATCAGAGAAATGCAAATCAAAACCACAATGAGATATCACTTCACACCAGTCAGAATGGCCATCATCAAAAATCTACAAATAGTAAATCCTGGAGAGGTTATGGAGAAAAAGGAATCCTCCTGCACTGTTGGTGGGAATGTAAATTGGTGCAGCCATTATGGAAAACAGTATGGAGTTTCCTTAAAAAACTAAAACTAGACTTATCATATGATCCAGCAATCCCGCTCCTGGGCACATATCTATAAAAGATGAAAACTCTAATTCAAAAAGATATATGCACCCCAGTGTTCACAGCAGCACTGTTTACAATAGCCAAGACATGGAAGCAACCTAAATGTCCATTGACAGATGAATGGATGAAGAAGATGTGGTATATGTTCAATGGAATATTACTCAGCCATAAAAAAGAAGGAAATAATGCCATTTGTAGCATCATGGATGGACCTAGAGATTATCATACTAAGTGAAGTAAATGAGACAGAGGAAGACAAATATCATATAATACCACTTATATGTGGAATCTTAAAAAAATGATACAAATGAACCTATTTACAAAACAGAAATAGACTCACAGACCTAGAAAACAAACTTATGGTTACCAAAGGAGAAGAGGGGAGTGATAAATTAGGAGTTTGGGATTAACATAAACACATTAATAAAAATAAAATAGATAACCAACAAGGATATACTATAGCACAAGGAACTATATTCAGTATCTTGTAATAACCTGTAATGGAAAAGAATCTGAAAAAGAATGTGTACATTCTTTATATATAGTTATATATATAAAACGAATCACTTTGTTGTACACCTGAAACTGATACAACACTGTAAACGAACTATAATGCAATAAATAAATAAATTAAATAAATAAATAAAATTTAAGTGTCTGATTTAAGGAGGAGAGGGAAGGGCTTATAATAATTGTATCTTTTGAAAATAAGAATTGTTCGAAATAAATTTCTTTTACAACTTTTTTCCAAATTGAGTGTAGCACAGTCTCCATATATACATACACACACATAAAATAATTTGAATGTATTATATATCCGATTTATATATATAGGTCTAACTTAAAAAGTTTATCCTACTTCAGACCATATATAGGAATCTTTTTCTGGCATCTCATTTACTAGCACTTCAGCAGGTCTACTTTGCAGCCTTAGCTGATGCCTCTCATCATGACCCTTTGGTGTTATACTTTGGAATATTTTCTTGGTTCCTGAAGGAAATAGGAGGTTATAGTCAATATATTTAGTTTTGCGTATTCAGAATTACAGAATCTTGGAGGCGGATAAGCTATTAAACTTCATTGAACCCAGTGGGTCATCTAGTGTTTGATTCCCCCCATGTTAGCTTCTCGGGCCGCTGTAACAAATTACCACAGACCTGGTGATTTAAAATAGCAGAAATTTATTCTGTCAGTTCTGGGGACCAGAAGTCCAAACTCAAGGTGTCAGCAGGGCCATAATTTAATTTGAAAAAAATTTTAATATTGCTCATTTTAACTTCTTTTTCTGCAAAGTGTAATAATAGGAAATGTATAAATTCTTCCTCTAGTTATTTAATGTAATACTCTCTTAAGTGAATCCTATTTGTGGTGCTGAGGATATTTTTCTGGTTGTACTTGAATGACCACATTTCTTACCTAACCCTTCTACAGTTTGCTAATGAGATTCTCTATGTATATTCAATTAAGGTGCCTTTGATTTGTATCTTACGTCCTGATGGTAATAGGTTTTACCCTGTTAGACGGATTTAATTTTTCTAGATTGCTTAATAGATCTATAAATCCATGTACTTTTGCAAAGTAAGATGAATGTGTAATAGTTATAAGCTATTATTATTAGTATAATAATGTGACCCCTTAAGAATTTGAAAGCAATATAAGATGTGGACTCTGTCCTAATGTTTGATCTGTCTTAAAATTGCCCTATTTGAACCTTTGGCTCTAATCACTCTTTAGATTTGTTTAAATGGTACATACACACCTTGGGGATCTTTCTATAAAGAAGTCCCAGTGAAGTAATAAAGTCAATGTTGTAAAGATTCATTTTTCAGGCTCTAGAGGCTTGATTTTCAGTGTACACTTATTTCAACGTACTTTTCCAACATTTGAAACAGTTTCTACATTTATAACTTGAAAGTGGAGATATTTGTGGGTTTGGAGAACTGTGCAGGTAGTCTAGATGTAATAGTTTAAGGAATAAAAACTATACAGTGTAGAGCTTTAGGACTCTAGTAGATTTCTTCAGCATATTCCTGTGTCGCTATATTCTTGCAATTATGTAGTTTCTTTGCAAGCTACCCCATACACATTTGAATGATTCCCAGATACCCTGTAAAAGCCTGGTGTGTTACACTTTGCTTATCCTGAATTTGCTTTGCTGTCATTTTTATGCCTCTCAATTTAGGGCCAAACCGCATGTCCTAGTTTATTTTTTATAGTTTCAATTAAATACAAAGCTCTATCTTCTTGGTGGGTGTGTGAAGCATTTGGTGTTCTGTTGTAGAGAATAAAGACAGTTCATGACCTTGCTCACTCCCCAGTGCCTGTAATTTTATAGCACAACAAATTTATCTTTTGGGCACTAGGTAATCAGCAACTTGAGAATTTAATATAAAGCTTTAAATTCTGTTTCCTTTCTTTTATTTTCCCTGGAAAACAGTATCCCCCAAGGTTTATGTTTTCTATGTTTTCCCCAGGCAATTAAAACACAATTAAAATTAAGAATATCCAATAATTGTCACCTACCATTTATTTCAGTAACATTGTTTTATTAAGAATAATCATACATTGCAAAACAAGAAAGGTAAACTTTTCTTCTTGACCCTAAGTTGTGACTGATCTTTTAGTAGAGAAATCTGTTTCAGAGGTTAAAATGTATGCTTGGTCTTGAGAATCTGGGGGAAATACAGGTAGAATATATTACTAGGAAATTGTAACTAGAATGTAGGTATACTCTAACGTCGTCTTCTTCATTTGCAGCGGTAGAGAAAGGAAAGTAGTGAGGGAAGCTTATTCCCTAAAATAACTCATCACCTGTATAAAGATCTACAGATCTCATGCCTTTGTTGCTTCAACGAGTCAAGTTAAAATGGAAAGTCTTATGAGAACTCTATGACATGAGTACATTGCCTTGGAGAAGTAACATCCAAATAGCCACCCCTACAAATGTGAATGAATTTTTGATGAATATTTACTCACATTGGTGCTGTTGATTTGACTGGCCACCTTAGAAGAAAGAGAAGTCTTTTATATTACTTTCATATCTGATTTTTTTCTTATTCTTTTTCTCCCATTTATTAGAAGTTGAGATGCCAGGTCCAAGATGTTAGGGGAAAAAAATTCTAGAATCTTAATCTTAGAGTGGTGAGTTTATGATATGTAAATAGGAGGCATAGTGGCCTCAACTCCTTGAGCTTACTGGGTTACTTTCTTATATATTAGTCCTTTGTTGGATGACCTATTCAATTTTTTCTTTGAAACAAAGTAGCCATCGTTCTGATTTGACTAATGTCATGAAGATATTAAGGTAATAGTTTGCAGCGACTGTAGCTAAGTGACTTAGTCCCAGTCTGCAGAAGTTTATGCTGTATCCAAGAAACTTCCGCTTTGTCGACAACTTGAAGATTGTTATACTCAAGTTTTGGAAAACTTCTGATCCTACTTTACCTTTCTAGGTTTCCATTATACCCAAAAGGAGGGGAGAAGTTGCAATTTGATTATGGTGTCTATCTCCTGAACAAAAATATAGCACAGGTAAGTGACCCCTCCTCACCCCGTCCTACTTCCCACATACAACCTGCTTCCTTGGAGAGCTGACACTCTTTCTTTATAAATAAGTACTGCAGCTGACTCTTTTATTTAACCAGCGATAATGCAAAGTTCTTTTTCTGTGGCCACTGTCTTCTTCTGTGCCATTATAAATACCACAGAAAAGCAATGGGTACAAATTGGAATCCTTCTGCTAAACCCAGAAGCCCTTTACTGCGTTGTGACTTGCTAGTAAGTAGACTGTACTTAAATGTGTGGGTTTTATCATCTGTTTGCCTCTAGCTTGACTGGTAGTAGCTTCCTTCTCATACAGCTTTCTTCTCTTAGGCAACTTCTAGGGACTTATTTTGCATGGGGAGTTGTTTACGGAGTAAAAGTTTAGTGACTTGGGCAAGTCCTTAATGGTCTCCTCATCTCTTATCCAGGGCCCCAGAGGAAAGACCAAGCACATTGCCCTTCCAACCCATCTTGGATTTTTCTGACTCTCCCAACATCACACCAGTTCATGTCTCACTTAATGTCTTTCCGCATACCATGGGAGGACTACTGGATGCTTGGGTTTGCATTTTCCTGAAAGAAAAATGCAGCATTTCCTTAGCATACGTGGCTCTACTTTAAGAGGTAGACATTCCATAAATTTACTAGTTGTAAAGGAAGATCAGCTTCAGTGCTTTGTTTTTATTCAGACATCCTTCCAATTGAAATATCACATCAGTGAGATCCCACTGTTTGGCTGTTATGTAAAGGCATTATCAGCTGTATCCTCAGACCTTTCCTTTTTATAGAAGCAATAAGGTTTGTGATGCTTTTGTTTTTATGAGCCTGAGTTGCCTTTTATCTGTATGATTCTAAAGACTCCCTGAACAATGCCCTTATTTATTCCTGATGGATCTAGAATTATTCCTCCATATGGTGTCATCTTTGCCTCTCTTCCCCTCATCTAACCTCAGTTTAATTTTTTTAAAATTTGGTTTTTATTAAGACTCTGACACTTTTCTGATATTGGATCAAACTTCTAGTTTGCAGTTCTTGATTAATCATTTGCTTACAACCCCACACTCATAACTGCTTTTGCTGTTCCTGCTGTCCAGCACATGTTCTTCATTCCAGGCCAGCTGCCTTGCTCACAGCCTCTGGCCCATGACTCATCTTTCCATGTGCCATTCTCCCCACAACTGATGCTTTCCTTCCCTCCATTTTTGGCAGAAAAGTATCTCAGTCTAAGAAACAGGACCTTATTTTCCAGGCTGCTTATTAGCTCACACTACTGATCACAGTTGTCATACCATGGGAAAGGTAGGGCTTAGACAGAAGGGTGCATTAAGGCAGAAGAGGTGTTAAGTAAGTTAGAGAGCACCTCCAGTGAAGTCAGCCAAGGTGGAAGAGAGCACATGGACCCTGCAGTCCAGAGTCTAGGAGTCAGGATGTCAGGAAGATTGGCCTCACTCAGTAGAACTAAGTTCTGATCTGAGTTCATTCAGAGGGGTGCTTCTCTCTGTCCCATTTCTATTTCTTGCTTTAAGCACATAGATCCTAAGGTCAGAAGTCTATTGGAAGTTTCCAGGTGAAGCCTACTCTTAATTAAGGCTAGGGCTGAAATGCCTGGATTTCCTCATAAATCTAGCTTCAAACACACACTTGTGCATGCACGTGCATGCACGTACACTCCCACACACGCGCACACACCCACGCACAAACACACTCTTAGTTCTTTCTGCTCAGGGCCCAATAGGAGTGGCAGAGTATGGTATAAAGAGGTGCTCAGAATAGTCCCACTTGCTTTGAGGTCAGGACCAGGAGGGAGGCCGACTGTGTGCAGCGGGGAATTTGGGGAGGTCAGCCCTCCACGTCACTCTCAGCTCCAGCACCTGTTTGGCCCTCCTTTTGGAGCACGTTCCAAGTAGCTGTTGATTTCATTCTGAACTGAACCAAAGCCACAAGTATGCTGAACTAGTTTTATTCATCTGTTTAAAAATGGATTACTTCTGGTAATTTTGTATCCTCTGCAACTTTATACTCTTTGAAATGGAGAGATTACATTTGTGTGTGTCTTTATGATCAGTAGGTTAACCACCCTGACTCCACAGGGAGCAGGTATCTTGCTCTCTGGTGTTTTATCATCACTGTTATGGCAGTTTTAAAAGGAGAAGACAGTCAACTTCTTATAAACAGACTTTCTTAGGTTTCGGAGTTCATTCAGGAAGCCTCTTTTGAGCATTTAGAAAGAAACTCTTAGCAAATTTGTGACCAACTCCATCTCTGTTCTGTCTCTGAACTGTTTCTTGGGGACAGTTTCATTTGGTCTTTAGCCTTATTACCATCACTTTATTACATTTCAATTTATAACAAATCAAAGAACCATTAGTTATTGTGGCTTCTAACCAGATATTGTATTAATAAGATATTTCCAGCTTGTGAAGGTTTATTTTTATATACATTTATACCGATATATGTTGTCAAAGGGGAGTTTGTCTTCTCAGCCAGTCTCATTTATACCCCATCTCTAGAGATGTGAACAAATCGTACCGTTAAAATGGCCCCACCTCAGTAATTTATAAGGCACGTTAGTGGAGGTGGATGAAAGCATTGGCATGTGTTAAAGTGCCAGAGAAGAAGGAGTGAAGTCATTTAATACTGCATCCATGACTTGGTTGAGGATTTGAATAGTCAATAGGACCTTTCATCACAACCAGAAGTAGTAGTAAAATCACTTTCTTGGTAGAGGAAATGACAGAATTTAGTAATATTTGTTACTTCAGTATTTGGGATCAGTCCAGCCCAAGATTTGAAAGCACAGACTTGGAAAGACAGGACTTCAAGTCGAAATCCTCAAGTGTCGTTTGAAGAGCTGAGGGGTTTGGTAAGGCCTGCTGGCCCTTTTCCTGTCACTGCTGTCTAAAGGAGTGTGTGTGCTGGGCTGGGTATTGAAAGCAAATAGAGCAAAATGCCTTGTATTTAGCGCCATTTACTAATATGTTTCATGTGCTGGCCCCTTTGGCTGGAAATAGTCCTCCCTGATGGGCAGCCTGTCACACTGTAGGAATGGGTCTGGCACAGTTCAGGTACAGTGTAATTAACGCTGATTTGAAAAACCAGCTCCTGCCATAATTGTCAGTAAGTTGATAAGGACATTATATTAGTATTTGTGTGTAGCACAGTAGTTTGCTTTTAGTTCCCAGAGCATAGAAAGTAGTAAATCGAAAGTTAACAATACTTTTACCTTAGGTTTGTGGAGAGCTTTTACTTTATAAGGTACATGCACATACATCTACGTGACCCTCATCATCACCCTGCAGAGTGAAAAAGGGCAGGTGCTGGTAACTGAACATGTAGACAGGATGGCTTTTGACATCTGTCCCTCCAGTGTCTTATCACATAGTCTGACAGCCTTGGCAGACGGTCCTTAACTTCCATAACTTCATTGTTTTATATATTTCTGTCCTAAAAGTGCACAGAATCAAAGAAGATGACATTCCCAGCTAGCAAAGGAACTGAAAGTTCTTTGAAAGCAGAGACAATAACTGTTTTGCACATAATGATATTTCCACTAGTAAGCACAATGCTGGAAACAATGTCAGTTCTCAAAACAGGTTTAATGCATGAATGAATGAATGAATGGTGATAATAGCATCATCACATGGCTAAGAAACTGAGATCCAGAGAAGTAAAGTGACTTGCTTAAAATTGCTGAATTAGTTGACTCAACAAGGATTTGTTGTGCATCTACTGAGTGCTATATATACTGAATTAGGGCTCAACTGATTGAGCAGTGAATAAGACACCCAAGAGCCCTGCTTCGTGAATAAGCTAGACACTAGTGGACAAATATTGTATGATTTCACTTATATGAATTATCTAGATTAGACAAATTCATAGAGACACAAAGTAGATTAGAGGTTACCAGGGGCTGAGGGAAAGGGAAACTGGGGGAGTTATTACTTAATGGTTACAGTTTCTATTTAGGATGATGAAAAAATTTTGGAAAGAGATAGTGGTTATGGTTGTACAACATTGTGAATGTAATTAATGCCTCTGAATTTTACACTTAAAAATGGTTAAAATGCAGGGGTGGGGAGTATAGCTCTGGGGTAGAGCATGTGCTTGGCATGCGTGAGGTCATGGGTTCAATCCCCAGTGCCTCCATTAAGAGGGAAACAATGTTTAAAATGGACAGATTTTCTGTTATATATTTTACCACAATTTAAAAATTTTTAATATACCAAAACCCATTGAATTGTTTGGTATGTGAATTGTATTGCAATAAAGCTGTTAAAAAAGAAGGCCCCTGCCTTATAATCTAATGAAAAGAGGCAGACAATAAACAAAGTAATTTTAGATTGTAATAAGTGCTGTGTTGGAAACTGATTAGGGGATATAATCGGAAATAACTGGAGTGGGTCCTACTTTACTTTAGATAAAGTCGTCAGATAAGCTTTATGGAGGGAATAATAATTGAGCTAAGACATGGATGATGACAAGGAACCAGCCATGCAAAAAGCTCGGAAATAGTAAATCCCTTAAGGCCATGGAACCCACTAGTGCAAAGGCCCTGGGGTAGGAAAGAGCTTGTGTGTTCAGGTGACAGGTAAAAAGCTAATGTGTAAGGAACATAGAAATTAAGGGGAGAAGTAGCCAGGGAATATATTATATGAGGCCTTAGAAATTACAGTAAAAGCTATGAGTTTTATTCTAAGTACGGAGGGAAACCAACAAATAATTTAAGCAGGAAAGTGGCTTGATTTGATACGTTTTTCCAAAGATCACTCTGTCTGCTCTAATGGATTGCAGGGGACTAGAAGAGAAGTAGAGTTTCACCTTAGAAGGCTACTTTAAAAGACCAGATGAGGGTTAATGGGAGCTTGGACTAGAATAGTAGGTGTAGAGATGGAAGAAGTGAACAAGTTTAAAATACATTATGGGTATTCAGCATCACTAATCATCAAGGAAATGCAGGTCAAAACCATGAGATATCCCTGTTAGAATGGCTATCATCAAAAAGATAAGGAATAAGTGTCGACAAGGACACAGAGAAAAGGGAACCCTGTTCACTGTTGGTGGGAAAACAGTGTGAGGTTCCTCAAAAAATTAAAAATAAAGCAACCATAAATCCAGCAATTCTACTTCTGGGTATTTGTCCAAAGGAAACCAAAACACTAACTTGAAAACATACCTGCACAACCATGTTTATTGCAGTATTATTCATGATAGCCAAGACATGCAAATAACCTAAGTGTCCACCAAGGGATGAATGGATAAAGAAAACATGTAAGTGAGTTGGTTGACCTAAGATAGGAAAAAGGGCACTTTCAACAAACTCATAGTTTCAAAATAAAACAAAACGAAAAGACAAAAACCAGTTTCACTTAAGAATGCCCTTGATAAAGCAGTAAAAAATATTAATTATATTAAATGCTGATCCTTGAGTACAATTTTCTTAGTATTCTGTGTGATGAAAAGGAAAATATGCATGAAGCACTTCTCTGTACCAAAGTATAATGGACGTTTCAAGGAAAAGCATTTGTGCAGTTGAGTAGCAACCAACTATACGGACTTAGGTATTTGGCAGACATTTTTTTTTCAAAAATGAATGAAGTGTGAGCCTTTGTCTTAAAGAAAATCAACTGATGATGAAATTCAAGATTTTGAATGACAATAGTATTTCAGAAAACTTGTATTTGCCACCATGACATTGACAGCTGTCAATGTCATTCCTTAAAGATGTTTTTGATGAAGTGTTGGTAGTGATGTTTAACAAATGTGATTTTTAAATATTTTATAATGAATGTGTCGGCATTTAAAATCTATATAACTAAGTGATTCAGTGTTTTCCAAATGACCAGTGTATGTTGCTATGAAATCATGAACAGGTAGAGATCTCTTCACAGTGCAAAAAAACCCAGTGGATTTTAATGGAATAGATGTAAAAAGTGTGTTGATACGTTTTCAGATTCTACATTGCTGCTAATCTTTAAGAAACTGCTGCTTGTTAAGTTTGGAGGTAGTATCAGAGAAGAATATCTACAATTACCTGAAAAAAGCTATAAAATACTCCCTTCTTTCCCAATTACATATCTACATGAGGCTGAATTTTCTTATGAAACAACATAAAGTAAAATGAATGCAGACGAATATATGAGAATCTAGCTGCCTTCTGTTAAGGCAGACATTGCAAAAAAGACTTGCAAAAATATAAAACAATTTCACTCATCTCACTAAATTTCTTTTTTGGAAAATATGCTTGTTTTTCATTAAAGGATTATTTATATTAACAAGTAGTAAATTTCTATTGTTATTTTTAAGTGAATTAATAAATATTTAAATATTTTTCAATTTTAACTTCTAATATGGTAAATATGGAGATGTGTGACCTACATAAACAGAAGCTTCCTCAATAAAGTGTAAAGAATCTTGAGACCAGAAAGGTTGAGATCCACTGCCCTAGAGAATGTGACCATCCAGGTTTCCTAAGAAACACCTCAACTGCTCAGAGTCTGATAAACCAAGACACATGTGTCAGCTCCCCACATGTGGAGACATTATATAAGAGGCCTACCACTTTGAATTCTGGTAATACTGTGCAATACAAGTCATAAGGCCAGCACTTACCAGTGGATTCTCTTCTATTGCTTTTGGGTTTTCTCGAGCCAGGCCTCTTCTCTCCCTTCTTGAAAGCTCAGGGACTTAAGAGTAATACTTTGAGGATATAGTTTACAAATACTAATGACGACTTACACTTGTACTGAACTTAATGGCTTTTGGTATACTTACACTTCTGTATCTCACTTCATACTCTGTGAAGTCTGTTGACCACATCTATCTTTAGATAAGAGATTGAGTTACTGCTACACCGTGCTATCCTCCCGAGGATGACAAAGCCATTTAATGGCAAACAGAATTCAAGTCCAAGTTTTCTGAGGTCAAATTCAGCTATATCCCACTAACTTTGTTTCTTCCTCTTTTTTTCCTTTTTAATGTGGGCATTATTACAATCTTATGAGGTCGATAAGGCGCTGTTATCTGCCTTTTACAGATGAGACCCCCGAAATCAGGAGTTAGGTTGAAGAACTGGGATTAGATCCTGGAGACTTCACGGCCTCTCTTCTTTTTACTCTATTACCTCTCTTTTTTCTCAATTTACTTTAAGACTTCATAGAAAGTAAAAGTAGCTTCTCCTTCCAAAAACAGTTGGAAACTTCTGTTCTGCCAGGGACAAGGTCTTTCTGTAAACCTGACTACTCATGGGGCCCACAGTGCACAGCTATTTAGAAGGGATCAATGCCAGCTTACACGCAGCGGCTTAAATTCATGTCTGTTTCTTCAACATACAGTTCAATGTATGTGACACATGAGGAGAAAGTGCATTTTTATTTTCTTAATTCTTCTTGGAATCAAGAATACAAATACCAAGGATGTTTTCATAGACAAAATGCCTTTTTTTCCCCTGCCACCTACAAAATTGTCAATAATATTGTAGAAACTATTTTTTCAAAAGTCCTGTATCTTAAAAAACAACAATTTACTGAGATATAATTCACAGACCATACAGTTAACCCATTTATAATGTACAATTCAGTGGGTTTTTTTTTTTTTGTAATATTCAAATAGTTGTACAACTATCACCACAGTCAGTTTTAGAACATATTTTTCACCCCAAAAGAACTGAACGCATTAGCAGTTACTCCCTGTTCCCCTAAAACTTCCATCCCTAGACAGCCTCCATTCTACTTCTGTTTCTGTAGATTCCCCTGTTCTGGACACTTCATGGACTGGAATCAAATATGTAGTCTTTGTGACTGGCTTCTTTGCCTTAGCATAGGTTTGCGGTTCAGCCATGTTGTAGCATGTCTCAGTCATTCCTTTTTTTTTTTTAAACTTTTGTTATTGAATTATAGTCATTTTACAATGTTGTGTCAAATTCCAATGTAGAGCACAATTTTTCAGTTATACATGAACATACATATATTCATTGTCACTTTTTTTTCACTGTGAGAGTCATTCCTTTTTGTTAACAGATCGTTTTGGCAATTTGAAGATGTATATGGATAGACCATATTTTATTCATCCCTTCATCAATTGATATACATTTGGGCTGTTTACACTTGGGGGCTATTAAGAATAATGCTGCTGTAAGCATTCATGTGCAAGTTTTTTGTGGGGCATGTTTTCATTACTCTTGGGTATATACATGTGAGTGGAACTGCTGAGCCATATAGTAACTATGTTTAACACTTTGAGGAATTGCCAGACTATTTTCTAAAAGCAGTTACACCATTTTACATTCCCACTAGCGATGTATAAAAGTTCCAATTTCTGTCTTTTTTATTATAGCCATCCTCCTAGATGTAAAGTGGTATCTCATTGTGGTTTTGATTTGAATTTCCCTAAAGGCTAATGATGTTAAGCGTCTTTTCATGTGCTTATTAGGCATTTGTACATCTTTGGAGAAATGTCTGTTCAAATCCTTTGCCCATTTTTAAATTGAGTTATTTGTCTTTATTACTGAGTTGTAAGAGGTCTTTATATAATCTAAATACAGGTCTCTTCTCAGATGAATGATTTGCAAGTATTTTCTGCTATTTGCAGGTTGTCTTTTTCACTCTCTTAATACTATCTGTTGAAACACAAAGGTTTTTAGTTTTGATGAAGTCTAGTTTTTAATCTATCTTTTCTTTTTCTTATGCTTTTGGTGTCACATTTAAGAAAGCTTAGCTCAAGTATTTTTGGGTTTCTTCTGTGTAGTTTAGCTTGCAAGTTTAGGTCAGTGATCCGTCTTGAATTAATTTTTTTTTTTTTTGATATGGTGTAAGGAAGGGGTCCAACTTCATTCTTTTTTTTTGTGGATATCCAGTTAGTCCAGAAAGTTTTGTTGAAAAGACTGCTTATTCATTAGCCATTGAATAGTTTTGGCACTCTTGTTGAAAATGAATTAACTATAAATGTGAGGATTTATATCTGAATTGTAAATTCTATTCTGTTAGTCTGTATATCTGTCTATGTGAGCTCCCTGGGCATGTTTCAGATGTTCAGTAAATATTTGTTGAAAGAGTGAGTGGTGAATGAGTTAGTCAAGAGATTGTTCTTTCCTCTTTAAGATTGATAGTTAACTTATTTCTATTTAAATATATGTGTATTTAAATACATCTTGATTTATGTCTATTTAAATGGAGGCTTCAATTGAGGTAGAAAAATTACATATATATAGAGAGAGAGAGAGAGACAGACAGACAGAGAGAAAGAAAGAAAGAAAGAGTTGTTTTCCAAAATTTCCATTCTGTGTTTAAAGCGATAACGTACTACCTTTTTGTAGTTTAAAGTGACTGGTGAAGTGTTCTTTTATTTTTTTTTTAAAGACCCATATCAGCTATTATCAGGTTACTAGACATTTTTAATGATATATTGGCTGTGATCACTGTACTTTCAAATGCTTAGAGTGATAAATTAAAAAGACAAAATAATTTATTTTTACCTCAGTTGGACATTTTCTCCCACTTTAAACTGAAACCAGAAATCCAATGCCAAAAATATCTTTCCAAATGAAAAATGAGACAGTTTTAACTTATATCTACATAGCTTACTTTAGAGTACACAGATTTTCACGTACATTACCTCTTTTATCCTCTGCAAAAGCCCTAAAAGTGTTGGTATGATTATCCCCATTTTACATTTAGAGAAACTGAGCCTCTGAATAGTGAGCAAAGAAACTCAGACTCTAATCATCTGATTCTATGTTCAGGTCTGTGGCTACCTAAGTATAAATTTAACACCTTACTTGGTTTAAAATCTTAGATAACTTCTATCTCTTCCTTTATCCCAGTTGTTTTAAAAGATGCACTTTAGCCTTGTATTTTGTATATTTTAATATTTTGAGCTGGCAAATTTTTCTCTTCAATTAAATAAGTTGTTTATCTGGTAATGCTGTTAGCCTTTTCCAAGGTATCACTATGACTGACATTTGTTGCTGGGAGAAAAATATTTGAAGAATGCACCTCAACTGAAATGAGATATATAATGCTTAGTTCAGAGAAGGTAGAATATAAATTCTGTTTTTTATGGCTAAGCCTCATGAAATGAACTACGAGAAATAATATGTATGAAAAGTGAATTTGTTCTGATTTTAGTTGGCATCAAAGGGACCAGCATAGCTTAGGTGTAAAGTATTTAAAGAAATGAACTTCAAAAAATTGTTATATGTAAATTTTGGTGTCTACTAGAGAAAAGCATTTTAAAATGTGCTGACTTGGGTTTCTAGGAAGGATAAAATTAGTGTCCTAATTAATGTAAATTGTCAAGGGAAAGGCCAAAATCCTGGAATAAATGAACTAAAATAAACATAGCATAGCTTAGTATTTAAGGGCAAGTACTACTAGACTGCGAAGTTCCAGTGCCAGTTCTGTCACTTTAGCTATATGATTTTAGATAAGTTACTTAATCTCTCTGCTTCAGTGTCCTTATCTGTAAAATAAGGGTAATAATACCTATAATTATAGGTATAATTCCCATCTCTTAGAGTTGTTGAAAGTATTACATAATACTTATAAACCATTTAGAATAGTACCTGGAACAGAGTTAGTGCTTAGTTTTTGCTAAATAAATAAAATGCAAAATGCAATATAATCTTTGTGATAAAGAAGTCCCCAACATTCTGCAAATACAAAATAAGATGTGGAAGTAAGATTACAAGCTAAATGCAAGTTAAGACAAAGTAAAAGTTTATGGGGGAGTTGCCTTTTTAACTGCATCAGTGAGGGTACCATGTATAAGGAAGGAACAGTATTAGGACACCTTGTTCACTGTCAGTGAGCTTTCAGTTTCAGGTTAATGTTTTTTCTTCTGTTTTTTTTTTTTTTTTTTTTTCCAAAATAGAAATAAACTCTTTATCATATAAATGATTCAATTGCAATATAAATTTGTTTTTAAAATACAGCAAACATTAAGGAAAAAATTAAAACCACTTGGGTTCTACTACTCAGAGATAACCATTGTAATATTTTAATGAATATCTTTCTAAACATCTATGCAAATATACATACATAAATTAAGTAGGTAAAATTTTACATAAATGGTTTCATACCGTGTGTTCTGTTGTGTGTCCTACTCTTTTCATTTAACTACATTGTGAAGATAGTTACATGTTGATGAATATAGTTGTATAAAATTGTGTTGTCTGCATTGCATTCTGTCGTATGGACATATTGTAATTAACAGCTTCCTTGCTGATGATCATTCAGATTATTTCCAAGATTTCCCTGTTATGAACAACATTGCAATAAGGGAAGCATCCTTCTACTTAGATAGTTATACCTGTGTTCTGTTATTTCTTTAAGATGAGTATCTAATTGCTAGGTCAAAGAATACATACATTTTAAAGTTTGACATATCTGATTCTTTATCTTCTTGCCAGTATATTTTGTTATTAACCTTTTTTATATGAAAGAAGACAATATCTCTGTGCTTTTATATGTAGCTCTTTGATTATTAGTGAATGTTAAGTTCAGGCATTTCACATATATATATTTGCTGTTTCAAGTTTTTTTGTGAATAACCAATATCTTTTGATAAATATGCCTTCTTAGAAATTACAGGTAGACTGTAGAACCCCTAAAATGATATAAGATATAAGGAAATATTACATAGGCTTTGCAACTAAGGGTGCAGAATTTGCTGAGTCACAGACTTGTGTCAGTCTTTATTTCTCTGTTTTTACCTCCTTTCTTCCTCCCTAGGGTTGTCAGTTCGCTTGCTCTGTAAGAGTCTACGGCAGTAGGGCAAAGGTTGGACCAAAGACAGCTTTTGGAAAAAGCATCTTAACTCTGATCTGCTGCCTGGCTGCTTTCTTCATTCTTTTCCTCTGCTTGGCACTTTTCGTCTGTTATAAAATGTTTCTTTTCTTTCATTTGAGTCCTGTGACTGGTATGACAATTTCTATTTATTCTCTTGCTGTTTCTGTGGCTCCAAGCAGGGCTGATTGACCACTTACTCTGTGTCAGGAGCTGGGCCGGGCACCGGGGAGACAAGGATGAATAGGACTTGGTTCCTACACCTGGTGCTCACCTTCTCTCCAGGGTGGCATTACAAGTGAGGTGTGTGCTGATAATAGGTGTGCAGGTAAAGTTCTTTGGGAAGTATTTCTAAAGGACACATTCACACTGGGTCTTTAAGGCTGAGTCAAGGTTTGTTTTGAAAGAAGAAGGGGGGAGGACAAGGGGAGGGGAATGTCAAGACTCCAGGCAGAGGTGCTAGTGTGAGCAGAGCTTGAAGGTGACATGTACCCTGGCATCAGTCGCTGGCTCTCCCCTGGGCCTCTTGATGACATAACTGTGTTCCTGGGCAGTAAAGTTTCCTCCTCACTGTCTCCTCATCTGCATTTATAGGCTACGACATCTTACCTTTTCCTGAGACATGGCATTTTCCATCAGGTGGAATATTGCATCCCTAGAGGGCTCTTGCAAAATTTAGCAGTGTTCTTTCTGTTTTGCTACAAGTAAACTATTAGTAAACATTCAATGTGATATTTTAAACTCATAATGAAATAAAGTGAGACCATTTTAGAATTTTAAATTTTAGAACTGTATTTTTTTTAATGTGGTGCTATATATTCAAGGTATTAAAAGAAGAAATACAAATCTCTTACTCTGTTCATCCTTATAAAAGCAGAACTGAGTCAGGCTGTGACTCACCTACCTGGATTAAAGCATCGTAGATTGGGCTTTGAGCATTAAACTTTTATCCCTCCTCTACTGCTTAGTGTAATAGTATACATATGATAATAAAAATGTTTATAGTTTAGCATTGTACAGGTCACAGGGTACTTTGCCTTATCATCCCCCATAACCCTAGGAAGTATAACATTATTGTTGTCCTCTTTTGCTGTTAGGGAAACTAAGCTCTGAAGAAATTAAATTCACTTCTTCAAAGTCTCACAGATCTGTTAAGTGGTAGAGTCAAAACCTGAGCCTAGGTCTTCTGATTCAAAGTCCAGACTCTTTAGCTTTTAGGGGAGGCTAGCACAGTTGATTTGAGATTCTAGATTTTGTAACTTTTAATACTGTGTTTTGCTAATTTATCTTTTAATAAAAGAGAGGGGGAAAAGACAGTTATCCTCTCTAACAGACCAGCAGTTATCTGTGAATAAACCCAAATCAGTCCTGTATTTAGAGTAATAGATTTGTAGGTACTTGTAAAAGTTGTCAATTTAAAAGATATATATATTATAAACTCAGGCTAGCATTTTACATTTGAGTTACTTAGGTAGATACAATGGAAGGGATTAAATGTTGTCACTCATGGACTCCAAAAAGGTGGATGAAATGCTTTAAGGAAAGAACACAACACCAATAATTAGAAATGTTAATGTTCTATTCTGTCTCTTTTAACTTGCTGGTATCTTCGGCAAGTGGTTTCTTTCTGTTGGGGCTTCAGGCTTCTCACTGAGAGAATGAAAGGGTTGAGCTTTATGTACGCTGAGGTCCAAATAAGTCCTAATATTTTTGAATCTGTGCTCCTTAACTTTACTACTCATATTCCAGGATTCCAGTCTGCTCACTGCTTTTCTTTAAAACATCACCTTCAAGTTTTTTGACTCACCAACTTACTTACTCGACAACATGATTTAAAAGTTTTTAAGATTCTCTTTATATGTATTTTCATGTTTTACAAACAGTGAATATGTTGGTGATTTTGTTTGTAGCAGATAAGCAGAGTTTATGGAGTACCATGCCAGCTAAGTAATGGGTCAGTATAAGTCCAGTATAATATGGATTTATAATAATAATGGTAATAACCACCATACATTTAAGTAGTGCTTTACAGTTTGCAAAGAGCTTTCACACAAAAAGCTCATAATTGATCCTCACAATTTTTTCCTTGGGGTAGATTTGATAAGTTTCACCTTTGATTTACTAATTCTTCTTAGGAACTCTGTCATAAGGAAATAATTCTAACTTCCTGACAACAGTTAAAAGACATTTATCATTCTGAAAATAGCTATCTATAAGTAGATTAAATAAACTGAGGAACATCCATAGTCATTAAAATTTTCATGAAGATTAGATAATAATGTAGAGTACATTTGTTATTAGTGGAGAAAGGAGGGTATGAAGTTGAATATATAACTGCGATTACAGTTATTAAAATAAAAATGTTAACGGTACCAAACATTTACCCTTTATGTAGGGGGAGAAACACTGCCCAGATATATGCCCAGAATTGTGTTATGTGCTTGTGTTGTGGGAGAAACACAAAAAAATTCTCTGGGCCTCAGTGTCCCTGTTTGTATAACAGGGCTCACAAAGCTCATTGTACGACAGTGTTTTTGACTTTTTCCAGACTGCTCTAAGTCATTTCTTTGTCCCCACTGTGTCCCCATTATAGATAATTACTGTATCTCGTTGTTTCCGGACTGTCTTGCAAGGCAGCTGAGTGTCTTAGAAAGAGCCCTAGATTGTGTTATAGCCTCTAACCAAAGAATTGCCTCTAGGTGAGGGACGGTGTAGCTCAGTGGTAGAGTGTGTGCTTGGCATGTATGAGCTCCTGGGTGCAGTCCCCAGTGCCTCCATTTAAATACGTAAATAAATAAATAAATAAACTGAATCCCCCCCCCCCCCAAAAGAATTGCCTCTTAACTCTTTGGTTCTCTAACTCACCGAGCCTCTTACTCATCGTGACATTAAGCGAGTCTCTTAATCTTTCTAAACCCTACCTAGATCCTTTTAAAATAAGAAAGCTGAAGTAAACAACCTCTTCATTTCCTTCTAACAATAAAGTTCTATAATTCCTCACAATCTTGTTTTGAGCACATGCGTAGTAAAAACAAAACACACAATAAATTGGTTACTCTTAAAGTAGCAGTGATGGGAGTGTATATTGATAAAATCATTTTAGAAAACAATTTGACATTTTCCATTTGTCTAGCTTCACAAATAAGAATGTCTGCTTTTATTGATTACCTATATGCAAAGCATTTTTTACTCTTTATCCCTAATTTTCACAATAACCCCTTTAAGTTTTTATTATTATCCTCATTTGTGCTCGGTTTAGTAATTAATTACATAACTCCTTGGTAGAGGAGGAATTTTAACTAAATCACTGAAACAAATACGTATGGACTATTTTTGATATGTTTTTCTCCTTCATATTATGGAAAGATAAATTGGAAACAATTTTTGTCACCATTTAAAGATAAGTAATTTAAAAATAAGCTCTGAATAAATCAGTAGACTGAGTTTTAGATAGACAGCTTTTCTTTAAAATGTGCCTAAAAGTCTGGAAGATTTCCCAGATGCCTGGTAGTATGTGAGTTTGTGGGTACTTGGGCATTTACCACTCGTACGTCAAGCCCCTACACTGAGTGTTAAAACTGAACCTAATTAGAAGAGAAAACGAGAGAAACAACACCTGTATTTGTGATATACTAATTGTGGCGGTCACTTTACCCAAAGTTCGCTGAACTATAGCCGCTAAACTAACCACAAAAAGGAAAACTTTCTCTAGCTTAGCCAAAAAAAATTTTTTTTTAGATTTAGTTTGTAATGTCACTTAGGATTCTTCCTAAAGGCTTGTGAACCTTCACTTTCTTTTAATAAGCCTTCATACTGACGGGGTCCCCTGAGAATGAAATCATCTGAGCGGAATGTGCCTGTGTCTTAAAATCTGATAAACGTCACTTCATGGTATTTAGGAGATTAAAAGAGACTTAAAACACGTAAATGTTACTTTCAGGTTATTATAGCCAAGGAAGCCTGTGGCCCAGCTATCAAAACAGCTTAGCTTCAGCAAGTTCTGAGCAGTGGGCTTAGCCAAATTGGTTAGCCCACTTTAGGACTGACTGTACTGTCACTTAAGTTGACCCTTAACTTATGATATAGAATATGATCATTTCAGCTCTGAGACACATTTATGTGTCCCTTTGCCTCAACACTAATTCATCATCTGCTTTATAGTAATTCCACCCAGACGTCACCATCAAGTCCACTGGAGGCTACTAAAGGATGTGAGGGATATATTTCCTCATCAGTGACATTAGTTTATATCTCCTTATTAAGATACCCATTAAATTCATACTGGGAGAGATAACACGAACACTAATGCACTTTACATCTTCCATCAGTGCTTTTTATTTATTTCTATAAAGGAGTTATTAATATCTGAATTTCAGAGTACAAGAGAACGCAAAGCTTTTAGTAATGGTCTATAATCTTTTACTCTGGTAAGATGTGAGAGATGTGAAAAGCAAAGACATCCATTATTATGTTGTCATTTTTATTCTCTTTCCCTCTCTAAAACATAGCCATTAAAATGTACATAATACCATTTATTTTAAAAGTTAGTTAATATCTCTTACTTTTATACAATCTCCTCTTTGAAACAAAATATATTATCCTAGTTTCCCTGTACTTTATCTTTATAAATTATCTTTGTTTTCTAAGTTTAATTTGGAAGTTAGAATATGTACAGAGTTTTGTGTATCTTTTATGTGACAGCCAGAAAGTATTCACTGAGTGTACTGTGCGAGGCTCTGATGAGTGAAGGGGTATAAAAGAAAATGCCCCATGTGAAAAATAGTCCACATGTATATACAATCTCACTATTCTGATGAATTCCCCACCACACTGCCTTAATCAAAATAGATATTCAATAAATACCTCTTCAGTCCCATTCATTAGTATGTCCATTTGAGACACTTGGCTAAGTTGCTAATGTGACTTTCCATTTGAAGAATCCATAAATTATTGAGGGCCCATAGCAGCAGCATGGTCCCCTTCTGTTTTGCTTTGGGGTTTTGCTACCATTGCTTTTTCAAAACTGGTGGTATGAAGTGATTAATGCCACGAAGGGGCAATTTGGCAAATTTCCTAACACACACATTTCTTTTAGTCTCACTGCCACCATCATTACCTTCCACCTTTGGTCCCGACTTTGAGTGTGTTATCTCAGGTGCACAAAGAAAGTTAGGCAATGGCACTTTTTTAGTTTGCTGCTAGTACCAAACTTTCTTTACTGTGAATAAAGCACAATATCTTAGACTCACGGTAGTTAATTCTATGCTAACATTCCCCTCCCCACTAATAATCACATGGTTGAGTACCAGTACCCACAGATCTGCATTAGTTTAGATTCAACAAGAGGTAGACTGTAAGAGAGGATTCGATGTACAAAAGATTTATTGAAGGTGGGAGTGGAAGAAGGTGGGAAGGGCCTTCAGACTGCAATGCAGATGTGATACTTGTAGAAGCAGAGAGGGAAGGAAGGAGGGCTGGGTAGGAAGGGTCCTGGACTGCGACTCAGTTCTAAGGAAGGTTCATCCAGCTTGATAGGAAGTCCTTAAGCCAAGGGTGCCCATTGGAGGAGCCCTGTGTCTCACCCAGTGGGCCTACCTTAGCACCAGTGCTGTGCTTGGTCGCTGGCTGGGAGCAGCCTGAAGGAAATATGGCTTGAATGCAGTGAGGATCCAGAGGCGCAGTACTTGGAGCCGCCAATTAATTATCTTCTCTGCTGCAGAAGATCTAAGGGACACATTTTATGGCTTCTCTACCAGTTGCATGACTTCAGATAAGTTTAGCACCTCTCTGAACCTCAGTTCAGACTGTAATACTGCCAATGCGGGGTTATTGTAAAGGTTAAATAATATATTTTAAAAACTTGGAACATGATAATACTTAATAAATGTTTGTTCCCTTTATGCCCCACCCCCTTCTAATAGAAAGTGATAATTTTCTACCTTATTTTTTTTTTAGAGGAACATCATTAGGGTAGAAAATGTGCCAAGGTTGTCTGTACCAGTGATGCTCAAAGTGTGTTCCACAGATCAGCATGTTACCCATCTGTGGCAAAATACGGAACTTGTACCAAGTGTAAGTCAGCTATGTCTATAATCACACTGCTTAGTTCAGATGCATTTTTTTTATATCAAGACATTCTCAATGAAGAAAGCAGTGTATTTAATTATATTCTGACACAAGCTCCTTAGTTAATGCATATTGGCACTTTGAGTAGCATCGTGGTTTAGTCAAATACAAAAAGCAAAATATAATACATCTTTTTAAAAATCGGATTTTCTTTTTCTGTGTGTATGAGACTTCATCATATGTGTCCTGCTTGTCTGCTATGGAAGAAACCACCCAAAGCTGGGCATTGGCCAATTCTTACATATGTCAGTGATAGCCAATGGCAATGTTAGCATTGGTCAGCTTCAGGGCCTGTGATCAGATGTCAAAGCAGGCAGGTTTGTCAGTCATATTTCTAGGCCCTCTTCCCAACTCATTTATCAGCAAATACTCACTGAGCTTCTCCCTGCGAGGTACCGTGTGCCTGCTGAGACATGCTGCTCTGTTACGCCCTTGCTGAGCCCACAGGTTGTGACGCTCCGCTAAAATGCACTTTCCTTCACAGGTCCAGGGACATCAAAGTCCCATTCCCTCAGTGATGCAAAGGTGACTTTATCTCCCAGTTACATATTTACAGTTCAAAATTTGAGCCTATTAATGAAAGGATGTAAGACAAATTTTTTTCTTAATTGATTCTTCAATTCTTAATTGAAATATGATCGGTTTACAATGTTCTATGTCTGGTATACAGCATAAAGTTTCAGTCATACATATTTGTTTTCATCTTTCTCATTATAGGTTGCTGCAAGCCATTGAATGTAGTTCCCTGTACTATACAGTATAAACTTGTTGTTTCTCTATTTTATATATAGTAGTTGGTATCTGCAAATCTCAAACTCCCAATTTATCCCTTCCCACTCCCTTTCCCCGCGGTAATGGTAAGTTTGTTTTCCATGATGACACATTTTTTAACTTGGATGCCCTAACTTAATCTATGAGCTATAATCTTTCTTTAGTTCTTTTCACCACGTATTCCAGAAATACTTGTCATCACATATCTATAAAGCTGCTAACTTCTGCCCTAAAGTAGGTATTGAATTTTCCCACAACCTTTTTTACTTTGGTAACCTTCTTCTATGGAATGACCTTGGGCAAGGAGACATGAATCCAGGAAGCCAATGAGACCTGTTCCTTGTATGTTTAAGGATTTAAGGTATTGGCTGTATATTGTTTTTAATTGCATTGAAAGGTATCCTGTCATATTTGAAACTAATTAGATGGAGATTCGGTGTATTTTTTTCCCATATCTTCCCAGATCTTTGATGGTTTGTTAACATTGATGTAGTAGACCAGGAATATCTAATTTTGCCTTCATAGTTTTAAAAACTAAAGTGCATGTTTCATAAAATTAAAGTGTCCCAGGAGTCAGTTAATATAAAGTAATATTTTACCAAGGTCATAAGTGATTTAATACGGAAGATCGTATTTTATCGTAACCATAACAGACCTAACAAAACCTAGGCAAATTGCTAGTTTAGAAATGATCTGAACTGATTTTCTCCCCAAAAACAAAATCCACGAGATTGCGTATATATGACAACAGGCATTATTTCATTGATCCCCAAGGCTGTAGATCTAGCAGCAGCTATTATAACATGTTTTGTTTTTATTATTGCACTGTTTAGTTAGTCATCCAAATTCTAGCCATTTCTGTTTATAGCAAGATACAGCAGCCCAGACCAGGCAGCACAGCTAGTCATACCTTTTTATTGATGTAATTCGACTTATTTTGGTTCGCTTCCTAGCGTCTAGCATTTTGTGAAGCCCTAACATAAATTATTGGCTTGTATAACCCACTGCATCACCTTCACCCAGAGATTTGCTGCCTGTGCAGTTCCTTCATTTTCAAGTGTGAGAGATTTATTTTTCCTTAGCAAGTCCTCATGTTTCTGCACGCGTGCACATGCACACTTGCTTGTGAATGTATGTGGGCATACAGGAATGCCAATGAGATAGTAACATATTCTTGGTTAATTCCTGCATGAAATTCTGGAGAAATCTTTTAGCTTATAGATTCTGGTTGCTGTGTTCTGAGATTGACTTGATCATGAACAGTATGGTAGTATTTTGTTCCAGTTTTGCTTATTTTTCCTGGGAATTCTGACTAATCAGGACTCTATACACTTCATGTCCTCAGTGAATTGACTGCATAACTGACCAATTGATACTTCATAAGCCAGTGTGAATGGCTAAGATAGTATTACAAATATTGTGCATCAGATCAGGCACTTGAGCCCTCATAGCACCCTATAAGATCGATGGAATTGTCCCTGCTTTACAAATGAGGACTTTGAAGCTCAGAAAAATTAAACACCTTACCCAAGGTCATATGTTTGTAGATGAAGGATCAGGATACTTTATCAAAAGAGTTTGTGTACATTATTTTATTTGATCCTTGTAACAGTCTTTGAGGTGGACAGAATAAATTCTTTTCTAATCCCATTTTAGAGCTGAGTAAAGAAGTTTAATAACTTACCCATGGCCACTATAGTGGGCCTCTCCTCTGAACCCTGATATTACTTGGCATTTATTAAAGTTTATAGGCCAATAGTGGCACTGGTCACACCATTGTAGTGCCCCTGTGGTTTCCCATTGGCTGATTTCTGTGAAGTGATTTGATATTGTCTCCCAGGTGGAGTCCCTGCTCACATACCTGAAGCACTCTTATAATGAAAAACAACAGGGGGAAAAGAGCCTTTCAGATCTGTTCACGTCATCCCCCTGCTTAAAACCTTCAAGTAGTTTCCAAAGGCTGCCTTCCCACAACCCTCCCCCCTCAAAAACAAAAACAAAAGAATACTTTAGCGTGGCAGAGGCTTCACATGATCTGTCTTCTTCCTCCCTTTCAGCCTCACCTTCTGCTGCCTCTTACCCTAAAACCCCTGCCACTAGCCCTTTAAGCCAGAGAGCTGAACTTCTTCACTGAGGTGAGGCCCACCTTCTGCTTTTGCTTCTTTGACTCCCTTTGCCTGATCTCTCCCATCATCCACGGGCTCCCCCTCCTCGTTCTCCACTGTCCAGCCAGGCTGTCTCTTCTTCTGTGAAGCCTTTCTTTACCATCCTGGGCGGAGTTATTATTCATCTTCTGTTCTCCGTGCTAAATGTTGTTTAAAAACAGCCAAGGATCTCAATATTCTCATATCCATGCTATTTATTGTGTGTGTGTGTCTCTCCGCTACTGGACTGATAAACTGTTTAAGGATGAGAGATGGAAGTTTACTCATCCCTTTCTCCTAACCCAGTGCCAAGCACACAAAATGGACTCAGGAAGGTTTGTGCCTGGAAGACAGAATGAATCAGTGACCTTCCTATGTGGACTAAGGACAAAGAATTCAACACTGAAGGGAATAGCCTGCCATTTGAAAGGAGAGGGAGACTGCACATTTGTATCAGATGAAATTACTGTCTTCATGTATTAATGTGCTTGGCTTTTGCATGTGTCTAGGAAGATAATGCAGGGCTTTGAGAAGCGGAGTGAGATGAAGGAGAAATTATACAGTAAATGAGCGTTTCCCTCAACCATTCCTTTGGTAATAAATTGTTATATGTTACTGAGTGCCTTTTTCTCTTCTAGTCAAACAAAGAGCTGACAAATGTTTTCAAAGTGTTATCAGCATTTTCTAATAGTTTGTCTTTCACTGACATTTTTAGTTAATTAATTCAGGTGCAGTAATAAATTGCTGCCCTTGTGCATAACCCAACTAGTGTATTTATAATGGCGATATAGGACAGATTGTTACCAGCTCACAAGGATGTGTGATGTGATGCCATTTGAAGCTCTGAAAATGGAGGGGGAAAGATTGTGTCTTTAGATAACTCAACCCTGAGTTCTGGCCCATTAATTATATTATACTTGCTATAAGTTTAAAGAGTCAAATAATTCCTTAGGTTTATTAGGAAAACAGTATTTCTCCCTGTTCCTCAAAGGCAACCGCTTTCAGTAATTTTAAGAGAGTCTCTTTTAGTATTTGCCTCCAAATCACTAAATAACCTGATAGTAATGCGACTTCTTAGAGTTTGTTTTAGGATTGATTATTACTGATTTCCTTCAGTGAAAGAGGAGAATTTAGCTCCCTTTTCACCACCTCTTTACTGCACTCATATCCCTTTCTACCAGTATAGGTTAGCATTTAAAACTACTGCTTCTATGTAAATTTCCCTCATAGAAAAGCCATGCAGTATATACTATGATTACTTTTTTCCTACCTAATGTTTTTTTGTTTTCTTTGAAGTTTATGATTCTCTTATTTTCACTTTGAATAATTTTCAATTTGCCCCAAAATCTCTAGCAGTTATCTAAATCTCCTCAAGGTGTTCACATGTGACAGATATACAGTCAATTACTTGTCAGGTATTCAGTCAATTTAATCTTTAGAAGAAATCTCTCCTGGAGCCTTCTGACCTGCTCCAATCTCTCTGCTCTCTATGCCTTTACTATAATCCTGGGGATTCCTATCCCTTCTTTTGTGTTGAAATCCATTTCCTGAATGGATTCCATGTCTTCCTCTTTTTCAGTTTACTTTCTTGTTTTCTTGGAGCATTTCCTCCTATAGCTTCCTGAGAAATGGTGTAGGGAGGTAAATTTTAGTGACTTTGTAAATCAGAAAATATCTTTATTCCTTTCTGGCTTCATTATATTTTAGCTTCCAGGGTTACTTTTGAAAAACCTAAAGATAATTTGATTCCCCTTTTTAAAAATGTGATCTGTTTACTTACTTTGTTTTGCTTCCTTTTGTTTTCTTTCTGGAAATTTGTAGGGATTCCTCTTGTCCTCAAGTGTTTTGAAATTTCAGACTGATGAGCCTTTGAGTTTATTTTTATCCATTGTGCTAGGTACTTAGTGGATCCTTTTAGTCTGAAAATTCAAGTCATTAAATCCTGGGAAATTTCTTTGAATTATTCTGTTTATGATTTCTTCTCTCTTTTTTTTTTCTCTCTCTTTCTGGACTACTGTTATTTAGGTATTAGATTTCCCACACTTATCCTCTAATGTTCTTATCTCTTCTCTTCTATTTTCCATCTCTGTCTTTTTTGTTCTGCCTCCAGAGAGATTCCCTTAACTTTACATCTTGCCCTTCTGGTTTTCATTTTTCATATTTTGAATTGCCAAGGGCTCTTTTTCTCTGAATAGCATCCTGTGTAGTATTTTCCTGTATCCATCTGAGCATATTAATGATTTAAACAAGTTTTATTCTTGTTTTTGTTTTTGGTTTGATCTTGATAATATCATTTGCCTTAGAAGCTTTTCTTACAAGTTTGGTGATACTTGATTGCATATTTCTTTTTAAGAGGAAAGGACTGGAAAACACTGAAAGCTCTTCATGTCTGGACAGAGGTTGTTAACTGTGGGGTTCACTGTAGGGTCATTTGGCTGGGCTCTTTTCTTGAGGAAACACCTAATGTTACTCTGCTTGGGCCTTTCGTCTTGGGCTTGTCAAGACTCTCTCAGTTATCCACCTATGAAGTATTTGCCTGTATTCTGGAAGCAGAGTGGAGGGGAAAGAGGACTGGTGGTCTCAGCATTTAATATGCATACCCTCATTTGATCACCTTGTTTTCAATACAGCCCTTAATTGTGCTGTTTCTCTCTCCGAAGAATAGAATTCTAGTTTATTTGCTGGGATTTAAGAGTGATTGTTGCCTGACTCTGTGGAGGGGATCTGGAAATACAATTGTCTTACAGATTTTCAACTAGTCTTCCTGTTTTTTAATTGAGGTATAAGTGGCATACAACACTGTATCAGTGTCAGGTGCATAACATATGATTCACTATTTGTATACGTTGCAAAATGGTCACCCAGTCTTCATTCCTAACCCCAGTTTTTACTGCTGCTTTAAGAAGTACATGGAGCTCTCAGTTCCAGAGCCAGATAGTTGTTATTGAAGTGTAGCTCACATCGCCTCTCAGCCCCACTCTTCTGGCTTTGGATTCAACTTTTTAAAGTCTGCGAAGTTAGTTACCACTTGTCCATCTGCTTTTCAGCTTCCAAAATTTTGTTATTATTATAACCTCTCCTGTTCTCTCTCTTTGTTGGATTTGCATATAAGCACAATACGTACCAGGCACAATAATTTAAAACATTACTGTCTTCTCATTAGAAACAATGGAAACAAAAAGAGAGAAAATCCCATTACTAACGTGTTATTGGAGTTTCTGGAGGTTGCAAAAGTAAATGTACATGCTTCAGTGTGCCGTCTTAACACACAAGTCCCCAAAAGAAGTTTTTAATGGAGGAAGAAGGTTTTTAAAAGGTAAAAGAAAACAGTGAACTTTAAAATGTTCTTTTTATTTTAACCAAACTCAGCCTGATTTTATTGCATTTCCAACAGTAGAAGAATGAGATCCAAATACAACTAGTGAACGTCTAGAAACCACAACCAGGCTTTTCTGAATATTTGTCTTTTCCTGGTCAAGAATTAAAATCTAGAGAGTTACAGAACTTAGAGATCAGAAATATTTCCTCTAATTTCCAACACTTTTCTCCAGTATTCCTAAGAGTTATCTTTTTTGATGAGACACTAAGTGATGAGGAATGTATTACCTTTTGAGACCATTTACACATTTAGACTGTGAAAATAAGGAGGGAAGTAGGTTAGAAGACTGGTTCTGTCTCTCTGTAATGTTTATCCATAATATACATGTTATAAAAACAGTATCTTGGGAACAGCATTATTTGATATTCTGGGGCTTTAAATCAGATAGATCAGAGTTTTATTGGTCTTATTATTTGTGTAACCTTTAGGAATTGCTTTACACTCGGAACCTGTATCTTCATCTGTGATGCAAAGATTAAATACAGCGGCCCACCACATCTGCCGGTTTGGCATCTGCAGATATGGTGGGCCCATGTACTACGTCATTTTATATAAGGCACTTAAATATCTGCAGATTTTTGTATCTGCGGGGTTCCTGGAACCAATCCCCCACTGATACCAAGGGACGTTTGAGGGTTTGTAAACTTTAAATAGGGTATAGTATTAAAGAACCTGGCAAAGAGCTTGGCACATAGAAGCTCAGCATTAAATGATACCCAGTTTTCCTCTTATTGATTTAATCAGGGAAAGCTTTTTCAGTGTATAACATTTGGACTATACCTACAGAGAGGGTAGGATTTTAATAGACAAGCCAGAGATGGAGAGGACTAGGACAGACCTTCCAGACTAAAGGAATAGCATGGCAAAGGTATAGCTGTGTCAAGAATCAAAGTCTGAGACTTGTTTAAGGAATGGCAAGTATTTCTGGGTGTTTGGATTCTGGTGTGGAGCACATGAAAGGATGCAGCATAATGTGAGTGAGGCTGGGATGGTTTTAACACAGGGCATCTCGGCAGGAAAATTTAAAAGTCGGTGTTCTCACATATTGCAGTTCTGAGTGAGACAGCCAAATCAAAGATCCGTTGGGGACTCAAGGATCCCTTTGTTAAAACTTACTTTTAATATGGCTATTTAACAACTTGATCTGATAGAAATCAAAATTGTAATGGAAATTATTGATAAACCTGGAAAAATGTGTGTTACATATATAGTTACTCTAAACAAGTCAAAAACATAAGTAAAGAATATGACCAAGGGAAGAAGATCACTATCTTCATATTTCAAAGGCTGTCGGGGGAATAAGGAGTAAAATTCGACCTTGCTGATGGCTTAGATTAATATAAATAGATAGAAATCAGAAAGGGGGGATTTGGGGTTCACATGAGAAATAGTATTTTTTGTCAGACAGAACTGCCCAACAATGGAATGGAAAGCTTGGGGGATGAATCTGGTCATTAGAGGCGTATATACTAAAGCTAGATAGATGATTGTCAAAGATGCCCTAGAAAATGGGTCTATTCTGTGAAAAGGTAAAACCAAGTGCCTTCTAAGGTTCTCCTCTTTTTCATATGATTCTGTGCCTGACCAGGACTCTTACATCATCTCAGTGTAAATCTTGCATCAAGCTTTGCCCAGAACAGCCTGTTGCATGAGCTAGGACTTTGAGAACTGTTACAAATACCCAGAGGCAGTCCCTTTCTTTAGTCAACTGTTTCAGCTGCTTCAGAGTCCTCCAGTAGCTGTCACTAGAGCAGACTCCTGATGGTGCCTTAACCAGGGACTTCGCAGTTCTGTCGAACACAGTGAGGCAGTCTCATCCACGTGAAGCCTTTGGTGCTGTTCCGTCAACCTCACGGACATCCTCACCCAAACAGGAGCCTCCAGACACCTTGAGACGGGGCTTGCTAGCCCCTTGTGGCCATAGAACTCTTTTTTTCTCTTTATCTTAACTGAAACCTGAACCCCTTCCATTGGAGACTTGTTTTCTGATACTCCACAAGAGCCAGAAGGGGATGGAGGAGGGAGGGGTGCGTAGTTTGTCGTTTCTCCAGACTATGACTTTTCCCTTCTCCTGTAAAAACATCATCCTTCTTTGGAGATGTTCAACTGTTCACTCTCCATCACACCCAGTCACTGTCATCTGACATGCTGGTTACTTCTTTGGGGCACTCGGAGCTTGGAACCTTGCTTACGGTCTTTCTAGGCTGTTACTCCTATAGTAACTATGCTCTATCCTAAAGTCGTCCCTTGTTTTTCCTGTACCAAACTGTGTTCTGCTTCCCATATTCTCGCTTGTTTCTGTGCTTTTACGCATACAGTTTCCTCTATTCGGAATACTATTTCCCTACTCTTTACCTAATAAGATCCATCTTGCACTGTGTGGCCAAGTAGGTCATCACTTCTTTTCCAAGCATACCTGTCTCCCCTAGACTTGGTTAGGCATCCTTCCTCTGAGTTCCTATCATTTTCTCTAATGTGCTATTTATTACTCTTTCATATATTAATGTTTTGGATTTTGTAATGTCTTTTCCATTTTATTATTACCTTAAAAGCAGGAACTGCCTCTTCTTTATTTTGTAACTTCTGCCCATGGCTTCGCCTATAGAAGGTGTTCAGTACCTACTGGCTGAGTGCACACGTGATTCCAGCTGCTTGTCTTCTTTGTACTTATTACAGGACTGAAGGTGGAACAAAAAGAAGTAGACTTGGTGTTGCTGCTCTAGCTAGTTTATATCTAGCTCAAGTTCTGTTTGAAACGTATATGTTCTTACTTGTTAAATAAATACACTACACACACACACACTGATGGATTTAGGTTCAGAACGTAAGTCTGCCTTTTACCTCCTATAGTTCTACGCTTTTTACCTGTCACCCCACTTTTGTGTTTCTGTCAATTTTCCGATCCCCTCACTTCAGTCTTTTGGCATTTCTTAGCTTCAAAATATTGTGAATATATTGTTCACCGTGGATGTTTCTTTTTTGGTGACTCTTGTCTTTTAAGACTGTGGTCTGTTACATCCACGACATGTCTGATTTCATTGAGACCAAAAATAACAACATATAGTCTTAACTAAAGGAAGCTGGAAAGTAATGAGGGAAGTAGGAAGAAAAGGCACAGCATTAATGGTTTAGTATAAAAAACAGTACTGTCCTTAGGAATAGCTATTGAGGAAAAGGGATGAGAACTAACAATTGTGAAATACTTATAACTCACAGACTGTGTTGGGAGTTTTACATACATTTGTATTTATTCCATCCAGTAATGCTATGAAGCAGATGTTGTTATATGCATTATGTAGATGAGGAACCGGAGCCTCAGAGGGGTTAAGTGACTTGCTCAAGGTCACAAAGGTGTTAGCTTGCAAACCTGGAATTCCAACCCAAGACCTTTTCACATTTTAGTTCCTCTCCTATACTACATACATTTTAAATTGGCTTTTTATTAGATTATTTTTGATTTAAGAATTTTGGAAGTTAGCTAGGAGGTTAATGTGAAAGTGACAGTTTGATGATAGAAGATAATGTGGTTCATTAACCTTGGCATAGTTCTTGAACAGCTAATTGATTTGATGGGGTGGTTTTGTGTCATAACCTGTTCAAAGATTATAAATAAATAATGCCAGCGAGTAATACTTAAATACCAATGGAGCTCTCATTTACCAAATCTCATTAACACAATCTAAAATTTGTGCTGATTTTTTTGTATTATTTTGGGGGTTTTTTTAGACAGTTGTCCAAAAATAGATTATTAACATATTGCATAAACTTCATTCTCAGTTCACTTTGTCCAGAAAAAATTGTATTCCCACTTTATTGTAAGAAATTAAATCAAATGATTCCTTGGCCAATCCTTTCTTTCTCCCCTCAACACCCTGCTACATATACACATTCCTCTTCATATACACCTATATGTATACATATCCACGCTACATATACATGTTCCTCTAATGCACTTACCTGCCTGTGAGCTTCTTAGGCTCTTTCCTCCATCTACACTGACTTTCCTTCTTTCCCAGTACTTACTGCCCAGCTTGGCTCAGCTCTGTTTCCGTCACATTATGGCTTAGGTCCCTACACTTCAAGAAAGCTTTTCCCAGAGATTTCTCCGTAAGTCAAATAAGCAAATATGGATTTCATCCCTGCAATTTGCAACTCAGTTCCCAAGAAAAGTTTATTAATTACCATGTACTTGGCATGATGTTAGTTGTCAGGTATTTTATGATAAATAAAATAGATCTCTGCCATTAACACTGTCCTGTTGTAAGTATTATGTAGGATCTACAGGAGCAAATTATGTAATCTCTCTGTATCTCAGTTTCTTCATCTGTAACATGGGGATGATAATAGTACCTGCTTTGTCATAATTCTTACAATGAGGATTGAATAAGTTAGTATTTGTATAGTACATGTTAGAGAAGGGCCTAGCATATAGAAAATGGTGTAGAATTGTTTTATTTACCAAAATAAAACTGAACTTTGCAATTACTTTATCTAATTCTAAAAAGTCCTATTGGTATCTTTACTAGTATCAAAATACATTTATAGATTGGTTTGTAGAAAAATGTCATCTTGATAATAACAGATCTTCCTATCCAAGAATAGGGTGAGTTTCCATTTATTAAGACCTCCTTTTGCACCCTTTAACATGTTGATCACCATGTCACACAAATCTGAGTGACAGTTGTGTTTCCTCAAGGGCACCCACTCCACAGTGGGCAGTCAGAGTGTTAATAGAATATTAAGGTTTTCTTGATGTAGATCTCACCATTTGGTTATATTTCTTTGTAGATATTTTATATTTGTTGCTATTTAAAAAGGCATCGTGTCAGAGTCTAATTCACTGTTATTTATATAAAGGAAGACTACTAATTTTTGTTCTTAAATTTTCTACTCAATTTGTGATGAGTCTTCAGTTGGTTTGCTTAGATTTTCTAGATGTATAATCATATTTCTAAAAATTGGTCATTTTTACCTCTTCCCCTCCCCCCAGTTTTTCTAGTTCTTAATTCTTTCTCTTACCTGATTTGTGTTAATTAACTGTGGTAGGTAGTGAACATCTTTATTTATATTGTGGTTTTTGACTTGTGACCATTATACTTGAAAAAGATCATTATATACAATCTGGTATGTTTTTCCAGTTTGATAAACAAGGTCACTTAATGCTGTGCTTTGCTTTAACAACCAAAGATTTTGTCCTGTTCTGAACTAGTTAATTCATCTATTCTTTAGTTTTTCAGTCTGTCTTCCAAAAACTTGAACGTCCAAATTTGGCTCTGAGCCTGACAGGATCTTACAAAATATTTTAGAGAATCTGGAGAACAAAAACTCAGACTCCTCAAAATAGATAAAGTTGGGGATAATTCTTCAGTGTCTCAAACCCCTTCCCCTTGAGCACTTAAAGTATATCCCAGCATGTATTTCATGTTCAAAATATGATTCGCTAACTAAAACCTCCGTGTCCTTGTGGAGAGCTGTCCCCATTGTGCCTGACACATGGTAGACACCCAGTGTTACCTGCCCATTGAGGAGCTGCTCAGGCCACATTCTCCCCATGCATTCACTCCAGGTATCTTCAGGTAAAGGGCAGAAGTAAACTTTTCCACCTGTATTAGTTTTCTCTTGCTTTATAACAAATTAGCACAAATTTCACAGCTTACACAACATGCATGTTTGTACCTCTGAGTTCTGTAGGTCAGAACTCTGGGCAGGCTCATCTGGTTTCTCTGCTTGGGGGCTGAAAAGACCAGAATCAAGGCGTTGGTCAGGCTGGACTCCTATCTGGAGACTCTTGGGAATAATCCACTTCCAAGCTCATTTAAATTGTTGGCAGAATCCAGTCCCTTGCTGCCGTAGGTCTGAGGTTCCCGCTTATTTGCTGGCTTTCAGCCAGGGCCACTCTTCGCTCCTAGAGGCCCCCTGCATTCCTTCTCACATGGCCCCTCCATCTTCTGACCAAAATGTCCCATCAAGCCCTTCTCACAGCTCAGATCTCTCAGAACTTTTCCTTCTGCTGCCTGCCAGAGAGAACTCTCCGCTTTTAAAGGCTCCTGTGATTAGACTATGCCTGTCCAGATAATCTCCCTTTGCCATAACCATAAAATAACCAGGGGAGTAACCCCAGGGCTAAAGGTCATGGGGGTCATCTGAAAATTCTGCCTGTTATCCCACCCCTCAGGCTCTTGTAGAAAGTTGTACTTGCTTCTGGGTTCACTTAGTTGTCATTTGTTTAAGAGGCAAGCTCCTTCGGGGTGGTGTCCATGGCTGAGTCACTTTGTGATACCCTGTCACACCTTGCACACGTTGCCTGTAGGAGATTACATATCTAATGACTTAATTATACTTTCTGTTAAATGAATTGTGCAATCCAAAGAAGAGCAAAATTATTACAGACCAAATTGTAAGAGCATCCGTCCAGTTGGAGGGGCAGTGTGCACTTCACAGTTAATTACCATTTTGTAGTTCTTTGGTTTTGCTTTTCTTTTTTTGGAAGCTCCATTTATTTACGGTCAACCAGAGAAACTGAACAATGGACACAGGGGCTTGGACTCTAATGCAATTCGAGTGAGGTCAGAATTCCACAAAAAAAATCTCACAAGACATGAAGTAGATATTATAGTAAAATTAATATTTTAAGGGGAAAAAACATTAATAAGAGAAAAGAGCATTCTGGAAAACTGTTCCATTTAGGGCACCTCATTACTGGATACTTTGAGGGAAACTGGAGTAAGTTCAGAGACATAAAGAATGATGAGGAGGCTGTAGGGATTAACTTACAAGCAAAGATTTTAAACAACTTAAATATGTATAGCTTAACTGAATAACAGCTGAGTCGAGATGCAACTGTTGTCACATGTCTAATATCAAGAGAAGGAAAGTGTTTCCCTGAAGAGCTGAGAGTCTCTTTCTAAGTATTGGAATTAAATGAGGAATGAGAAAACAATCTTTTTAAACCAACTTGTAAGCAGTATTTCAACTGTGTGTGGGGATGTGACGTGTCAGAGTTGAGTTCAAAGCCTGGCTCTTCTGCTTGCTACCTGTGAAAATTCAGACAACTCCTTAACCTTTTCAACTTTGTCATGTGTAGGATAGGAATTATACAGCCTATCTCTTGGGGTCATTATGAAGATTAAATGAGACGATGTAAGTAAGCCATCAGGTCCCATGCCTGGCCACAGGCTGCAAATCGAGAAGAATAGTAAATGTTACTGGTATTCCCAATATCATTTTCAGTCTTCAGTAGTTAAGAGTTCAGAGTGCTAGAGTCAGACAAACCAGGGTACAAAATCAAGCTCTACCGCTTATTAACTCTACCTCTGAGCCTCCAAACATAAGCCTGTGCCCAAATGTTTATAGCACCTTAATTCATAATAGCCCAAACAGGGGACAACCCAAATGTCTACCAACCAGCATGCAGATAAACAATTTGTTGTATAGTCATACAATGGGATACTGCTCAGCGATAAAAAGGAACCAAGTACGCATACATGCAACAGCATGAGTGAATCTCAAAAGCAAATGAAAGAAGGCAGACACCAGAAGCTAAATATTCTACAGTTCCATTTATAAGACATTCTAGAAAACTGTCTCTGCTCTGTTAAACTGTGGTCTCCTTGATCTGATCCAGCTCTCCACTCCAAGATCAAAGCCAGTGAACTGGAAGCAGAAATGGCTAAACTTGATCCATTTAGGGAGCAGGTTTCAGCTCCCAAGGGTATCAGGAATCCAGATTTGGCCAAAGGTCACTATGAGGTAGCTTGAGGCATATCAGAGTGCACAGGACTGTTCATACAAGGGCAGGGAGCCAGGGCGGAGCCTCCTGGTCCTGACACTGTGAACATCTGCTCTGATGGATCCTACACAAGTGTGTCCACTCACATAGCCTCCAGCCTCCAGAGAACATAACCTTTCTTTGATGACCACTAGTTAAAGCTGATTACAGTGCTATCAAGGGTCTGATTTACTTGCCTGTGATAAATTTCCAGTTGTGCTTTGCTTGTGTATTTGCAGTATGCTGAGTGACCCTCCTCAGTAACTCGCAAGAACTGGCAGTGATGGAGACCACACTTACAGATTAGGTTGACCCCAGAGTTGCGTCAGTTTAATAGTGCTTCTAGTTATTTTGTGGCAGACATAAGAATCTGAAGCAAAGGACCATCTTAATTGAAGTGTTTTTAATATGACAGATTTTATAATGATAAATTTGGCTCAGATATAACCTGTACCTCGTTAAAAACAACATATGATGCAAAGAAAAGAGCCTGTGATTAGAACTTACAAACTCAGATTCTGGTCCCTGGACTCAACCTGGTTATCCTTAGCAAGGCCACTTAACCTCTCACTTACCTCCCAGGGTAAATGAAGCAGGTGGATTGATGCTCTCAAAGTGCCATTTAGCTCAAATATGAACCCCATGATTCTAAGAGTAGTTGATAGTATGATTGGGAGGAGAAATAGAAGAAACTTCTCCATTCTTACTCCTAAGACCTTTTAGACTTGACTTGTAGGCTCTTCAGACTTCAGAATGGCAGGCCTCAGCTGTGTCCGGTATTTACATTATAACATACCTGTTTTGGAAAAGAACTGGCAAGGTTTATAAATGAGGATGGAAAAGTACTTAGGTTGTTCTTGCAGCAAGAGGCCCATAATCAAGTTTTTATACTTTTCCTTCGAGGTATATATTTGCAGTGACTCACTGTGAGAAACAATGTTATTGCTCGTATTAAATATTCTTTAAGTAGCTTTTCCATATCTTTGAAAGAGCTGTATTTTCTTCTAGGAAGGCAGATTTCATTTTTGACGTGGTGGTGCCCTTTTTTTAAAGCTCTTAATCTAGTTCTTTTTATGTCAGTAAAACCTTAGCATTTAAAAATGAATTGAAATATCGATAACTAGTCCTCTAGAGATTTTTGACTACATAAGCCAGAGTTCTAAAGTTAAGTCTTTGATGCATGTGTACATTTTTAATTTCTTATTTTCTCAGTTCCTCCAGACCCGTTCTCTTTGTAGTCACATTCACTGTAATCCCATCACGAAAGTGTGGATCTGTTCGTAACCTCTACTGAAGCATTGTATTAATCCACATTCCCTCACGGTAACAGACGGTTTGTATCAAACGTATCATGCAGCTTAGCTCAGGTCCCATATGGAACTCGTAAGGCACGCAATAAGTGGCCTTGTGTAGATGAATAAGGTTTGGAAGGGTAAGAGAGAGAAAGAGGGAGAGAGAGCGTCGTCTAAACCGAATTTTTCCTGCCAAAACCTAAATGACAAAATGATTCTTGAACCCCCAGAGTCTTTCCTGGCCTGGAAAAAATTGTGTTTAAAAAATAAAAATAAAGTTGAGCCCTTTGATATTAAATTAGACCTCTTAGCTCAATAGGAGGATGTTCACTGAGTACAAGAACTCTGCATCTATTTTCTCAAAAGTACAGGCACACTTATTTTTAAATATGATCTCCAGAGCTGCAAAGGGTCTTACCTAGTCAGTGGAGCACCATTTATCAAGCTGTATGAACTAGTTTATTTCAACTACAAGAGCTCTAGCATCATGGCTGATCTGCCTACATAGTGATTTGAGATGAACCCACCATGTGGCTTTGAAAAAATACTGTATTTTTATACAGAAAGGTGATGTGGGAGAAGAAAACAGAAGATAGGTAATGGACTTGACATGGCCATAGGTGTCTGTTGAGGGATGGACGTATTCCTTGCTCTGGTTTTCTTCCCCTTTTTTTGTGTTCCAGTAACCACAAAGCTAGATAGATCTTCCTGGTCATTTCAGTATAGGGATTTTCTTTTGCTAGTAGACAGTAGCATTTGTTCACTTCTTCAGGAAAACCACTGAACATTGCTTCTCCCCACTTCTCATCTAATTTATCATCTGTGTGTGGTTTTCACCTATTAGCCTACCAGAGAGTTGCACAAAAATTTAACTGCTCCCATGGAGTTCTAAACCAATCAGAGTAGAGCTGAAATTCAAGCTAATTGAAACCAAAATCCCACTTAAAAACTGCTTAGACTCTTTGGGTGGTGGTACAGTAGGAAGTTGTTACAAAAGGTGTTTATTTCAGAGACTAATTTGAAGCAGTTAGACAGACCCAAAGCAGTATTTTATTTGCTCGGGTTTCTTGGCCTCTGCCTTTCCTGATCCAAAGTGAGAGCAGAGGGAGCTGCTTTGGGAGAAGTGTGGTGCTGATGGTGGTTGGTCAGGGCAGGTTTGGATGGAAGGTTGAAGTAAGATTTCTTAGAGAAAAGAGGACTTTGGTCTGTTAACCTGTCCTTCACAGGTGCCTCTGGGGTTGTTTTCCTCATTCAGTTTCCCACTTGAAACCCGGTAGTGGTAGCCCCTCAGCGGCTTTAATGAATACTCTAACAGTCTGGCCTCAGGGGTTTCTATTCTCTGTAAAAATCCTGATCGAACTCTTACAACAATTGTATGAGACAAACACTGTTGGTCCTGTTTTATAGACAAGGCTTAGGTTGGTTATGTACCTCGTTCAAGGTTACATCCATGATATGGTGAGAACAGACTGTGGGTCCAGGCTGGTCGTTCCAAAGACAGAGAGCTGACTCACAGTGCCTAGCCTGGTGGACACTGAGTAAATATTTGTTGTATGAATGGCATGTGTAGGAACTTAGTAAATATTGTTCTTTCTCCCCTTTGTCTATCCTTATTCTTTTCTCCTTGGCCTCGTTCCTTCTTTTTCTTCTTGTTTCTACCAGTACCTTACCAGAGAGTTAACTTGTTGAAGAAATACTTACTAAAAATTTTGATTTGCTCCTCTCCTGGAGTATTTACATTTTAATAGTGGGTCGTCCTTACCTGTCTAGTATAGCATAAGCCTGAACCCCATTTTACTCCCTCCATTTTTATATACGTCCCTTAAGGTGCCCAGAATTATATCCTTTGTAGACTCTTCCATCAAACCTTACCTTTCAGTGAACAAAATTTGACACCCTCTTAGCCAACTTTGGCTTCTGACACCATCAGAAGCGACCAAAACCAGAAAAAGGGCTGAAAGGACCCGTGTGCCTTGATCACTCGCATTGTGAACGTGCCAAACTTGCTCACGGTTATACGTCACGGGTGTGTCTGTCACCCAGGTCTCCTGACCACCCACATCTTGTGTCAGTCTTTCCGTTTCACTAGGTAATTATTTTAAAGATACTGATATGTATATATGTTTATTGCTGACTCTCTGGAGTGCCTGTAGTCAGAAACTGAGCAAATTAGTAAAAATTAGCTTTTAAAAAAGTGAACTATATACTCTTAAGATTTTTTTCCTTTTATTTGAATTCTGTTTTTCTCCTTTTCTGGATCTCATCCTAATTAGTTAAGTGATAAACCATTTTTGAGCACCAGTTTAATGCCCAGCTTAGTGATAGGTGTAATGGTGATGATGATAGCGTAGAGGGTATATTTGTAGCATGATGAGAACAGGTGTATTTTATTGAGCACCTACTGTGTACCAGATATTGTTTGGGGTACTCTATATACTTTATCTTAAACTTAACTTTACAAGGCAGACAACATCCCCACTTAAAAACCCAAAGTCAAACAATTGTAAGTAACAGCACTGGTGTTCACACCCAGATCTTCTGCCTCTAAGCTCATTCCAATATGTCGTCATGTCGCTCATTCCCTCCCATACAGCATTAATTTAACTTAATGTTTATCAAGTATCTTTCCGTTAGTCTGGGCTTTCCAAAGACAGAAAAGGAAAGGAGATGTAGGAAGGGGTTTGGGAGAAGGGTAAAATGCCCCTTTTCCTGGAGTAATTAGAGAGAGCTTTGTGCAGGAGACAGACTGGTGTTGGCTCTTTGAGAGTGGATAGAATATGACCCGATGTAGGATGCCTAGAGAGAGACTTGGAGACCGGAAAGAGAGCTCTCGGCCAGAGTGGTGCAGCAGCAGGTGTAGTAGAGTCGACAACATTTTAGAAAATCATAAGTAAATAAATGAGTGATAAACTGAGTTGGCAGAATGGAGAAAACTAACTCCTAAAGCCTTCAAGAAGCAATGTAATTCAAGCCATAGAACTCCAGAAGAATGTAGGATTTGGAAGTATCAAGTACCTCATAGAGTGTAAGATAAGGAATAGGTTGAAAAATGGGAGGATTAGTTCAAAGTCTCTAGAAAGAGAAGTAGTTCACTCCCCCCACTCTGCATAAGCAAGCAGCTACCCCTGCACACACCCCAGTGGGTGACTGGAAGTTTACTTTCTGAAGAAAATGGAGCCCAAGAAGCTCTGAACTCTGAACTGCCTGGGATGCTGGGGCAAGAGGTAAGATGTCTTACTGAAAACAAGAGGATTCAGTCAAAGCCCTGCATACCAACCCTGAGCATCCCAATCGCTTTTTCCTGCTTAACTCCCAAAATGCAATCCAGGTTAGATTCCTCAGGCAAAAGATTGGAGGGTGCCGTCTGAGAAAAAATAGTCCCAGCATTGAGAGCTACTCGATTGGCGTGTCCCCTACAGAAAGGGCTCATCCACTCATTTTGCAGCAAAACACCCTAGTCAGCAAGCACTGCCAGTGCGCAGACTATTTGACAGCTTTTTAAAGTCTCATTGCTAAAGATGAACTGACAACTAAAGACTACTTGACATTAAAGAAAGAAAAGCCTCTGACACTTCTTTTAAAGTCTGAAGCAAAAGAAAAAGAAAAAAGGAAACCCAGAAGTAACAGAAAACGGAGACGGAGGAGACAAAAAAAAAAAAAAGCCCAATAATAATGATGATAGGAAATAATCAGAATTAGAGCATAAAAGTTTTCCTATAGAGAGAACTCACTAGCAAGGAAAACAAAAGCAAAAATAAACAAATGGGACTACATCAAACTAAAAAGATTTTCCACAACAAAGGAAACTATCAACAAAACAAAAAGGCCACATACTGAATCCGAAAAGATATTTGCAAATGATACCAAAATTTTCAAAGAACTCATACAACTCAACATCAAAAAAAAAAAAAGAAAAAGAAAAACCAACCCAATTGGAAAATAGACAGAGGACCTGAATACATTTTTCCAAAGCCACAGAGATGGCCAATAGACGCATGAAAAGATGCTTAACATCACTAATTATAAGGGAAGTACAAATCAAAACCACAATGAGATATCACCTTACACCTGTCAGAATGACTATTATGAAAAAGATAAGAAATACCAGGTGTTCATGAGGATATGGAGAAAAAGGAACCCTTGTACACTGTTGGTGTAGCCACTATGGAAAACAGTATGGAGGTTTCTCAAAAAATTAAAAATAAAACTACCATACAATCCAACAGTTCCATTTCTGGGTATTTTTCCAAGAAAACAAAAACATTAATTTGCACCCCTATGTTCACTGTAGCATTATTCACAATAGTCAAGATATGGAAGTGCCCATCAATAGATGAATGGATAAAGAAGATGTAACATACATACACACACAGGAATATTACTCAGCCATAAAAAAGAATGAAATTTTGCCATTTGCAACAACATGGATGGAACTAAAGAGTATTATGCAAAGTGCAGTAAGTCAGACAAAAACAAATGCTGTATGATTTCACTTATATGTGGAATCTAAAAAACAAAATAAATGAACTAAGATAACAAAACAGAAATAGAGTCATAGCTACAGAGAACAAACAGGTGGTTGCCAGAGGGGCGGAGGGGGTGGGTAGTGGGGGCTGAGTGAAACAGGTGAGGGTAATTAAAAGGTACAAACTTTCAGTTATAAAATAAGTGAGGCACAGGGATGAAGTGTACAGTGTGGGGAATATATTCAGTAATTATGCAGTATCTTTGTGTGGTGACAGATGCTAACTAGACTTATCATAGTGATCACTTTGTAAGGTATAGAAATATCAAGTCACTATGATGTGCACCAGGGGGAAATGGGCTTGGTAGGTTATAGAGTGCCTCTCATCAGATTGGGGAGGATTTAAGGTTCTGTCGTAATTGGGGAAGGATCTAGAGCGATTGGTACACAGGCACTCAACAAGTCATACTATCAACAAGACAGGTACTCCAAGAGTGGGGGAAATGGCAGTCATCCCTTCAGGAAAAACAAATGAAGGGGCAAAAAATGAATAGTATATTACATGGCATAGCACTGAGCAGTATTTTTGTATATGTAAGGTAAACACCACAAATTGATTTAACAAAAAAATGTATGTTCAAAAATACTTGAACATCTTGAGAGGATGAGGAGAAGTAGATTTGGAGGGTAGACAGTTACACCCTCATGTTTTTTAATAAAAAGTTACTAGGTAACGTGTGGTTGAAAGGCGAAAATGTGCTAAGAAAAGAGTACTGTAAGAGAGCTAAATGCTCATTTTTCATAGAAGGAACACACATGATGTCCAAACTGGGAGGGAAAGAATAAGAAATATTAATATAAGGATATTATTTAGAAATATGAAGGTAAAGAAGAAACAACTGGAAGTGGTTACTATGGCAGAGCAAAGAACTTTTGCTTTTTCATTCATATAAGCCTTTTAGTAGTTTAGACTTAGTAACCAGTATGTAAACTTTATTTTAAAATTTTAGTATATGCAGATTATGTGTCAATTTCTTATTTTAGTTCTGTATGTTGAAAATGAAAAAGGTGACATTTTAGAGTTGTTTTTAAGAGGTTCTAGCCTTGACTTTGTCCCTTAGCAGCCTGAGACCTTGGGCAGGACACTTGCCTGACTGAGTCTTAGTGTCTTCATGTATGAAAGGATGGAGGTTGGAAGAGATGATCTCTGTGATCTCTTTAAGCTGTAATATCCGAAGATTCTTTTATAAAATTAATAATGCTTTGCAGCAAATGAGGAGTTAAGACCTGGGTGGAGGCTTGAAATTCCCGCATTTTCTTTTCTTAGTTGAAATCAGACTTAGAAATTTTCATTGTGGTCTCTGAAAAGAATTCAACACCCACCTTCCATTGTTCCACTGTGGAGCCTGGGGCAGGCAATTGACTATGTACTGGCTCCGGGACACATAGCTTAGTGTTATTTTAGTATGGGGTGGGTTTTTTTGAGGGGGGAATATTTAATATTTTTCAGTATGAATCACAGGTGAAATTTCTGTGCCATGTGTAAACAATTTCACTTTTTTATTGAAACAATGAATTCAGGAATGTCATATTGGGATGTCAGCCATTTTGCTTTTATCAATGTATGGAAAAAATGCTTTTATATTAATATAAGAAGTGATGTCATTTAATATGGAGGAGATCTTATAATTCAAGGTCAGCAAATCTCAGGAGGTGATTTAGGTCACCAAGCTAGCTTTGGAAAAGGAAAAAAATATTTTCCCTTTGTCTTCTCAAGTTGTTTCTTTAAAACCAATTTTTTCCTCAGACTTTGGGGTAGCTGATGGAGTAGCATGGTTGTGAAAAGGAGGCTCCGGCTAATAATATCTTTGCCATTGAAACATGTGGCGCTGGAGAATTTCCTTCCCCTTTTTGGGCTTCAGTTTTCCCATCTGCTCAAGGAAAGGATTGGCTTAAATAATATTCAAGATACATTTTAGCTTTAACATTCTATGTTTCTCCCTCCTTACTTTATGTGTGTATTCAGACCATTCAAGGGAACTGATTAGGTTTTGGGGTTTTCCTTAAAAGTTCAATGTAGTGAGAGTGAACTCTTTCTCTGTTAAAATGCCGTTCACTCACACAAGTGAAAAATCAATTGAGTACTTGATACAAATAAAAGAGGACTTCCTTTGTTTTGTTGGTAGTGGTTTTATTTTTTTAAATAAGGAAAGTATTTAAAAGTTTAACTTCGCTGCATTTAGGTGCTGGAAAAATTTAGGTGCTGGAAAATAAAACTTCAAGACTGATGACCCTTCACATTTGTACCCAGTGTGCAATTTACAAAGTACTTTCTTCATATATATTATGTCACATGAAAAATACAAGGCTGTGTCATACACTTCCTGTGCAGTGTATGTGTGAGAGTGTGGATGAACATGCACGTCTGCTCACCTCCCATCTCTATTATAGTTGGTTAAGCAGATGGTATTCAGAGACAAAGTGAGAGGAAGCAAGAACAGACAGATGAAAACCATTTAGCAAGTTACTCAAGGCACATAGACAAACACGAATCTGAGAAAATCAACCTTTAGCAGAAATAAATAAAACTAAGAACAGATCTTGCCAGCAGGCCATTGTTTCCTCATGCTAGCTCTACAGCTCTGTGCTCTGGTTCTGGACAAAGAGGAAAGTCAGATACACAAGAAAAATAATGTAAAGCACAGCCTCTGTCTAAAGTGGCTTGCCCTTTATTTGTGTAATAAGCGTCGACTGAGCACTAGCACTGTGTCAGACACACTTGGGCATCAGTGATGGATACAACACGACCCTTACTCCTGATTGTACAAAGGCTCAGTGAAAGAAGGGCTGAATGTGCTCAGAGTGCGTACTACCAGCCTTTAGTATCTAAAATGAACCCCTGGTTTTTCGGTATATATACCTGGAGTTGATGTTAGCAAACCCTACTAGGGTGTGTGAAATATCCTAATCCCTGACTTGGTCATTCTTAGTCTTCTCCAACCATGGGGGCAAGGGAACAGGAAACGAGGAGCCTGCCTTTAAACACCATCTGAAGGGTGTGGGTGGTGATGTTGGCATCGCACATTCACATCTCCTCTTTCAGAGTTTAAAAGAAAAAATAAAAAATGTTTAATGGATTATGTTTGGGAAGCGTTGCCTAGTGTCTGCCCAGATTCCTTTTAATTCTATTTTTCCACCTTTGCAGCTAAGATATCAACATGGACTAGGGACTCCAGACTTGAGGCAAACCCTCCCTAACCTGAAAAACTTCATGGAGCATGGACTGATGGTCAGGTGGTGAGTACTTTTATCTCTGATACCCTGAAACTGTAATGTGGATAATAAAGCTAGGAAACTCTCCTGACTTCCACATTGCTCTACACCTGCCTTCTGGGTTTTCTTCTATAAGAAGGTATCTGAAGAAAAGGAAAGGCAGCCATCCTGCTTGTGTAGGTCTCAGCTCCAGTCTGGCTAAGAGGGTGAAGCCCTCATGGAATAGGGGAGGTCCCAAGGGGTCATGTTTGATCATCAGAAGTTTGTCTGGGCAGGAAATCCTGGAGTGCATCGCTGAGGCAGAGACTGGAGGACAACTATGTGCTTCATAAAAGGGAGACATGGAGCCCCCAGGGATTTTCCAGAAAACAGGCAAAGGACAGAGTGAGATCAGGATCAGTGGCGGTGAGAGCTAAGGGAAGAAAGCTGACAAGGAATAGGTCAGGCCATCAGGACCTAGTCTGAGACCAGGAGACACATACTAGAATGTTTCTCATATTTGATGTCAGTGCCCGTTGTACCAAGAAGGGAAGCTGCTGCATAAAAGCGCTTTGTCAGGATGGACATGACCCTTTTCAACAAAGAGGGGGAGGGAAAGTCTGATGCAAAGAAGACATGAGATGATTCACTTAACTTAAATAAACAAAGTGTTGGCTCTAGTTATTTAGTTAATTCGAATCCTTGGATGATGGGCAGTAACTTAACAAAATCATGTGAACTCAAATCAGGCTTTTAGAGTTAGACAACTGGGGAATAGCACGGTTTCTTCTAAAGAGCACTGGCTTCTGATCCCAGATCTTTCGTTAATTCACTCTGTGAATTCAAAAACCTACCTCTCTGAAACGTCATTTCCTCATCTATAATCCCTGCCCTGCTCATCGCACCAGTGTGTGATGAGGATGAAATGAGATGCTAGGTGGAAAAATCATCTGTGGGAAGGAAGGTACCAGAACAGTTTCATTTTCTTCTTTGGCATAAAGGATACGCCTTGAGGATAATAAGAAAACGACATCTCTGATTTACCTGTACTGCGACGTTTTTGATTTTTGTCTCACAGAATCTTCAGAATGCAGATTCTAGGTGTCTGATTTCAGGTAGGACCCCTGTTAGGCAAAAATACACAATCGTCTAAAGAATTCTGCTCAGAATATCAAAATAATTACAAAAAACTTAGTGTAGATATGGACATGTATACCCTGAGAAATAAGGGCAAGGAATTGAATTTTAATGTAAAATAATTGCTATAATAATAATAATAATAATAAAAACTAGCAGACATGTATTTATTTAACATTGTCTGTGTAAAGCTCTTGATAGGCACTCTGGAGAGTAACTAACAAGAAGTTTAAGGCTCAAGCCCTGCCTTCAAGGGATTTGTGATCTAGTTGGAAACAAGGTATATATAGTTCATGAAAGATTTCATAACCCAAATGGTAAGTAACCTAAAATCAAAAAAAGAGGCAACTCGCAACACTACCTGATCGATCAGCTAAGTAAATTTTGCTCAGTACAGACAGCAAGTTGTCCCAGGATCACTTATGGAAGAATCTTATCTTTTGTCACTGATAACACCATCCCTTTCATATCTCAAGTTCAGTTACATACACGCATCTGTTTCCAGGCTCCCTATTCTGCTTCAGTGCCTTATCTGTCTAGATTGGCTAGTACCACATTTTTAATTAATAGGAGATGTAATTTCTCTAAGTCCTGTTGAGGTTTGAGCATCCGTCTTCCCCCGACATGTGGAACTATTTGAGAGGGGAGGTACAAGAGACAGACTAATAGAAATCAAAATGTCAGTTTTATTACTGATAAAGCCACTTGGAAAATGCAGCTTTAGATCTATAATAAAAAGGGCTTGCAAAGACATCATTCAAAATTAAACTTCCTCTTGCAATCATAATGTGAACTGGAGAAACCCAGGCTCTCCCCACAGAGGCAGACCCTGAGCTCTGCTACAGAGAGCCGTCAGGTGACTCCTGCAGGAACCCAGATGGGGCTAAGCCAAGAATACGCAGATTTTATTTTTCCCTCTAAATTCGCCTATCAGAAAAGGCCCTCCTCCTCTAAGAACCAGTGAGTGGGAGGATGGAGAGAGGCCAGGAGTGTTACTCCTAAATCACGTTCCTTCATAGCAAAGGAGTATGAAGATTTCCCCAGCTTTCTCGGTATCTGGTAGGGTGAGACGCTTTCTTACGGTTCTTCTTCAAAACTCTTGGCTTTTCTTAACTCATGAATTGTATTTGATTTGACCACTTTATGATACTGAGTCTTCCTAACTATGAACTGGTATCTTTTTATATGTTTTCTTCTGTTTGTTAAATATACTTCAGTGAAGTTTTAAAATTTTCTTTGTAAAGATCTCACATCTTTGATTAGATACTTAATCCTAGGTAGCTTCCCATTCTGGTTGCTGTTATAAGTGTTTTATTACAACATCCAACTTGTTTGTGGCTCTACAGGAACACCACTGATTTTTGTATTTTGAGAATATATCCAGCAACCTTGCCAGCATTAATTATAATGGTTAATCTTAGATTCTCTTGGACTTTATGTGTATATGGTCATATTTTTTTAGTGAATGATGGTGTTGTTTCTTCCTATTTTTACAACTTTTATTACTTTTTCTTGTCTTGGTGTTTTATTATGGAAGAAGAGCAGCAATAGTGGATTTCCTTGTCTTATTTCTGACTTTAAAAAGAAGGCTTCTTTTCACCACTAAATATTATATTTATTGCAGGTTTGGGTAGATATTCTTTATTAGCGAAAGGAAGTTTCTTTTTATTCCCAGCTCACTAAGAGTTTTTTTTTTTAAATCATGAATGTATTTTGAGTTTTATAAAATACTTATTACGAATCTATTGAGATAATACTATATTCTTCTTTACTGTGTTAATAGCTATTAATACATTGTCTGATGTTAAACCATCTTTGCCTCCTGGGATATACTCTACCTGGTCGTGATGTATTATTTTTTCACATATTGTTGGATTCAATTTGCTAATATTTTTAGAATATCTACCTTTATGAACTGAGATGAGGCTAGCCTATAATTTTTCTTTCTCATGTATTAATCATTGTCTGGTTTTGGTAGCAAGGTTATAACAGCTTCATGAAATATATTGAGGCTCTTTCCCTTCTTTTCTGTTCTCTGGAACAGTTTATGGAAGATAAGAATGATCTGTATCTGCGTCTTGAAGGTCTGAAAAGCCTAGTGTTTTTCATTTGTTAAGGAGGGAAGTATAGCTTTTTAACACCTGATTAAATTTTTATGGTGATTATAAGTCTATTTATGTCCTCTTTTTCCAGTTTCTCATTAACTCACCCCAATCTGATTTCCAGTTCTATCAGTATACTGAAATGCCTCTTATCTGGGTAGGTACCAACCAAGCTCTGTGTTTCCAAACCCAAAGGTCACTTTTCATTCCTTATCCTAGTCTGTAGTTAGTGGCCTTTGGCCTTGCTGGCCATTCCTATCTTCTTCAGACATTCTCTTTTCTCGGCTTCCACGGTACTACCCTCGCCTGGTCTTCCTCCTTTTAGCTGCTCTTTTTCTGTTTTTCATGTCCCCCCCTCCTTTACTTGATCATTAAATACGGAGTTCACGGTCCCATCTGAAGTCGTCTTCTTTCTCTCTCTCTGCTTTTTTCCCATGTGACCTCATTCACTGCCCCTGTTTTGAAAACCATATATGTGCTTATGACTCCTCAAGTTAGACTTTCAGCGTAGACCTCTCCTGTGAGCTCTGTACAGCCAGAGACCTACTTGACAGCTCCCCTTGGAGTCACACAGGCACCTCGGCCTTAGCGTATCTAAAACTGTCCTTCCGCCAGGCTGTTTCGGCTCAGCGCGTGACACCCCATCTGTCCAGTCCCTCAACCAGGGGATCATCCTTGATTTCCTTCTTTCCTTCACTTCAACCAGATCCAGCCTAGTTCATCAGCAAACTGTGTCATCTCTACCTGCAGAGAACATATAAGATCTGGCCGCTTCCCACCGTCTGTACTGCTCCCACCCCAGTCCAGCCACCGCCTTCTCTTAACCCAGACACTGCACCAGTCCAGTTTGTCTCCTTGATTTCACCTTGCCCCACCTATGTTCATTCTCTGCAGTAGCCAGAGTGATCTTTTAAAATTTTAGCTGTATCTTAATCACTCCCTGGCTTCAGTGGCTAGAATAAAATCCAAGCTCTTTTCTGTGGTCTGCCTAGACCCCGCCACTGCCCCGCCCTCATGTATGGTCGGTATCCTGGCCTTCTGTTTAGCGTGAACATGTTCTTCCCTGAGTCATCACACTCACTGTCCCTCTGTCTAGAATGTGCTCTCCCTCTTCCTTCTCTCCTACCACCCTCCTCCCCACCCCATCATATAGAGGGAACAGTTTTAGAAAAGGCACAGTGGCTTCACTGACAAAGAAGAGACCACCTTGGCTAGAATGAAGATTCATTTCAGGAACAGAGAGAATCTGGATTTTGTGGTACTTAGAGCTTATACAATTTGGGAACCCTTTTAAAGAAAAAGAATACAAAACCGCAAATACAAAATGGGGTGGGGGGAGTAAATATTTAAAATAAGAAACAAAATCACAGCAAATTACTGGAACTTTAGAGATTAGATCCCTTTCTTCTGAGACCCCTTTAGACAATTTACCCAAAATGCCTATATAGAGATGCTTCCTCATTGCAGCCTGACTGTCCTTCCCCTCCTAAACACTGTCATTTCCAACAACTCTCATTTCTAAGGTACAGATAAATTAAATGCCTTTCCAAGCATGCTTGACCCATGAACCTGTGGCAGTAAAACTGGAATCTAGGTCTCCTGGTACTGACGTAGTAAACCCATTAAGGCCCAGGCTCACACGTCTGTGTCAGGCCCCCCGTGCCAGCTGTGCGAGCGCATGAACCCTGCATGAATAGTGGGTCCCGCTTTATGGTGCTGTAATGAAAAATGGGCTACTAAGAGAGATGCAAAGTACTACAAAATGCACACTGCATCACGATCCAAGTAAAGGCCACTGTGGGAAGCCAGGCTGAAGGTTACAAATCTAAACAAAGCTGGAACAAACACTTGTAGCCTCAGAGGAAATCTGAGAATTTCCAAGAGCAGCCATGGACTGAGGAATTACCTCCCAAGCCTGTGCTCCGTAGGGCAAAGGGTAGAAAAACTCCCATTCCTAAGGGAGACTCTCACATCTTTTGTAAAAGAAAACACGTCCATTTTCTGTTGGTTGTAACCATTCACAGATTGGTCCCTGTGGAAGCAGATTGCTGTATGTTCTTTTGGAGTCGAGGATTTCAGACTGACTGGGGATCAGTGCAGTCACTGAGTTCCTCCTCATGGTGAGCTTCAGAGTTACGTGACAGCTTGTTTTGTTTTGTTTTTTAAAGAAAAGACAGTGTGATTAAAGTTCTTTTCATGAAGTGATTTTTTTTCTTTCACATTACAGAATTCTTATCTAATATCAAAAACATCTACTTGATCAATCCTAAAACTATCCCTCTTCCTCATGAACACTGTTACCTGGGGCACAGTCCTCAGGGATTTATGCCAGCCCTTTCCAAAAGAAGAATCCACTTTCTCATACTCAGATCACTGATCTCATTGTAACTGCCAAGAAACACAATTTTGAAAAGCAGGATTTCAGTTCAGAGGTTGTACCCTTGAATATTTTGGTTAACAGCCACCAGCATGCCACTTAAACATCCCATTTTTCTTTCTTTTACTGCTAAGTACAAAGTGGTCCAAGATTCAGATTGACGCGCTCACGCACAGCTGATGCTCATGCTGAATTACGGTCAGGGAGGAATGTACGTGCAAGCCGCTGCTTGACGGCTGCCAGTGAGACGATGAGTTTAGAACTGAATTGAAGAGATTATGTGCTGTGGTTGCTGTGAACAGGCTGTGCTGGGGAGTCCCAGCATCCAGGTCCTGGGACAGGGCCTCAATTATGTCTCCACCGCCCTCTCTCCCTTCTAAACTCACCCCCAGACATGCCGTGCTCATTTCTAACCTCAGTTCTTTTCTTAGACAAGTTCCCACCACCTGGAGTTGCCTGCTTTTACCTCTGTCCTCTCCAAATGTTGCCCTCACTTCAAGGTCCAGCTCACGTTCTACCTCATTCATTCACTCACTCAGCAGGCACAGAGGCAGGTGCAGAGATAAATACGTAGCTCCCTCAGTAGCTTAAGTTCACTTCTTCCACCAAGTCATACCCACTAGGCTTTGGAGCAGCCTGAGGCTGGGGGCTGCATCCTGCTTATCCTGTGGTCCCAGCCTGGCCCTGGGGAAGGAGGTAAGGGATGAGCATGTAAGCAAATGAACAAGTCCTTTCCTGTTCTGCTTGTGGAATGTGCTCCTTGAACTTGCATTCAAGGAGCTTATAGTCTCATTGAGGACATGACATAGGAACAAACAATGTATAATCGACAACAGAAAAGTATGCAATACTATAAGAAAGGTAGACAAGTTATTTGGAACATTCAGAGGATGTCATTTGCTTCCTGGTGTGGGGGATGTGGGTGAGAACTGGACAAGCCTTCACTAAGGAGATGGCATTTGAGTGGACCTGGAACACAAGAAAGATTTGAGCATTTGAAGAGTGGGGTATAGGCCAGAGTAGTTTAAGGAAACAGTTGCCCTGTTGTAAAGAGCATGTAAAGACTGTAGGTTTGGATACCAACTTTACTACATACTGTCCTCTGCGACCAGGCAAGTTTAAGCTGTCAGCTTAAATTTATCTGTTAAATGAATCACAGTTAATATGTCTATTTGAAAAATTAAATCCATTCTTTATTATAATTATCTATTATTATAGGTGTTTTGTTTCTCCTTGAAAATCTACAGTCATCTCCTTACAAATATGTATAGGATATGATTCTTGGTCACATGTTCTAATAATGGCTCACTCTGCCTTGTACATTAGTGGTACAAAATAGTCACCATCTCCCTTGAACTTTCCCTAAGTCCTTCATATGACCCTTCTGGAGCCTTAGAGATAAGTGCTCTACAAATCTGTTTTTCTACATGCTTTGTTTGGTACCTACCTTCTTAGGTAACTCTCACCTGTAGTTAGAAGTTATGAAAAATAAAAGTCTCTTATCTGCAAAATTTTCCATGTTTTTATTTAAGCTTATAACAACATGTCAGGGAGAAGGACAAGGATGATGTTCACTACTTTACAGATCAGAAAACCGAGACTGAGAAATAGGAAGTGACTTGCCAGGGTCACATGATAATAAATGATGGAACTGGGACCAGAAACTCAGACTGTCTGACTGTCAGCTCTGGGTTCTTTTTATCGTACCGCTCTGCCCCTTGTTAGTTAGTGGTCATTTTTTTCCTTCTCTGCCCTTCCCTAACCCTCCTGTCTCTCTGCCACTGAATTCCTAACACCTATTACCTTCCCCAGGGAAATCTACCAAAGTCAAATCCGGAGTACTAGAAAAATACACTGCAAAATTAGGTCAGGCAGTTCTGGTGAAAACATTCTTTGTTGCTTATTTTACCCCATTTACCTCAGAAAGGTAGGAAACTAAGAGTCATAAAACTTTGTGAAGAATTTAAGAACTTTAAGACCAAAAGAAACAAAAATGATTATATGTTTCAACTTCACTGGTTAAGAAACAAGAAAACTAAGGGAAGCACATGGGTTGGCTTTAAACATATGTTTGTCTATAGTGTTTGTCTTCCTTGAATTTCATGTTCTTTTTTCAGAATAAGACATGATAAAAGCAGGATTTCAAAACCATCTGTCCTGCTTTATACATGGAATTTTTTACTCTTAAGTTTAATTTTTACTAACTATAAAGCTTCACAATGCAGTGGAAGGAACACTGGATTTGGGAATCAGAAAATCTAGGCTCCAACTTCAGCGCTGTCATTTAATTTTCATAAATTGGTTTTGAGTATCAGTTTTTTAAAAGGAGTTAATAGCACTAGCCCTCTTTCTCAAGCATAGTTTTGTATGGAGCAAATGAGATAATGTCTGTCCAAGTGGTTTATAAACTAAAAAGGACTATACAAAATATTATTAAGTATTATTCATGCATTTAACAGTTGATTGTCTCCTCGGCATATAGCGCTATGCAGGAGACGAAAGAAAATTCAAAAGTGTAAGATTTGCCCTGCCTTTGCCTAGTTGACAGTTGTTTAGTTTATAATCTAAATGAGTAGATAAGACAAATTAAATATTTTGAAGAACATGACCTGCAAAAATATTCTTATGCATTGTTCAGTCTCGCTGTCATGTGGGACTTAGAGCCTGAAACCCGCGTCAGGGACAGTCTGTTAACAGTGGTGGAGCACAGCCTTGGACCGACTTACCTGATGTTTTAGGACTGGGTGTGCTTGCTGTTTTTATAGAGACTGCATCAATTTCGGTGACCTTTGTGAGGACAGAACACTGAGGAGAAGTATCCTGGGCTATTCTGCAGCTTGCTGGAATATTTCTCCTGCTTCCTTCCAGTGTTTAATGATGTGACTTTGGGAGAAGCAACTAGTGGCTTTATGCAAGGGCATATCACTTTGGTGGTAAAATTGCTAGATAGTTTTTCTGCTGGTCTATTTCTGATCTAGTTCTCTATTCCTTTTTATAAATAGGATCAAGCTGGACTGCTTTTTTTGAATGAATGAATGAATGAATGAACAAGAAAGAAAGTAGCTAAGAACTTTGACACATTTTTAAGAAAATAGATTTTTTTCAGCAAATTAAGAATAATGAAAATCCTAGAGCAAGTGAGCCCATCTTTCTTTAAAATCAGAGGCTAATAATATGATAGTTTAGCTTTTAAGCCAAACCATTCATCTGTGAAAAAGAGGCACTATCCAGCGTTAACCTTTTTTTTAAAGCCACACTTTTTAAAAGCAAATCTATTTCCTTTCCTACCCTCCATCATTTGCTCATGCTGAATTCAGAACAAGTTTCTGGCAGGTGACCCCTGAGGGACTTAAAAACCGTGTTGTCTAGCTGACGTTGGTTTTTAAATTTAGATCGAACGACATTGTCTTTGAAGTCTCAAGAGTACCACTTAAGGTAGCTGTATCAGATGGGCTTGCCTTGCAGAGTACTTCTTGCAGGCTGGCATCCTTATTCTGAAAAGTGAAGCCTGGTCAAAAATAAATGAAAAGGAAAGTTTTATGGGAGTTATTTACTCTAAGATAGCTATTTCAGAAGGAACCTTGACAAGTCATCTCGTTGCCTCTAGACAGGAACACACAAGGCATATGGGTATCTGTAGTGTTTTAAAAGACCTTGGGGGACCAGGCTTCTTCCATAACTCATTCCAGAGTTTAAACACCCTCGCTTCAGGAAATTCTTCCCTATATTTAACTTACAAGCCCCCTTCTGCGGTTAACACCCATTTCCGCTTTTTTCTGTCTCCAGTCAGGATGGAGAACAGCTGGCCAACATCCTTTGTGTGCTAACCCTCCATCAGTGAGAAGGTCACTTGGGTATCCCTAGGCTGCTTTTCTCAACCTCCAGCAACCAAGTCTTTGAGCCAAACTGAGATCTTTTTCTATTTTTATTTGTGTCTTATTTCCTTCTATTCATTCCTTTTGATTATAAAATAATATATGCTCAATGAAGAAACATACAGAAGAGGGGGAAACAATAGCCCTATCATTCAGGGAGAGAAAGCACTGGTAAGTTAGTTTTCTACGTATGTCTTAATTAGTTGAGAGCGTATCATCTATACCAACACTGAAATATAGTCTGAATCACATATGTGTGCAGTAGAATTTTCTGGCAGCCACAATGAAAAAAATGTGAAGAGAAATAAGTAAATTAGTTTTAATGGATATATTTGATTTAATTCCAATAAATGACTAACTTATCAACATGTAATCAATATTTTTAATATTAATAAAGCATTTTACATTCCTATTTTTATACTAAACCTTCTCAATCCAGTGTATATTTTATATTTAATAGCACATCTCAAATCCAGCTAGCCACGTTGCAGGTTCTCAGTATCCAAGCACAATCCATGCAGTTGTAGATACTGCTTTTTTGTATATCACCTCTTAAACCTTTTACCAGTGCCATTACAAACTTTTTTAGCATCATTTTAATGTCTGCGTAATGTTTCATCATTTAGATTTACTATGTCTTGAGAGTTTTGTTTTTCATGTTATAAGTAAACCTGCAGTGTTCTTTTTTTACTTTTTTTTTACATTAGCAGAATGTTTCTCAATACATTGCCAAAAGAAAAAAATATAAATTATTCCTTTGAGATACAACTGATTAAATCTACCTATTCATAGAACAAATATATTCACTTAGTATGTACTGTGTGCTCAGTACTGCATTAGATTGGGAAGTGGAGGGATGGATTTCAAGAAATAGAAGACCAAGTCCCTCTCATATGTTCTTTACAAGACTTGCTCCTTAGTTGGACTGCACACATATTGTACTTTATTCTGCCTTAAATATCCTTCCTTTCATTTCTTACTCCCTGTGCTCCACAACCCCCGCCCTCCGCCCACCTCTCCCCCCTGCCGCCACATACACACACCACACAGCCTGGTTGACTCCCTCTTATCCTTCAGGGCAACTATGATGAGTCCTCTAGATGACTGCCGGCTCCCTCCTCCAATATAATATACAAAATGTGTATTGTGTACAAAGCACCTTGGGGTTCTGGTTGTTGGCTAGCTCTCTGTCTTCTCTACTGGAGCAGAAACTCCTTATTGATAGAAACCTTATTTTATAAGCATCTTTATTCCCAGTGCTTAGCAGACGGCCAGGTGGTGAATGTGGATTTCGATAATGTCTCCTGAAATGTGTGTTGAAGTACAAATGATCATATTAAGCATCAGTTGGTTGGTATGATCACAAGTACTGTTCAAAGAGTTCAGAGTTCGAAGAGATCACTTTCGGTTGGCATGATTGAAGAAAGCTTTAATGAAGGAGGTAGGACTTGAACTGAGCTTTGGAAGATAGCCTACTTAAATGAATGGAAGGAGGGAATTAACAGAATTATATATCCTGTAGTAAGAAGGCAGTGTTTTTCAGGAAGGATTCTTTAGCATGTGCTCTGTCAGCAGAGAAGTATCCTTCTAGATCTAAAACACTGTACTAAGTTTCAAGAAGGCTGTAGAGATAGAGTCTTTGCCTGTCAAAAACCGTCAGGGGTTTACAGCATTAGAAATGACCACTGGCTGCTTCAGGGTGACCTTTGAGTTTAAGCTCAAGTTAGATAGAATTCCCAGTGTTTCAACTTTGGGGTTGTTAAAGATCATTCTTCTGCTAGTGGATAACTATAAATATAATAATAAGTAATGTCATTCATTACAGCTAATATCGAATGACTGTCACTGCAAACCAGGCACTCTTCCAGAGCATCTTGAGTGTCTTATTTAGTTAATTCATTTAATCCTCACAACCACCTTGTGAATTCGGACCCATTATCCTCTCTCATCTTACAAATGAAGAAACTGAGGCCCAGAGAGTTTAAAAGAACTTAAAGGTAACACAGCTATCAAGTGAAGGCTCTAAGATTTGATCCCCTACTTTAACTGTTACTCAGTACAACCTCTCATAATGTTCAGAATGAAAGTTTTATACAAGGAATCATTTAGCATCTTGTGGTTCCAAAAAAGGAATCCTATTATTATAACCCTCTCCTAGTTCTCTTCACTCCTCCCTGACTGCTCCTTAGCTCATTTGCAGTCTCCTCTTTTTCTGCCTCATCATAAAAGACCAGGGCTCCTCAAGGGTCAGTCCTAGGCCCTCTTTTCTCTGACTTTATTCTTCATCTAAGGTGATCTTATCTACAACCATCATTTTAATTATCATTCACATTGAAGTGAAGCACAGTTGTAAATCTCCAGCCCAGATCTCTTGTCTGATATCAGATCTCTATGCAAATTGCCCCCTGGACAATTTCGCGGCAAATTCTATATACCCATGTGTTTTTCCTTCCTGTCTCCACCCCAACCACCAGAAGCCTCATGGTCTTCCAGGGCTTTGTTTTCACACTGGCCAGGAAGCCAGGCATAATTCTTGGCTCCTCCCTTTCCCTTTCCCGCCTATTCAACCTTAGCAGCCTCTGCTGATTTACCGTAGTATGTCTACGTGTCTATATCTATGCGTTCCCACTCTGGTCCAGGCCTCCATCATCTCTCACCTCTACTACAGCACAGCCTGTTCCCCCAGTGCCCACTCTGGACCCCTCCAGTCTGTTCTCCAGCTTCAGCTGAAGTGTACTTGTCCAAAACTACAAATCAATCAATCCGTCTGTCTCTCACTTTCTTTCTCTCCCCACCCCTCTTCTCTCTTTCTCTCTCTCTCTCTCTCACACACACACGCGCGCGCACGCACATACCCCTCTGACCTAAAACACTATAATGACTTAAATAGAAAGAAAAATTCTAAACATGGCCTCTGGGCTTCTGCATGGTCTAGACTTTGTTCTCCTCTCCAGCTTTATCTTACACCATGCTGCTCTTCACTTGGTGACCTTTAGGGTCCTCAGGCGTTGTTCTGTCTCTTGACACATGCTGTTCCTTTTGCCTGGAAGATGCTCTCACCCACCACCCCACTCTTCACCTGCTGAAGAATTCTTCTAGCCCTTCGAGTCTTGGCCTCTTCTGGGTCAGTGGTGTTACACGCGCTCTTAGCCCATGACCTCTCCTGCGTAGCGGGTGTCAGAGGTTGTCATTTTACTTTTATGTCTGTAATTTTGTGACAGATGTCTGTCCTCTCCTGTTATACTATGAGCTCCACAAAAGCAGGAGCCGTGGCTTTTTTTCAATGAGTGTACCCCCAGAGTCTAAGTGTACAGAGCCTTGTGTGTAGCAGACACAGTATATAGTTGAATGAGGGAGCAAATCATTTACTGTGTTAATATGCCCTGGCAACACACACACAGTGTTGTGCTGCACCTCTTCTAGTACGGAGGACTACAAAAGATAAGGTTCCCAAGACATTGTCCCTAGGGCCCCACAGTCTCTTACTAAGCTGCTAAGCGGTGATTAAGTGATGGCTCACTGTAATGCAGGCGTTTCTTCTGAGGGCCTCCAGTGTCTCTGAAAGTGGTGGCAGAGCTATCCAGTTTTCTTTTAAAATAACAAACAGCTAAAGCTCCATGATTCGGTTCATGTCAGAGCTTACTCAGAACATGATGGTAGTTCAGCTTTCGCAGTGTCTTTCAAAGACTTAATTTCACAGAGTCTGTCATTGGCCTCTGGAGTCTAAAGCTTCCTTTAGCTCTTTCTGCAAATCTACTTTTAAATTCTGACCAGAGTTTTGATTTCCCTATCAAGTTCTTTCTGGAGCTGGGCACTGTGACATTGCTATTTCTCTGGTTTCCCTGGCAAAGGTAGATTTTTTTTTCTGGTTTTCAGAGTAAATACTTTATTACTCCCATGTTGTAACTGCTGTCCAGATCCTCCGGAGTCCTGAGGCATCAGCCCTGGCATCTCTTTGTGTTTCTACAGACCATGTTACAGCCCTCATAATGCGCATTGCCTTGCCTGACTGTGATTTCAGTATTCTTCAAGTGAAAGCTGATGGGTGAGGTGGTTGACCTGACAGCTCCGGGGACCTCTCTGTCCCCCTGGAGGATCACTCTTGATTCCCTGATCCCCAGGAACTCAGCCTTGAGACCAAGCTGGCTTCCCGATGGGCTCGGGCTGTGGGCAACCCCTTCAGCCTCTGTTCACTGGCCTGAGCTGGGACCTCTCTTTCCCAAGCTGGGCCCTGTCATCCAGGAGCATGGAGGCCTGATGGCCAGGCCCTCATGGCCCATAGCCTGGGGAAATGGGTTTCTTCAGCTTGCTCGTTTTATCCTTTGCCTGTGGAACTTTCTCTTTCACAAATTCGTCTTTCCATCAGTACTTGGTTTAAATGAAGTCTAAAGGCTCCCTTGTTCAGTTATACCTTTTTAAACTGTTTGTATTTAGTAAGACTTCGGCAGGAAATCTTCCAAGCTGAGCCCAGGGGAGAAGTGACCACTGGCACGGATTTTAGCCTGTGCTTTGGTCCAAGATTGTTTCTATTTCTATTTTGTTTCTTGTTTTTGTTAACATCCGGGCCAAAGATTAAGCACTTTCACTTATCTGTAATGGGGAGAGGCCTGTAGATTGCTTGCCTGTGGCCAAGAGACTGCATGCTTAAAACTATTAACCTCCAGCCACCTCCGGGGAGATAAGATCTGGCTGTTAAATTTGGCTTTCCCGAAAGGAGGCCCTGTGCTTCTGCTTGATCTGAGAGAGAAAAGGGAGAAAGATAAATCCCAGCCTTTGCTGGGTTTTGAAAAAAGATAGTAGCCTAATTTATGGAGTTTTTTTTTTTTTTAAACTAACTTTATGTCATAATTTCTTAGCTGCCAAAAGACGTAATTCTACCTCACCTCAGCTTCGCCTTGGCAACCTGCTTTTGGCACTCTACGCAGCCCTGTCGTTGCTCTGCATTATTTAAGCAGTAATCTTTAAGAAGGTGAGAAACTATTATTGCTTTTTAGCACAGTTGACATGCTGTTGGCGCAGAGAAGTACCTAGAGCTTCAAACATTTCTAATGGCTGTAAACCAACTTAAACACCTCCGTGTAGACGTCCCACTGCCATGAGGTCATAGCTTGCTACAAAGGGGAGAAAGAAGAAGATCAAATGTTATTTAAAAGTGTAGGGGTTTTTTTCTTCTTTTTAAGTATTCTTATTCCACCGAGTTGTAGCTGTACATGTTGGCTAGATTCCAGGCAATCAAGATTTAGCATTTTGACCAGCTGTGATCTAGTAATGTTCCTCAGAGGAAACATTTCGTAGGAGGGAAAGACACGTATTTGAGACTGTGACTTATACTCTTTCCTAATACTTTACAGTGTGAGACCTGGTCGTAGACAGATAAAACAGGCACAAGTGAATCTGAAAGGGAATTGGGGTGGGGGGGACTTCAGAGAGCTAAATATTCACCCCAGCTTCAAGAACTCTCTTGATGCGGGAAATCTTTTCATTTTCCCTTTATTTCTTTTTTCCCTAAGTCTCCCCATGCATATCATTTCATGGCATAATTGCTACTTAGAATGTATCAGCAAGTCCTAGGAGGTTAAAAAAAAAAAAAAAGCCATGCAAACTTAATGTAGGCAAGACGAGAAGGAAAAGATATGTAGCACCTTGACCTAAAAAATATTCTGATTCTCACTCCTCCCTGAAATAGAAGTAGAGATCAAATGTAAGTGTTCTGGTGGCAAGTCCTGGGGATTGGGAGAGAGAAGGAAACGCACATTTATTTAGTTAGACTGCCTTTGTCAAATCACAGTTAGTTGCTTTGTGATGTTGGGCAAGTTACCTAATCTCTGTGCCTCAGTTGCTTCTGTAAAATGAGTGTGATTTTCTCAACACTGCATAGAGAGGTGAGGATTAGGTGAGACCCTGTATAAAGCTATGTGCAAGGTACTTACTCCATTACACTTCATAAATGTTAGTTGCTGTTGTTTTATTATTGATAGTGTATGGAGTACCTACTCGTTGTACTAAGAATGTTACTTGTGTATCTCATTTAATCCTAACTGCAACAACTGACAGGTGGATACACCCAGGAAAGGAAACATCGGTTCAGAGCAGTGAAGTGCTTCACCAGTCTCCGTACTTTATACGGCCGAGCTCCACGTGGAGGTCTGGAGTATTACATACACGAGAGTTGAAACGGGAACACATTTTGGACGAGTGCTTTCTTACCTTGTTTCCCTCTCCCAATTCCTTCTCTGTAAAAAGAAGCTATAGCTTCAGACAATAAAACCAACAGACAGGGAAGAAGAGGGGAGGTGGTGGAGGCAAGGACAGTGCAGTGGAATGATCTGGCTCTGCTGGCTCCCAGGATGACTCTGCGGCACAGCACTGGTCTACTGGCTGTAGAAGGGCTGAACTGGGTCCTCCTTGTTTAGGTTGGGCAAACAGAGAAGTCCTCCCTCTTATGAAAATTACCTCTCCCTGAAGCTAAATTCTACCAAAAAATGATACATCAGAGGTTTGGGGACAATTGGAATGTACCTCAAAGGATTCTGGGACGTTCTTGTAGTTTCTAAGCATTTGGTCAGTCTTGTAAATAGAAGCGGTCAAGCATTTCCACTTTATTCAAAGCCTTCCCCACCCCATGTCCTCAGGAAAAAAGAGAAAAACTGGAATGAAGCCTCACATTGGGCAGAATAAATCTTTTGATTTAGTACTTTCTCTCCCAAACTCTTTTGCACTTGCCTTAACTCCTTATCTGCTTCTTGCGGGTTGGCTCCCTGCGGTGCAGAAGTGGAGATGGGGTGGGTGGGAAGAGTTCTGAGTTTGTTCCTGCTCTGAACAGGAGAAAATGAAGGAGATCTAGATTCTGGCTTTTGTCTGCTGTTACCCCATGTTTCTGTCCAAGACATTAATGTCTTTGTGCCTCAGTTACCTCTTCTGTAAAATAAGGCTCATACTTCTGGAATCCAAAGCCCGTGGAAGCAAATAATAACGCCAGCAGCCAGCAGCTACTGCTGCCATCAGTATGTATGCCAGGCATCCTGCCAAAGATTTGAAGTGTGTTATTTTATTTAATCCTTACCACTGTCCAATGATCTCTTTTATGAAGAAGAAAATTAGAGCAGAGAGAAGATAACTGACTGCCTCTAACTAGTAAGTGGTGAGTTCGACCTTGAGTTATGACTACAGGTAGACAGGATGGTGGTGGCAGATCCAGGAGCAGAGTCCAAGTCTTTGGGCATCTTTTCTCATTACCATCGCTAGCTCCAGACACAGCTGAAGAGATAACAAAAGGAAATGACTGCAGTCAATAAGGACTCACAGAATGATAAAGAAATGAATCACCTTAATTTAGAGAGATCAGGTAACACTTGATCCAAAAAGCCAAAATTTAAACCAGACCGTCCTCCTTGACCTCTGAACTCCAAACCACTTGGCTTCTCCCTCATCGTGCTGTTGTTTGTGATCCTGGGATATCCTTTTTTACTTGTAGCAGAAGGCTTATTATTAAGTAATTTAACAGTCCCCGATGTGGTTCAGTTATTCAGCAAGCTATGTCCTGTTTCACTAAACCATGGCCTAGTAAATTTGCAATAACAATATCTCTGGGTTGTTGTTTTTTAATAAACTCCGTTTAATTGCAGTGTTAAACCTCAGATGTCATGTTTCCAGTTTGGACCTAAGCCAAGCTGGGAGAGACAGCCAGTCGAGGCAGACAGTTGATGAGGATAATGTGTGCGGGGAACTGAGGAATTCAGTCCAGTGGCCAAGCCTCAGGCTCTGCACCCCCAAATCTACAGCCTTAAAACGTAGGGACCCTTGGCTGGAGTGGAGGATAAAGAAATGCTGCCACGTTTCCTGCTGCACCCACTCCCCAGAGCGCTCAGGTTCACTCTGGTGGTTTCCAAGAGTAAAAATTCCCTATGATATTTATTACAACTTAAATTCTGTACTGATTTCATTTGACAAGTAAATTGTCAACCTCCTTTAAAAAAACTGGTCTTAAAATTAGTAAATCTAAGTGTTTTCAACCTCTTCTTCCACCTAGATAAAATAATTATGAAGCCAGTCTAATCAGATAGAAAGAATCTTGAAACCTTCTGGGCATTTTTTTTTAATCTGTCATTTGCCTTTTAAATTGCTACCTTTCTCTTTTTTTTTTTTTTTTCGTGAATAATGAACCTTCTATTAAATATAAAAATCATAACTATTTTTTGAAAATCTACGAATTGTATTTTTATACAGATACTCATAGTAGTTTATTTTTAATAGTAAAATTTTAGAAATATTCTATATCCACAAAAATAAGAAAATGATTAAGTAAACTATGATATTCCATTCAATGGAGTAGCCATTAAGAATTGTTTACCAAGAGCTCTTAATAACATCCAACAGCAAGATTCAGAATTGTATACATATACTACAAACACAACTTTCATCTTGTTTTTAGTTTGTTTTGGTCTTTTTTTTTTTTTTAAATTAAACACACATATAAAAAAAAAAATCAAAGTCTGAAAGAAAAATATCCAAAATTAATAGTGGTTACTTGATGGATAATAGGTGTGTGAGTGAGTGCTTTTTATTTTTTAATATGGTTCTCTTTTTTTTTTTTTTTAGTTTTCCAGGGACTATAAATTATTATAATACTGAAAAATGCATGTGTGTTTGTATATGTCTTAATATAATCACTCAACACTTCAGCTGTTTAGTGCTCAGCTATCTTAAAAATTTGGAACATTGCTAAGTTCCTGGAAGTAATAAAAAAAAAAATTAATTCTGAGCAGCCAAAATAATGTTACAAAACTCATATAATAATGCACATTATGTCCAGGATATCTACTGGTCCATCATTCAAATCCTATTTGCTCTTGCTCTGCACACAATTCTCAAGACATCTACTTTACAAGAACAGCATATTAGAAGCAAACGTCAAAAAAGGAAAAGCTGTTGCAGGCAAGAACGCTGACTCGGCTGCACCTGACAGCCTGACAGTGAGAGAGGACGCAGAAAAGCCCCAGCGTAGACTTCAGGACTCACCCTCAGAAACATGCCACTGAGAGGCCCATCATCGTTCCACCGTGTCATTAGACACGTTCATACTGAAGGCCCAAAGTTACCAGAAAATTCCTTTTTTGTTCACCTTACTGCTTTTAAGATAAGAAAGACTTTAATACACAGGTTTGAAAGATTTCATGGCACATGGCTGCAAATGGGAAGACAGTGTGTGATTATAGGGTAAACTTTAGATCTGTGGACTTCCTTACCACCTGTCCATAATAACTCATTTTCTTACCATTCTTCAGAGGGAGCGTTTTACTGTTACTTGCATTTTCTAAATTGTATTTGATACTATCATTATTACCTGGGTTCTCATAAAAATCCAAGGGAACTGGAAAAGAATATCCCAAAACCGGGACGTCAGAAAATGCCAAGGTCTCCACCTTGCAAAGCCTTTGAATCCATCCACCAGAATAGGAGCTTAGCTGTATGTTGGGCAGGTTAAAAGAGAAGGCCTATACAATGGCATTTAGCTTGATGTCTGACGTATCATTGGCACTTAGCAAATGCTGGTTGAATCGGATTATGATTTTCCCACATGGGATGCAACTGACCACATCTCTGGAGTCAGACCAAATCTAGTTCAGATGCAGGTTCTGCAGCCTTGAACAAATCACATACCCCACCCACCTGCCTACTTTTTTCACAGGGTAAATGTGAGAGTTCAACATTACTGATGCTCAAGAAAATGGTAGTTCCCTACCCATTATGCTGGGGCGGTGGGGAGGTCACACTTGATTACTTTTCTGTTGGGCAGAGTTGAAGCGAGCTTCCAGGGAATCTGAGTCACAGAGGGCTCCAGAACCCCTTTCCCCGTGTCACAGCACTACTCCTTGTGCTCTGGCCTGTTCCTCAGGCCCAATTTTATCAGCCCACCTGGAGTCCAGGAGAGAGAAGCAGAGTAGGGTCCCCCAGGGTGGGAGGCTGGGTGGCAGCAGGGAGGGTGTCAGATCATTCACCCTTCATAGCCAGGAGAGGTTAAGCACCCGGCCTGTGATCGCATGCCAGCAACGTCACCTTCAGTGTTCCAGGTGGGTTCATCTGGGGCTTCCCACCCCTCCTGGGCTGGGATGGCAACTGAAGGCTTGGCCTGTCTGCCCAGAGTAGTCTGTCTGTGGGTGGTGCCGATGCTCTGTTTTGGTTTGGTTACCTTGGCCCCTTGCAAAGTCATGTAGAGAGGGACACTGTCAGCAAGTAGCAGAACGAAAACGACAAGGTTGGCAGAAATTTGCAGCTCACCCAATTACTGAGAGTTTTGACAACACATTAACTGAAGACCTAGATTAAAGCCAGCAGATTTTACCCTATTTTGTTTTATTTTTCTTTAGAACTGAAAACAGTAATTTACTAGTCTACTTGCCTGGTTGTATATGCACCCCCATGACCACCCCTAATTATGAAATCTCTTTTGGCACCAACATTTACAGCCAAGCAAGGGAGTCTGATGGGCCCATGGATTAGAAGAAGCCTTGTGGTTGCCTTTTCTCAAGAAGAATAACCTTTGCTTAGAGCGCAGGGATAATCCAGCCTCAGAAAACATCTGAGAGAAGAGGGGGCGGGAAGCTGGTTTATGGGCTTGTGGCTGTGGACACGGGTAGAGGGAACCCTAGGTCCTTTCTTCCTTTTCAGGATACATGTAATGACCATATTTGAAAATGTATTATTTCAGTAATTGTGAATGTCTTTCTCCTGCAAGATTGGAAGCTCCTCAGAGGCAGGGCCTGCTCGGTCTTGCCTCTGTTTCCCCTGCCCAAGGCCTGGCACTTGTAGTAGCTTTTTGTCTGGTGGGTATGGTTTCAAGTCTGACCTCTGCTCCTGCCTGGTAGTTGCCTTTTTGTGAGCCACTTTTCTGCATGTGTTCCCTCATCTGAGGAGCACAAGTCAGATGGGTCTTGTGTTTGCATCGCCCTTTGTCTCTGGACCCAATCTGTTAATATAACTGTGTTGAAGCTGACTAGCTTCATCCAAGTACTGTGTGTAGGACTGTGATCAGTACCCCAGGGGTGGCCTAACAAGCACAGTGTGTAACATGACCATCATCTGCAGGCCTGGGTACTGTATTTCCATTAACTAATTATTATTTATTATCTAAGACTTAAGAACAATAATATATGCCCTGCTTTCTCAACAAGGTTTTTGGGAGGACCAAGTGAAATGATGCATATGGAGTTACTTCAGAAACTAGCATGCTTTGTAGAGCCGAACAGTGATTATTCTTGCTGACCCAAAAGTATCTTCCTGAGAAGTAACTCAAGTTTGCAAGAAGATACTGAAGACCAGGCACTGTAGACCAAACATGTGTGTGACTAGCCTTACAAAGGAGAATTCATTTCCCAAGTTAATTTTTCATTTAAAGAAATACACACACATACACACAAAATCTCTTTGGTCCTCTCTCTGCCAGTTGTCTCATGCAAGGTGATTAGCATTCGGGTATTGGAAAAGTTATGGATCACTGAGCCATGTGTCATGGGTTTTAGTCCAGCCTTGATACTACCTCAGAGGTTATCGTGGGCAAGTCATTCAACTTCACCGCCAAATGAGGATATCTGCATTACGAAGATAAAATAAGACCTGAATATTAAAAGCAAGAATAAGAATACTGGTAGCCCTTCAGACATATGAAGTTGATCACATCCTCATATATTTTTCTTCCCAGATCCAGTCCCTCCCATTGCCTCAACTCCTCTGCATATGACCTGGTCTCTATCCCCGCTCCTACCCTTGGCATTTCCCTCTGTATATTTCAGTATGTCTTGTATCCATCTTGAAAGGAGCTCCCAAAGTTGATCTCAGAATACTTTACATTGTTTCTTGCATTTGGACACTACAATTAATACTAAAATTGAGTAGTAGCAATTTGTATCATCTCAGACCTAAATACGTTGCTTCCTGTCTCTGGTTCCAGAAGGCTTAAGCTGAGTTCTGACGTCAAAAGTAACTTCTCGTTTTTGTTTGTCTTCTAGTGACAGACATCACACCTCCAGTGCAATCCCTGTTCCAAAGAGACAAAGCTCCATATTTGGGGGTGCAGATGTAGGCTTCTCTGGGGGGATCCCTTCACCAGACAAAGGACACCGGAAACGGGCCAGCTCAGAGAATGAGAGACTCCAGTACAAAACCCCTCCTCCCAGTTACAACTCAGCATTAGCCCAGCCTGTGACCAGCGTCCCCTCCACCGAAGAATCTGAGAGAAAGACAACATCTCTGTCTTCCTCCTTGGACACTTCTTTGGACTTCTCCAAAGAAAACAAGAAAAAAGGGGTAGATCTGGGTGACAGCTTAAGTGGAGGCCACATGAGTGTGAATGCGAGCCAAGGACAGGGGGCGGCCCTCTCTGGGCCTCCAGCCACAGTCAACGGCACCCTCCTGCCCAGCGAGCAGGCCGGCCCCTCCAGCGCCCAGCTCCCGGGCGAGTTCCACCCAGTCTCCGAAGCTGAGCTCTGCTGCACCGTGGAGCAAGCGGAAGAGATCATCGGGATGGAAGCCACGGGCTTCACCTCAGGCGATCAGCTGGAGGCATTTAACTGCATCCCTGTGGACAGCGCAGTGGCAGTGGAGTGTGACGAACAAGTTCTGGGAGAGTTTGAAGAGTTCTCCCGAAGGATCTATGCACTGAACGAAAATGTATCCAGCTTCCGCCGGCCACGCAGGAGCTCTGAGAAGTGAGGTGAGCAGACAGACCAGAGGACCAGGATCAAGTCGCCACCTAAAAGGAGGATGAAGCTGCACTGGTTACCCTTTGTGATAATTATGACAAAACGAATATTAATGGAGGATATTCCTCGGAAAAAAACAGGCTTTGTGAATCGAGAAGGGACTCAGGATCATTGCGTTTCAGCGGGCCAGACAAAGTTAGATTTTGCTTGCAAGGTTTGCTTTTCAGGCCTGACAATTGTCTTAAGACAAAAGTCATTCTCTAGCTCGAGTCACCTTAAAGGTATTAGTCTGCTTTTTTATTTACACTTCTATGTTATCCTCAGAGGGAAGATGATAATATATAAGTAATATAATGAACTCGCCTTTAGTTTCTCATAAGCATTTGCCCTTACCATAGTTTATGAAACTTTGGGAAAATTGAATATTCAGTAAAAGGTTTCCACCATGTACTGAAGGATCTTTGGCCATCCATTAGGTTGATGAATAAGAAGCACAGCGGTCTCCTTACACCCAGGCCCGTCTGCCCCTGCCCTGCCCCCCAGCTCCACAGTCAACCTGTCTGTTGCCCCATCTTCACAGTAGGTGCGTTGTGCATTCTCACAACTGAGAACATCAGATTCATTGGTTCTTTAATGGGGTCGCCAGGACCTTCCGCCTCTTCTAGTCATCTATACCCTTGATGCAGCCCTCAGATTATATGAAAAACCTCACCTCTGGTGGATCCCGAGGTTATAAGAGACAGATGGCATCCAGTTCCCTTTGGGGGCCGAAGTTTTTATGTGGGCAGATACTATGGTCAAAAACTGGACGTGCTTTCTGGCAATGCACTCACCATATAGAAATCCCTATATGTAACTCCCATGTTAATTTATTAAATTTCGGTTGGAAAGGAAGACATTGTGTATGATGAAATATATGTAGAGAGTCAGGCTGTCCAGAGTGCAAACTGCAAGGCAGTTGAGGTAGTTGGATTAGGAGACTAGATGAGGCATAGAATACTGTTGGTCTGTGTGCAATTGCGTAAGTATTAAATTATGTTTTTGAAGTCCAATTTCATTCCTGGAGCTCAGATTTCATTTGCTATTGCTATATACTTTATATACCCAAGGACATCACCTCAGGGTTGCAAGCTCTTTAAGGAAACTTTATGCATATATCCATGTATTGTATAGAAGAATAAAAACTGAGTTTACTTCACTCGACCTGATTTTTTTTCCCAGCTTTGAAATTCCTCTTGAACCCGCATCTCCATATGTTACATCACAGCAGGACTAGCCTGAACAAAATCAGTGGCTGTATCTAAGCTAATGTTGACATCATTTGTGTTTACATACTGTGTATAGCAACGCACCTTCACCGGTGTACTCTGTGGTTGCTCATTGGGCCTATGTTAACACCTTCACTCATAGGTTTCATAATTGTTTTCATATTTTGTCCAAGCACTTCTGAGTTCAACTTTAATATATAGCTACACTGTTCAATGGAATAGTTCATGTTATTGTTTTATGTAAAGAACTCACAAAATCATTGTCTGACAGACAGACCCAACCTGCAAACAATTACAAGCTTTAACTTGATCTGACGAAATCCATCTTATTCCACATAAATAGGTGGAACTACTCCAGACCTGGAGCAGGAGCCATCTGTCGAGTGTCCCATCGTTCATTTAAGAGCCAGTGAGGGTGGAGAGAGACATGGTCTTGGATGTACATCCAGTGGGGCTGTGGGGTCCTCCAATGAAGTAACATCTACTCGCTTCCCCCAGAAAAGGTTTTGAAGGACTGTGTTAGTATCAAACAATGGAAGGTGAATCACATGTGATTTGTGATCCCCCCCAGATATGGGAGTGAACTTTAAACTTCATGCCGGACTCAAAGACAAGGTGCGTTCAATTGCAGGCTCTCCAGCCTGGCTCCTGGCACTGCCAAGCAAAGGGACCACGTACAGGAGCACCCATGGTTACAATGTTCATCTCAGGTTCCACACAACCAGATAGAGCCTGGAGTTCTGGGGTTCCATCTGCCAGTCTCCCATTTGTGGACTCCCAGATTCTGGGGTTCATAGCTTTTTACCCCCATAGCATGGAACCCCACCATTGACCATGATCAGGCAGCCCAGAGCTGATCAGTAGTTACCTACACATTTGCTTGATCCAAACCATGGCCAGTGATGTTGTGCCTCAAAACACCACTTAGGCTTGGTTTATTTAGTTTAGGTTTTGGGTTTTCATTGAGTTTGTTTGATGTCTGCAGTTTCTGCCTTTCTTGGGTAGAACCTACAGCAAGCATTACATGTCTCCAGGAATAACTTTGACATTTTCTAAATCTGGAGAATTCATTTTGCCTCTGTTTAAAGTGACCAAGGCCAAAATATGGGATGAGGTATTATCTCCTACTAATCTTTTTAATTAGTTTTCTAAATCACTAAAATAAACAAAATTGGCTTTGAGGATATAAGTTGGAATGAAAACTCAATGCTGTCCACTTCTGAACTGCTAAGAGCCCTTTCAGTTTTCATGTAGCTGAGACACTTAACAGCCGGCAAATGTTATCACATGAATATTTGATTGTGTTTTCTCTCTCCACTTCCCCTTAACCTCTTTAAAAATTCCAGAGGTTTCTTTTCCCCCCAGAATATTAGTTTTGGAAGATTGTATCCAGCTATATTTTTTTAGCAGTTTTAATGGTGCCCATTTATCCTGACCTAACTGGTTATTTAAATAATTTTTTAAACCACCATCAGTAATAAATGGCATGTGAAACTGATCTGTTGGTAATTGGAAGAAAACTCAGCATCTGTATTTATAAAATAAAATTGATTAGTATTTATTTTGAGAGTAAAAGTGTATGTTATTTCCCTGCTATGTTTGAGTCCTGTCTTCTTCATTGTTTTGAATTTCATACTGAAGCTGAGTTAACTATGAAAACCTTGTTCTTTAACAGTCGGGCAGCCATCCTGCATTTATTGAGCCAGATCCCTCTCTTTACAAGGGACTGGGCTAAACAAGATTATACAAAGATGAATAAGCCTTGACCTCTGCCACAGTCTTCTGGTAGGTATATTAATTAATTACAATTCAGCATGATAAATTCTGTGACGGAGAGATGTACAGCCATGCTATGGAATGCAGAGAAAGCTATTCTGACTTAATGATCAGGAAAGGGTCGTGGAGGTATTGCAGATGAAAGCTTTACGAGATTTCACATCACATGGAGGGAACAGCATGCACAGAGGGCCAGAGGCAAGGCAGAGCCTCATGTGCATTTACAAAATTGCAAGGAGTTTGCTTGGGTCCTGAATGGATGTGAAGAAAGGTGAGAAGAGAAATTGAATCGCAGGCCAGTGGGGAAGGGCTTAAGGTGCCAAGTCAAGAGATCTGGATGCATGCAGTGGGCAACTGATCGGCACCCCTGCCAGGCTTTAAAGCAGAAGAGTAATTTGGTTAGTTGCGAATTTTGAATAGCAGCCAAGTTGGACTCTAGTGATATTCGCTTGTGTCTGTTTAATCTCTTTACTATTTTGTTTAGGAAAAAAATCTGTGTCTGTAAAAGAGGCTCATCCTTGTGTGCCTAATGGCTTCAGTGTAAATACTGAATGAACTGGATTTTTACTGTGTGGTACAAACTGCAGCCAGCATCTGTTCTTTAGAAGCTAGATTCCGAATGCCCCAACTCAGCCACTTTGTGGTTATGACTCTGGTCCAGTCATTGAACTCTTAAGGACACTTTGTTTCTTATTCTGTAAAAAAATTGGAGAGAACTCTGCCCTTGCCATGTTTGTATGGGGCCTCCGCCATCAGCATTTGCCCTCTTTTGTCATGTGGGAGGCCACTGCATAGTGACCGAGGGGCTTCCTGAGACTTGTTATCACCATCCCCTGTTCTAGAACTTGGGCGCAGCACTTAAACTCTGACTCCGGCCCCTGCTCTGTAAGTAGGGATAATACCCATGTCTTCACCCCACCCCGGGGTTGGCTGGAGTGTAAGAAGGGGTAAATGCTTTCATGAAACACTTAACGATCTTTCCAAAGCACCAGGCACATTGGGAAGAGTTAGTCGTTCAACAAGGAGTCCTTGCATCAGATACATCAGGCTTTAGCGGGACAATTGAAATGCAGGTATTCATTCTGGACACATGGAGAATGTGTCAGGGCTGAAACTGCTCTTTCGAAAAACTAAACTCTAAACAAATGTCAAGTGTTTCGAGGTGTTTTGGTGGGTGGCATGGACACAGGATTGAGGCATGGTCTCTAAGCCTAATTAGCTTAATTTTCATGGTTTTTTTAACACCTGGCAGACGAGTTTATTTAGGTCACCTCATCGACACACACTCTCACACAGCTTCTGGCTGCCTTACCAAATGCTGAACTGGTGCCCAGAGCTCTTAAGTTTGCTTAAAGTAGATAGAAGCTTTCTTTTTCTTTTTCTTTTTCCCTCTTAGCGCATCTAATAACGGTTTTGTAGGTAGACAGCTCAGCCTTGTGGATTTTAAATGAATAAAGTAAATACATGTCTATAAAATAATTCCACACTTTTTAGAGACTGGCGGTGTCGGCCATCCAGAAAAAGAAGGTTCATGAGTCTAGATCCAAATGAAAAAGCCAGCCAGTTGGTGAAATAGCTGTAACTAGTCATGCCCAAGCCCAAAACTACAAGGAGGAGGGTGTCAGGCTCATCCTTCGGTTTTGTACAGAACGCAATCCTAAGAACTTCTCTCAGTGCCCACTACATTACAAGCAGCAAATTAGAAAGGAATTGAGGGCAGGAGTGGACAGAAATAGTAAATCACCTGATTCTAAGAAGTGAATACAAACAGGCAGGAAGGAAGTTATCTAGGCATCTTGGGTGAGAAGCCCTCAGCCTGATAGAACGGCCGGTCAGAGGGATTCAGATCCCAGCCCTGCTGCTCACTGGCTGTGTGACCCAGGCAGGGCGCTTGACCCCTTTTGAGTCCATGTGCTCCTCTGAAAAGTGAAGTCAACCCCTTGCTCAGATTTTCCCTTGGGCCCTGGACAGAGATTCCTCTTGCCTTAGGAGCAAATTTGGTATTCATTCTTCAAAACCCACCTCATTGCCTTGGAGTCCGGAGCGTGGCACTCTGCCTGTTGTGAAGAACTTGGGAATAAATCATTTCACATAGCCTGCTTCTAGACAGGATGTTACGTGTAGCAAAACAACTACTATCTGCCATCTACTCAAGATCCTCAACATAATGGTTGTAAAATATCACAAAAATTAATAAAACAGCTAGCAGCCCTCAGTCATCAGAAAAAGGATAAATTCCTTTTAGTTTGATAAGGAAAATGCATAAAATATTTTAAGAGAGTGTATTATTCAAAATGGTTAAAATAAGTTGATACTTTAAGGGATAAACTTGTGCTCAAAAATTTACTTGCAAAAACGTTTTTAACTGACTTGAAGGGGGCACCTTATTCCTCAAAGAAACCAGAACCCAATCACTATGTGTATCCACAAATGTCTTGCTCTTTGGATGAGGGACTTGGCATACTTTGTTACTGTGATGGAAGGAGACCCGCAGGCTACTTAATGTGCAGGAGGTCTATGATCTCTTGCTCCTGCAAACTGAGGTCTCCAAGCTTGCTGGCCTGGGACCAGGCTCTCTGCTCCCAGATGCCTGCCAGTTGCCGTGACTTCTTTGCCCCCATCCCTAGCTAAGCCCTTTACTGGCACAGGGTCGGTGTTGGGAAGTTGGGGGAGTGGGAGAATGAGGCAGAATATTGGTCCAAGGATTTTGTAACTCACCCCTGTGTCTGTCTCTTGGTCCCCAGGGAGCTCTGAATCCAGTGAGCCCAGAGTCGGCATCAGAAATCATCAGTGACCTTTAGAGGAGGAATTGTCTGAGGATCAAATGAGACTGTGGAGCTGGGTTTTTGTAAACAGCATAAAGAGGTTTGAGGATTATCACAGATTCTCAGTAGACATCTTAAGCGGTAATGAGCTGCCTGCCACCAGCTGGGAAAGCAATGCAGGGGCTGAGCCTCTGCTTCCCTGCCCCACAGACATCGGCTTTGGGGCACCTGCTGTCTCTTTGGTGATGCAGTGACCCCGCAAACATGTGCAGCGCTCCTGTCCCACCCCAGTCGCTTACATGATAGCATTTGTTGCTGGGGACAGAGTAGGAAGACGTGGGCAATGTATTACCATCACCTCTTGATGGGGAGCCTGGACAAGGCCTGCAAGGGAGGGTGACCGGCCCAACATCATGCAGATCCTGAGGCCACGCTGGGGCCAAACCAGGGCTTGACCTCTCCCTGGGCCACTTCTGCACCCCAAGCCCTACCAAGGCTCCACAGCCTCCTGCCTCGGCTCCCCCAACTGAACATCTTGCCAGCTGCAGGCAGCTCTTCCCCATTCAGTAGCCCCTTTAGAAGAGGAGCAAATCACGAGCATGGTGTTACAGGGTGTGGTGCAATTTTCCAGAAGGGGGAACATGGCAGAAATGTGATATAACTGACAAAAGTCCATGAGGTCAAGCCACATAAATTGTGACTCACAGTCATGCAGGACAGAGGGAGCGGAGGAGGTGGGGGCGTTGTGGGGGGCTGCTGCTTTGAGGACTCACCTTAGCTGCGTCCAACAGGTAGGTCAAGGGGATAAGATGGGGGAAGGCTGCCAGCCAGGGTAAGAAGCAGGAGAAAAGGAAATGATGGGGACCTGTGTTTATTCATTCCTTCCACAGCTGGTTTCTGACTGCATCCTGCAGGCACGGCAACAGTGGGGACGTGGAGACAGCAGTGTCCACAACTCTTACAAGGAGTTTACCTGTAAAGAGATGGAGAAAAATAGGGTGGAAGTTGGAAAAGAAGGTGAGGTAGAGGGAAGACTTCATATAAATGCTAATGGGAAGGAGCCAGTGAAGAAGGTGAAGGTTCTAGAAGAAGAGGGCAGTGAAAGGAGCAAGATCTCAAAGGAAATGGGGAGGAGGGGAGCGCGGGGAGAGAGTCACCGGGTGTGGTGAAGACATTACCTGGGTAACAGGAGGATGGAAGGGAGGGCAGAGAGGGCAGGAGTGGACCAGAGCTGTCTGTCTGCGTAGAGTAAGAGGCTGCAGCTTTCCTTTCAAGCCCCGATGGGAGATGACCTGGGACAGGGGCCTGACTGGAGTGACAGTCCCAGGGCACAGGCCACGGCAGAAAGGACGCTGAGGGTAGTGGGTGCTGAGTGCTCATCGGCCTTTCAAAGGAGACTCCTGAGGTCTAGGGGAGAGAGTTGGCTGGCTGCCCAGGGTTGGCCATGGCCGGATTGCCACTTGGAGTGCAGTCACCTCCTCCCTTGCTCCCCTCCGCCACCTTCTTGCCCTCCAACCCATTCTCTGCACCGCAAACACAGGGACCTGTCCTACACACAGATCGAACCCTCCGAGAACTGTTAAGGAAAGCAAAGAATCAAACACTTACCTACTAGTTAACCAAATCGTTGATGAGGAGACATTTCTCTTATAGAAATAGTCCAAGTAAAATAAAATTCAGGAGGGATAACAGACTCTCACCACTTTGCAATTCCAATTAATCTAATGCATCTAAGACAATGATTGTCAACAGCTGCTAGTATCACAAAAAGAGAGAAAACAAGACATTTTATGTCTTCTGATGAAAGAATGCAACACCCGTGAAGAATTCTTGGCAAAAGCTCGACCTAAAGTATGACTAGACTTCCACCTGTGGTGTCCAGTATGATAGACACCGGCCACATGTGGCTACTAAGTAGCTGAAAAGTGGCTCATTCAAATTGAGATGTGCTGTGAGCATAAAATACTCATCAAATTTCAGACTTGGTACAAAAGTAGAATGTAAATTTATATTAAGAATTTTCATACTGATTACATGTTGGAATGATAACATTTTGGATATATTAAATTGAGTAAAATATTATCATTAATTTCATCAGTTGCTTTTACCACCTAAAACATTACTACTAAGAAACTTGAAATTACACAAGTGACTTGCATTTATGGCTCAAGTTATATTACTATTGTCAGATGAGCTCTGGATCTAACGACTAGTGTATAGGAAATTCAGAGGGCAAGTGAGTGTGTTAACACCTGGAAAATGCAATCAGCAAAATCTGGACAGTGGGAACTCTACAGGACAAAGAACTTGGTTTCTTCCATAAATATATTGCAAGAAAAAATAGAAAGAGGGGACAACCTTTTAAAAAGAGACTCAGTAGGTGTATCAACCAATCCCATTATGGACCTTGTTTGGTTCCTATAAGTGAAACAAACTGAAAAAAAAAAAAAACAAAACACTAAGGGATAATCAAAATGTAAACACTGAGTAAATATTTGATTATATTAAGGATTTTTTTCTAGGTGTGAGAATAGTAATAGTAAAAAGTAGCATCATAGTTCTCTTTTAAAGTCCATATCCCTTAGAGATGTGTGCTGAAACATTAACAGATGAAATGCATTTGTCTGGGGCTGGGGTGGGGTATGCAGTGGGGTACAGACCAAACACGACTGGCCAGGGGTGATGAGTAACTGGGGGCCTGTACCCTGCCCGTCAGCCAGCTGGATGCTTGCATTCCCCAGAATGCCCCTGCTCCTACATTCCTCAGGGCTATTGCCCCCACGGTGTCTCTGCTGAGAATATCTTCACCTCACCCACGGCAAACCTCTGTTCATCCTCTAAGCCAGAGTTCAGACATTCACCTTTCTTCTGTGCAGTCCTCTCTGCTGTCTTCCCCAGTCTCCACCCCCACCTCCACCCAAAACAAGGGGCCTCCCTCCTTTGGGCTCCTCCCACCACCTGTGTGTGCTCCCACCGCAGCCCATACATTTCCTCTCTGTCTGTTTCCCTGTCTGACACCTCAAGCAGGCTGTGAGCTCCCAGAGGGCAGGCCCCTTGTTATAAGGCACAACCAGTGCTCAGGAAAGTGTGCTAGATCAGTGTCAGTGCCCTGAGGGCCCATTTTACAGATGAAGCAGCTGAAGTCCAGAGAAGTAAGTGTCATAGCCAAGAGCTATTCTCAGAGCTAAAATGTGACCGAGCTAGGACTGGGAACCAGAACCTTCAAGTGTTTCTCTACACTACGTCTGAGCTGCAGGCCCCAGTTCCCTGCATTCATTCATTTGGCATTGATTGGGTGCCCCCTGTTGGTCTGGCCCTGGCTGAACAAATCATGGACCAGTGCTATGAAGAAAAACCACAAAAGACCAACCACGAGAGTCTGACATGAGGGAGCCTCTTTGCCCTGGGATCTCAGGCAAACCTCCTTGAGGAAGTGAAATTTAAACAGATTTGAAGCTAGAGAGCCCATTCCAGGCCCAAGGAACAGCATGGCATATGTGAAGGAATTAAAGTGACCAGTGGGGCTAGAGCAGAGATTAAGCACCAGGACCCTGGCGAGGTGGACGGTGGCAAACTGGGTCCACAGACAGTCCCCCTCCCCTACCTAGGGTTGTTTTCTTCCAGTTATGTTTTGCAATGTAGTGTTGATGATTTTTTTAAAAAATAGTATAAGTGTATCCTGACCCCTCTGGCCGGCTCCCTTAAGACTCAGCTTCAGTGCTGGCCTGCATTTGTGTAGACCAACCCACTGACACAAGGAATTCTGTGAGCAGCAGGTTTTAATGCACAGTCACAGCCCGGATGTACACAAATGTAACTTGTTTTCCCCATCACTGTCTTCAGCCAAGTTCATGAATGCCCTTTTCAGCCACTGGCGGAAGACTCTCGATCTTCCCACTTCAAGGCAAGTCAGTCATTTCTAGTTAAAACATATCTTCTTTAGGGTAAGTGTTCAAATTCCCAAGTCCTCCCTGACCCCACCCTTCACCCAGTGTGGCCCCAGGGACAGGGCTTCTGACGAGAGTCGCTCTGACCTGTCCATCCTGTGGCTCATTTCGATGTTGGGTGCTGGCCTTCATGGTTCTGGTCTCTGGGTCCTCACACCTGTGTCATTTTCCCCTAGACCAGGATTCTTTAGCCCTGCTCGGCTCCCTTGGTGACTCAGGGCACCTGGCCCACCTTCTCCCACCCCTGTGAGGCTGCTCTCAGGGCTCCCTGCCTGGACTTCTCCCCTCTGCGGGTTGGCTGCCAAGGCACCCTGACCAGCAGGGAGCTCTATGAAGGCTTACCTAGGTCTTCCTGGTAGACCTGGGCAGTTGGGTCCCTTGTCTGTGACTGCCCCAAACCTATCCCCTGTTCAGATCCCAGATGGCGGTGGGGACAAGGGAGGAGGGGCCCCTCAGGCTCCATCAGTTTTTTGACTTTGGGGGTCTAGCTTCACCCCTTCCAAATAGCGTCCTCTGCAGCTCTTCAAAATTTTACTCCTTTTTTTAGAGGTGGGAAAACACTCCTACATCACCATTTGCATGCATTCTTCTCTCCTCCATGGCAGTTTTTTTTTGTTTGTTTGTTTGTTTTGTTTTGTTTGTTTTTTTAATGGCAGTACACTCAAAGTTCTCCAGGCTCCTGCCTGTGTCTGGTCAGGACTCACAAATTCTTTTTCCACTCCACAAAGCCTGGCCTTGCAATGAAAGCCTAGCTTTTGAGACATTCAGCTCTTCAATCCCCTTTCTTGTTCTGGACAGTATCCACTCTGCCCTGGAGGTAGTAAATGGTGGGGCAAGTCAAGGGGTCAAAGGAACGGACAATACCTGGCTTAACGTGACACTGCACTCACTGCCATGGAGCGGGGACAGAGGAGGCTGACTGGACAGATGAAGAAACATTCCTGATGAGTGAAGTCCGACTCAGGTCAGGGCCTGTGGGAATCCCAGAAGCCCAGGCGGACAGAAATGATGGGAGTAGCGAGTGATGACTGGCGTACATGTACACAGATACCTATAGTACGGTGTGTGGGAGTGTGAAAGGCTGAAGCACTTGCAATGTAGCTGGTAGAGCCAGAGTCACGTGATGGAGGTGATTTAGTTTCAGCAAAACATCAGCCTCTACATTAGATTAACCTTGCTGATATGAACTGAATTGGCTTTGTAGTTTCATGTGGTTTTCATTTGTAAACTTGTTTTGGTTTTATGGTTGTAGGAGGGCTATAAACATTAGTTTCTGGGGGGGGGGGGTGTAGCTAAAGTGATAGAGCGCATGCTTAGCATGCATGGGGTCCTGGGTTCAATCCTCTCAACATAAATAAATAAATAAACCTAGTTCCCCCCACCCAAATAATAAAAATAAATAAAATTTAAAAAAAAACCAGGAGTTTCTATTTAGTTTTCTTTGTTTGTAAAATGTTTTGAGAGTAAAAATGGAAAGGTAGAACAGCGTACTGAACAGTTTTTCCTTGTGGTGTTCAACCCACCCCCACAACTTCCCGCAAAACAGGCTTGGCTTCAGGGCTGGGCCATAACTGGCCATCCCCGAGACAGCAGGGGAGAGGCTACAGAGGGGCTGCATTAATCTGCCCCCAACCTTGGCCTTTGTTCTAGAGCCTTGAGTGCCCTCTGTGGCCAGCCCTTTCTTCTAGGACTTCTCCTTCCCTACTTTTTCTCTGGATGCCTTTAATTCCTTGGTTTCCCTCCCTCTTTGGGTTCCACTGTTTCTTCTCCTTACCCTTGGGAGGGCCTGGGTGGGGGCTTTGGACCCTGCTGGCAGAGCATCCACCAGAAGCCTGATCGTTCACAGTGCCCGGATAGAGCCCCTCCTAACATCATCATGGCCAAAAGAATTTGTCTCTCACTTCATCTTGGCCACTTTCCCAAATGCCCCCTCTGTTTTCTGGCTTCAGTGTGTGCCTGGTCCCAGGAAGGGATGGAGAAGGAAAAAATCCTATGCTGGTACAGACTTGTTTAGGCAATATTATAAATAAAAATAAGCTTTTAGCCTTAGGGGAGCTACAGGAATGTTTAACCTTAAAAGAGTCTATACAATACTTTTGGGATTTTGTACTTTATCTTCAGTGCAGTGGGAAATCTTTGAAGGGTCTTAAGCATGGAGAGTGACATGCTCTGGTACATACTTTAAAAAGAATGCAGTGGGAGAAACTTCCTGTAATGGTGGCAGTATGAAGTAATTGCATGAGCCTTCCTGCAGATAACAATTATGAAATCTGGACAAATTTAAAAAAATTATTTACAGGCCCTGGGAAATGTCTCAAAATAGAAGCCAGAGAAGAGTTTACCCTTAGAAAACTAAAACTGGAAGAGGTAAGAATTCCAGCGGTGCTCCTGAACCCCTGTGGCCATAGCAGGTGGAAAACCACAGCATCTCTGCTGCTTGGTCCCTGGGCTGAGAGAGGACTCGACCCAGTCTCTGCCCCCTACCCAGGAGCTTCCAGTCTGGGACACACAGATGGATAATTGCACTGCCCTGTGTGGGAGCTCCCGGGCTTTGGAGGTGAGACTGGGAGAGGAGAAAACCTCCAAGAAGAGCGACCTTTGACCAGGGCCGTGAAGAATGAGTAAGAGTAAGGGTTTTGCAGGTAGCGAAAGAGGTTGAGTTTATTCCTCTTGAGCTGAGGGGTAGACCCAAGACCGATGGATGGGTGGAGGTCACAAGGAGGCAGATGTGCACCCCACACAAGGTTTCTCACAGCTGTGGCTGGCCAGGGTCCCCTCTGGAGAGGGTGAGCACCTGTGGAGGTGTAGCTAGGTGGGCCAGGAGAGGCTGAGCATCCATGAGGAAGAAGGCTGTGGAGGGTCTGACCGGCACCAGTACCTCCAATCTGAGAGACGGGTCACTGGAAATGCAGGCTTGCCAGATTCAATTCCTATGCAGGCTGCACCCCGGGCCATTTTATCAGCCATGTGCAGTCCAGCTGCAGATGCCTGGTGGGGATGGGATCCGGCATCTGCTCCTTCAGAACCCTGCTCTCCTGGCCCCGGTGCAGCCATGGATGTGCACCCTGCTGAAATGCATCCCCAGTGTGGGAGGCCTGAGGAGAGGGGTGTCTTCAGACTGTGAGATGTATGGGATTGGGGAAACATGCAGACAGAAGTTCCAGAAGGACAGGTGAGTTCTGGGGGTGCCTGGATCTGTGGGGAGCCCCTGCTTCTGGTCATACAACTTATAGCAAGAGACATCATCTTGTAGAGGTTACAAACGAGGGCTGTTGAGAAACAGAATTCATCTGGGACAGTCAGACATCATTGAGACGAGGTGTGTCAATATACTCACACGGGGTTTCATCAGTTGGGCTGCACAAAATGTGCAACTTCACATACAGATCCATCTGCTATTTGTAGGACTGCTACAGGTTGGCCAAAAACACAGGACTTCTGACAAAATTATTTTGTGTGATTGTCAGCAGAAAAAAGAATGAATGGTGCATTTATAATTCAACTACTGCTTTACTGCGTACATCCCTGACAGGAGAGAAATTCCATCTTGAGCATGCATTGATGAGAACGAAATCTTCTGCTTACCATTTTATACAATCTAATGATTGGCAGATTTCCCACAGATTATTGTCTGGATCTGTCCACATGCTACAGGCACCAGGCTCTGTAGGGCACGTTGATGTCACACGTGGCCCTGTACCATGGTGTCACGATGCTGGATGCAGCTGCGCAGAGGATAGTGGGAGAATCCTGGAAGCCATTCCACACCAGGATGGTCAGCACTAATGGGCACCATGTATGCATATATGCCCCTGGACACAAGTGAAACTCGAACTCGACTTCCCCTCTGTCAGATTCCAAAAATATCTATAGCCACTCCAGAGGAAGCAGTGCAGGGCCAGTCAAAGTCGGCAGACACAGATGTCTTAACCAACTGGACTTAAAATATTATATTTTTGCAATTTTCACAAGAACATATAATCATGTGAACACATTGCTAGCCCCACCCGCTCATCCCCACCCAGGCCTTGAAAGGAGCTCAGGCCGCTGCAGCTCTAGCTGCATCAGCACCTCTGGAAATCAGGTTCCTGTTTCTCCAGGTTCTGTCTCCAGCTCAGTTCTGCTCCACACCCTTCCATGTCTCCCCATTGTCCTCGGGGTAAAGCTGGGCATTCAGGTCCTTGGTGTCATGGGGACTTCATTAGCGCCCCTTGTTCCTGAGGAACTGTGGGAGGTGGGATTTCAGGGGGAGAGCAAAGACAGGGAGCCAGTGGGTAACTCTGAGGACAGCAGGGATGACAGGCCTAGGGGCAGTAACCGCCATGGACACCTGTGGGGAGAGGGCTTCGTAGATCCCACGGACGCCCCTGGCACTTACCTGAGAGATGAGGGCCCATGGGTCAGGGCAGCACCCACATCCTGATGCCTGCATCTCCCACTGCTGAGACCAAGGCAGAGCCCTCATTTTCCTGTGAAATTTCTTTCTAGACCCCAGAGTGGGTTTAGCGGTGGGGTGTATGGGTGAGGTGGTGGGAGGGCAGTGGAAAGGACCCTGGATCTAAAATCCACAGACCTGAGTTCAAGTGCCTGCTCTGTCCTGGGCTGTGTGATCTTGGGCAAGTGGCTTAACATCTCTGAATTTCGATGTCCTCATCTATAAATCATGGAGTACTTATTTCATCTCTGGGCTCTTGTGAGAGACAAATGAATCAAGTGTCATGAAGATACAGGCACACAGTAGGGCCTCACTGATCCCTGCCTGGCAGGGGACACTGAACGCCTTTGCCTGCCTTGATTCTAAGTGACTTCTGAGCCTCCTCAGTAGGTTAGGCCATCCTGTTGACTACTAGCTTCACAAATTCTTCTGAAGAGTTAATGTCACTTGGCCCCATCCCGAAGCCCCACACAGCCCTTGATTTCCAGCACTGGCTGCCCCCAACCCCTCTGCTGTGAGACCATCCAGGGTGGGGAGAGGGCTGGGCAGGGGCCAAGGAGCACGATGAGCTCCACGATGAGCTCCGCGCTGGGCCTCGGCCTCCCTGACTGAACCTCGAGGGGCGAGCGGCCGGGTTGAGCCCAGAGCAGCCCCTCCCACCGGCTCTGGTTCCCATTATCATTCTTTCTCATGTTCTTCCAGACCAGCCTCCTCCAAACCCCTTTCAGCACCACTTCTGGTTCTTCTCTGGAGACGCCCTGTCTGCCCGCCCCACCTCCCTGCACACCTCCGGGCACCCCGCCTGGCCACCTGCCTGCACCTTGCTGCTCAAGGCTGGAGTCTGAGGAGAGCCTGAGGGGAGCCTGAGGGGGAGGGGCATGTAGGGTGATGAGTGTTCACAGGGTCCCCCGAGAGCTGGGACTGACCCAGCTGGTGACACCCAGACCTGACTTGCCCCTGGGCTCCCCTCCGAGTGGCCGTGTGACTCAGGGTGGATCTCTTCCCTTGCTGAGCCTGATTCTGAGAGTTCGAAGGGGGCTGTTGAGAAATTCACAAGGAAGGGCCCATCCCTGCTCTCAGAGAAGCCCTCTGAGCAGCGCCTTCCTCCCGTCCTCCCTGAGAGGGTGCTTGTCAGCGAGCCCCTGCAGAGACGCCTCCTGCCCTTCAGAACAAGGTGCCCAACGGTGGGCCCTCCCAGTGTGGGATGGCCGGTCCCGGGACCCACGATGAGGTCGTCCACCTCTAGGCCTTCGCACGGGAAGTCCCACCACCCCCAACCCTGTGTGATCCTGGAAGTCACCCAGGCTCTTACCTCACATGTCACATATTCCGAACAGCACTTTACCCTTGACGAAGTACACTCCCAGCTCTCCTTTCTTCTGGGCCTTGCAGTGTGGTACATCCTCGCAGGTGTGAGCCATCATTCCATTTTATAGATAAAGAAACCAAGTCTCAGAGAATGGTGGTGGGTAGGCCAAGCTTACCCAAGTGGCAGAGGCCATAGTCTACCCAACCAAAGCCAAAGCTGGCCTTTCTCCACCCCCATGGGCAGGGCTGGTCATTTGGGTTATTGAGAGTGGAAATGAATTAACCGAGCTCTTCTTCAGTGAAACATTTTCAGGCCTCAGAACAGAAGTGTGTTGTGGGGAGGTGGGGGCTGCAGTCTGGAGTTGCTCGGGCTACAGGTGTTGGATATTGTTCTTGATTAGTGGGAAAGGTCCCCCCTCTCCAGCCTGGCACATGCTTGGGGTTCCAGCATTGCTGCAGAAATCCAGAGGCTGGCGGGGGCCAAGCATGAGGAAGGACCTGGGTGTTTTAAGCAGGAGAGAGACCTGGGGCCCGGCCTCCACGCAGGAGTTCTGAGGCCACTGACTGTGCGGAGGCCCTACGCTCAGGGCCAGAGCTGCGGCCATGGTGGGAGCTGGACACCTGAGTTCTGGTCCTGGCTGGGCCGTTAGTCCCCTGTGTTGACCTCCCTCCACCCGGGTGTCACATCTACTAAGTAGGGACACATTCCCTCCCCTGTTAGCAGCTTTGGGCTCCTGGGGACTCAGAGACAGAGGATGGGGAAGCTCGGGGCAGACTGCCCGGTGCCGAACCCAGCTGGGCTTTTCCTAGCTTCCTTACCTGCCGCGGGGGGCATCAGGCCCTCCCTGTCCTTCCTCCCAGGGTCAAGGGATGAATGCAGGGGCCCTTTGTAAATGGTGAAGTGCTGGCTCATGAGGTATCCTTACTGAGCAGGGAAATAGAAACCGTTTTCTCTGGACTTGGTTTCCAGGCATGTTTGGATTGTATGATTTATGGATCTTAGCGGTTTCTTGTTCAGTCATTCATCCATCCATCTGTCCTTCTAACAGCCACTAACCCACCCCAGGAGCTGCAGTGGAAGCCCAGACAGCATGACCCGGAGCCAGCCTTGTGCCCTCCACCCAGCACAGGCCCCCTAAGCACTTAGATACCCTTAGAGATGACCTGGGTCCCCTCCACTCCACTTTCCAAATGTGGAAACTGAGGTCCAGAGACAGGAAGGGGGGAACCCGACACTGATCTGACCAGTTGCAGACCTCAGCCTCACACTCTCCCAGCCCCCTCCCCAGGCTGATCTCTGACCCTGGCCTGGGCCAGCCTGGGGTTTCTCAGGCTTGGAGTGAGTCCAGTGGGACAGGGGCCAGGCCACCTCCTGGGCTGGGAACAGCATAGCCCCTATCCACCAGCTCCAGCTCAGGCCCAGGCAGGGGGCAGAGTGTGGGGGGTGGGTGGGGAGGGAGGGGGCCAGCGAGGCCCAGCCCCCCTGCTCTGCAGCACATGATATTATCTCTGGCCTTGGCTCAGCCCTCCAAGCAGGATGCGGCTTTCAACACCTCTCTCCCCTCGGACGGACTTGGGGCTTTTCGAGTTTCTCACGGCATGGATTGAGGGGCCGGGTCCCAGGCAGAGAAGGCTCCCAACCAAGGCCACCCCCACCCCTAAGGCTGCCAGTCCTCAGACAGCCACAGCCTCTGATGAAGGAGGGGGAAGGGCCGTGGTGCATGAGAGGAAAGGGGTCCCAGGAACCGTTCCGCTGAATGTCTCCCCCACCCCCTCCCCCTTCTGTTGTCCATAATCCAAGGCGCCTGTTCAAGGAATTCTCCACCGTGTGTTAGTGATTTATTTATACTAGGCTCATCCCGCCTGCCAGCATCCTGCCCTCACGGAGGCCGGCGGGTGACAGACCCCACTCCTCCCCCGCCCCCCCATCCCTGGGGCCATTTTCATCAGCCCTGGCAGGTCTGGCCCTGCTCCAGGCTGCTCCAGATGGCGGGGCTCTCTGCTGGACATTGCAGGCTTTCAGGGGACCCTGCAATCTCACTTCTGGGACCTAGCCAACCCCCTTAGAGTCTGTGGACCCTCCTCCTCAATCCTGCTGGGCCCTTCCTCCCAACTGGGAGGTGACAGGTGATCTTTAAGAGCAAGAAGGAACCTTATGGACATTTAATCCAGTCCCCCCATTGAACAGATGGACAACTAGAGGCCAAGAGAGGCAAAGGCTGGGAGACAGTGGAGAGGCCCCAGCCCTGTGACTGTCCAAAGGTCTTTAAAATTATTGAGGACTCCTCTGACCCACAAAGGGTTAATGTCCCCACTTTACACATGAAGAAGTGAGGCTGAGCCTGGGAAAGTGGCCCACAGATATTCAGCCTGGGCCAGAGCATGAGTTCCATCCTGTCTCTCGCCATCTCTCTCTGTCTCTGCTCATTTAGACTGGGCCTCCAGCTCCCAGGCTGTCACTGCTCTGTGTGATCAGGACTGCCCCAGGACTACAAGGATTTCCGGCTTGAGGGAGCTGGGTGGGAGTCTGTATGTTGTGAGGATGTGTTGTGCCCTGGGGATGGAGGGGGGCACACCTGTTCCTGAGCCCCCAGGGGACACAAGCTTACTGGTGGGTGGTGTCCAGCCCTTGCCCCTTGGCCCCTCAGCGCCTCCCCTAGTCCTGGTGAGCATGAAGAGGGAGCTAGCCCATTCGCCCACACAGCCCACAGCAAGAGAGTACTGGGGCGGGGGCACTTCATGCTGTGGCCTGAGATATTATTCACTCACCACTGGCTCTGGATCTTGAGACCTGTGATCCCAAAGTGGAAGAAGGAAGAACCTTCTGTGTTTCTGGCTCTTCTAAGCAAGTGTCCTTCCCCTGTCTCCTTCCCAGCTGACCTTTAAAAGGTAGGCAGAGGTGAGGAACCATGGTACAGATGAGAAGACTGAAGCCCAGAAGCTTGCAGAGACTGGATCTGGCTTGCTACACGAATGACCCTGGGCAAGTCACTTACTCCCTGTGGGCCAGTTTCTCCATCTCACCCTGAGGGGAGGGGAGCAGTTAGATAAGATACCCACCAAGGCCCTCTCTTCCCAGGCAGCCACACCCAACCCAGCCTCCTTCTCCCAGTGCCCAGTGTGAGGTCAGGTGCCTGGAGACAGAACCCTGCCTGCCTCAGGCCCCCACTGTGGGTGCAGATGACATGGATGCACAGCTGAGCTCCTGCCGTGGGCCAAGTGCTGAATCAAGCCCTATGTACACTTCCTCTCAAGCCTCCAAGCTCCTGTGAGGTCTGTGTGAGTAGTCCCATGTGATAGAATGAAGGTCAGAGAGGTTATGTAACTTGTCTAAGGTCACACAGCTTTCTGGGGATACCAGTGTCACCCTCTGTGCCTGGTTGCCTGGCAGGGCTCCCTAGCCAGGGTGGAAGGAGGGTCAGGACAAAGGCAATAGGCAGGCTACCTCTGTCCTCTGAGTGCAGAAACTGGGCTAGTGGAGGACCAGACTGCAGCACTGAATTGGGAAATTGGGGTTTGGGTCTGTGGCCACCTAATGCTGGCTGGTTTAGGGGGCTCTCTGATTGGGTCTGTGAGCTTCTCCCCTCCTCCCACAGAAAATCCTTCCTGGTTCTGACCAAACAGAGCCCCTTCTGGGATGGCTGCCTCCATTTGCCCAGAAATAACAAGCCCCTTAGGCTTCCTGGGAGTGAGGGGAGGGTGGGTGGGCTAGGGGAGAACCACTTGGCCACTGACCTCTCTGTGCTCAGTCCTTGCTTCTGGGGAATTTTGGTGCAGCCCTAGGCCTCAGGCGGACTGCACCCTTCCACCCTGGTCACCACCGTCTGCTGGAGAGTGCTTGGCTGGGAGAAGGAGCCCCAGGGATCGGTTCCTGCTCTGCTGCTGCCCTCTCTGCAGCCTGGAAGTCTCCCCTGCCCGACATGGACCTGTGGAGGCAGCTGGAGCAGACATACTTGGGGAGTTCTGGGGCAGGCATATCTGGGTTTGAGTCTTGCCAGGGACAGGTTAGAACAAATCAGGCTCCAGGTGTCAAACGTTCTGACTCAAATGTTTACAAGCTGTGTAGCTGTGGGTAAATCACTCCACCCCTCTGAGCCTTGGTTTCCTCATCTGTGGAAGAGGGTAATAACAGGGCAGGACTCACTGGAGTGTTCTGAGGGTTAAATGAGTTAATGCAAAGCACTTAGCCTGACTAATGGCTCAAGGAAAGTAGATAGTCAGTGTTGACTATTGTCATGGCTGTGACTAGTCATTGACCCCTCTGAGTCATGGGTCCTCTTCATAGGGTAGGGTTCCTGATTTAGGCCTCATGGGGTTGTGGTGACCAGCCTCTGTAGCAAAGTTCCTGCAAGGAATGTGGTCCACACATGAGCCTATCTGTGAAATGGAGAGAGTAAGACCCTTGCTTATCCGCTTTCCAAAGGGCCACAGACAGGATATGAAAATGATGGAAATAAAAAATGAAATCATAATAAGCCCAGAATATGGGCATCAATTTTCAGTTAAGGCCCAGAGAGGGACAGTGACTTGTCCAAGGTCACACAGCAGTTAAGGCTTGTTCCAGGTTGCAAAGTCAGTTCTCCTGACTCCAGCTCTTCCTCTGAGAGGTCCTGAAGGGTTGGACAGAGAGAAGTGACGAGAAATATTTCTTGGATGAGGGTTGAATATCCACAGGGTGGGATCATGGAGGTCTTGAAATTTGGATATGATCCAGCAGGCTGGAGGGTGCCCTGGGGGAGTTGAGCATTTGGGGCAAGCCGCCTGTTGACACTGTGAGCAGAGCCCAGCCCTAGGAGATGGTGAAGGTGAGAGGGGCTCAAGGATCTATCTGGCTGAGGGAGTGGCTGTGCTGGCTGGAAGCATGATGTGCAGGCTCCTCTGGTCCAGATCCCAAACACTGGCCCAGACCCCAGGCTTGGCAGACTCCTTCCTGCTGCGCCCGTCAACATCCCCTTCCTGATCCCTCCGTAGGGGATGAAGGGCTGGGTGTGGCTTCTATCAGGGGACATCAGAATTGGGGTCTCTGTGATCAGACATCACAAAAGCCAGGTCTAGATCAGATCTCATAGCTGCATGGCTGGGCCTGGGCCTGTGGACAAAGTCAAGCAATACCCTTCACTGGTGACCCCAAGCCAGCTGTATTCAGAATGGTGCCCAGCTCCCCTCCCCTTGGGTGGCCCAGAACTGCATACCATAGGCACTCAGGGGCCAATTACTTGCATGATGGCGACTTCCTCTGGCTGGGCTTGGGAAGGGCAAAAGGGAGGGGGGAACACCAGGTGTCTGTCTGCCATCCATCTGCAGGACTGAGATGGAGATGAGGCAGAACAGGGGCTGCTGAGGCCCCTTGGCTGAGGAGGTAGAGCGCCTGGGCACTGCTTTTCCCTCCAACTGTCCCTCGGGGCTTCTCTGAATATTAATCTGTCAAACTAGGGGGATAACAAGGGAGTAAAAGTCACAGACTGGAAACACAGGCACGCGCCTGTTATTTCAGGTGTGGGAGGGGAGTGGGCTGGAGGAGCAGGCTGGCCCCTTGGAAACTAAGCTGTCCGCTGACAACCTTAGCCGCCAGCCCTCTGTGGGGTGTCTGTCTCCTCTCCCCTCCAGCACGGCTCACTCCTGGAGAACCAGTCTGAGGCCTTGGAGCAGTGAGAGATGCGGGTATTCTGGGCAAACAGTGCAGGCTTCTTGGAGGTGTGAAGGGCTCCCCCAGAGAGGAAGTCACTGTGGGAAAAGAGTGCTGGGGTCCAGCAGGTCAGCTCTCGGGTAGCCCTGGCACCTGCATATGCTGAGCCTCTGTCCCCCGTGCGTCCTCAACCACCCTCCTCACCCAGCGAGGGTGCTCCCTGCTCCTCACACTTCACACTCTCTTCATGGCAGCTGTGGTGGATGGGATGTGAAAGTGATAGGAATGAAAAATGAATTCTTAAGAGACCCAGAATCTGGACATCACTTTGGCGGGGAGGCAGGGGTCTTGCTCATATTTTCCAGAACTTTTTCAGATCCTCCCTGCCTGGGCTGGGTGCTGGGATCCAGAGGAGGATCTGACCCAGCTCTTGCCTAGGAGGTGCCCCCAAACTGGGGTCAGAGAAAGCCAGGGATGATTCCTCTTGGGTCCCCAGAGCCCGATAAAGAGCTTGTTAAAGGGAACGAGTAATCAAATGAGGCAATGTCCATGGAACCCCCTCTTGTGTGTTAAGGACCCTCCAACTGCAAACTGATCTCCTAGGGTTTCATCCACCTGAGGTGGGAGGCAGAGGCAGGAGTCCCCTTCCCTCCACCCACCCCAGCTTTGCTGTGCAAATTGAGGGTGGGGACCTGCAGGGAACAGCGAAGAGGATGAGCAGGGAAGGGCCAGGACGCTCTTTCTCCAGGCCAGGCTGACTGCTCACAGGAGAAGGGCTTGCAGCAGAGCAGGAGCCCTAAGCAGTCTAGGCAGTGAGAGGTTGCTCAAAAGACATATTCACCCGAATCCCTCTCCCAGGGTATCAAGAGAATGAGTGGCCCAGTCTCTGGGGATACCTGCCCAAAGCCTGGGTTCTTAAACCCAAAGGGAGACATATCCAGGGCCCTGGGACAATGGAGCCACGAGGCAGAGCCAAAGCCTAGGAGGGTGAGGTAGTCAGAACAAGCCCACCTTCCTTCCCTCCCTCTTCTCCCCTCCATACCTTTCCTCTCTCCCTTTTCATTCTTGTGCTCCATTGGTTGGTGGATTTATTCACAGAATGTTTTTAGGAGCACAGAGGTCCATCTAGGATCACTTAGACATTGCTTTGAACCAATTGGAGCTTAAAATTTGGAACCTCAACTCAGAACTAAAATGTGGTGTCCAGATGGAGGACTTGGAGGGTGGGTTAGGCAGTCACCAACCCTTACAATGTTTCTGAAACTTTTAAAATTCACGCGTTCTTTTGGTACACATAGAATCTCATGCCATCTTTTAATATTATTTGAAATTCAAATTGAATTCAATCCTGTGGCTAAATGTGAAAGAGGGCAAAGAGACCTCGCCATGCCCCCATTTGACAGGGCCTTCCTGCCCTCCCATCCTTTAGCAAATCACCGCTGTGAGGTCAGAAAGGGGGTGGGAGACTCAGGCTGGCAGCACATGAGGCTCCTCTCCTCCTGGGGGAAGGGACTGCAGGAGGCAGCCCTCCAGGTCACAACGACAGGCCAGGCCTGCCCGTTAGCGCCCTTTCAATGCAAACTCTCCTCCATGGGGTAAAACCCGGTCCTAGCACTTTAGTGTGAAATGGCAGCCAGTGGGTGCCCATCACCACCCGCATCTTGATACTTTTTTGTAGCTTTTATTTTAGGGGAGCAAGAAGGGTGACTTGGAGACCCAGAGAGCTCCAAGACTGCAATCGTGGAGGTCCTCCCTAGGGGTGGACATCTTCTCAAGGTCAGGTCTATAGTCTGAGTCTACAGCCTAAGTTCCCAAACCTGGAGAGGAATCACCTGGGACCCTGGCTGAAAGGCAGACTTCTGGACCCTACCCTCTGAATCAGAAATGCTGTATTTTAACCAGGTCCTGTCACAGCATAGTATGTATGCTTCTGTGTGTGTGTGTGTGTGTGTGTGCACTCACAGGCACACTGTGCAGGTGTCTTCCAGTCAGGCATCACCTCCTGGAAGCATGGCCCCTTGGGCCTTTTCAGTCACTTCACCTCACACGAGGTTGGCACCCCCATAGTCACGGCGACAACAGGAAGAACTGAAAGAAGATGCTCACTGTACAACTGACACAATGTCACTATTGGAAACCCGGTTTTGACATCCCTTCTTTTATAAACCAGGAGGAACAACAGAGGAAGAGGTGGTACCTCTCAGGACCCCTGAGAGGCTGGGGGCAGTTCTGAGGAGGGGCCGGGTTGCTGCCTCTCATCAAGCCCTTGGGAGCTTTGGGAAGGTTTGTTGACTGCATGAATGAAGGAAATAGTGGGGCCACCTCCCTAGCAAGTGGGCCCTGTGGACTCTAGCTGGCAGTCCTGACCTCTCTGACTGCGGGAGGGCGGGGGTTCCTGAGCGCAGGTTGGGGTGGTCATGGGCACGACTGGAGGCCTGACTGTGGGTCTCGTTCCCACCTGACCTCCTCTGGTCAAGTTCACAGTGAAGAGAGGAGGTGAGACGTCCGGCCCACCCTGGGAACCCCGCGGGAGCCCAATTATTTACTGGAAACAGTGAGGGATGCATTCTTGGCGGCTGATCACTACGTGCAAATCAGAGACACAGCTGATCTCAAGTCTGGTTTTGATCAGTTACAACTGAATAGATGGCTTGTTAAATCTGAGCTGAGGAAGCCTCCTTTCTGGAACCCCCTTCCGGCCCTCCTCATTTCACCTCAGGGTTGAAAGGCCTTTTGGAGAGCAGTGAGTCCAACCCACCCGTTTTACAGATGGAGAGATGGAGGCCTGGAGAAACCTCTCCAAGACCACGTGCTTGCTGTCGATCTGGAAGCGCCAGCCAGGCCAGGGAGTGCTGTGGTTTGGAGCTCTCTGAACTGAACAGATTCAATCCAAAGACAAGATCCTGGGGTTCAAGGGCCCCCTTCCCTGCTCTTGGCTTTCCAATATCTCTCCCCATTCAATCTGGATGCTTCCACTAGTTCCCCTCTCCTTTGTGGTTCAGGGTGGAGGACAGAAGAGACCATCCAGGCTTCAGTGTCCTCATCTGTAAGATGGGTTACCATGATGTGGTCCCCCAATTCAATGAAGAAGGCAAAGCCCCGCCCACTCTGGTGCCCCGTAGGTCCTGTTTGCTGCACAGGGATCTGCCTCCCTGCAACTTCATCCTTCATCCTTCACCCTTCACCCCTTAGCTTCCCTTCCTGAGGCCTGGGCTGGCAGCCGGGGTCAGCAAGGTCAGTGGGCCTGGCCCAGCTGTTGGCCTCACTCTCAAGGTCTTTTGATCCACCGCCAGCTCCAGTGGCCTGGAGCCTGGGCTGGCAGGCTCCAGGCAGTGATGGATGTGCCTGTCTGGCATCCTGCTGGGAAGCACGTCCTCTCCTGCGGGTCCTGAGGCCTCAGCCTGGCATGCGAAGCCCCCAGCCTCAGTTCTCACACACAGCCACCCTTGCTCACACCCAGCTGTTTCGTCACCTTAGCCCTTTTATCTCCCAGACCACCTCCAGTCCTCACTCCCACTGTCTCCTCCTCCTGCAGAGCCCTCCAAGGCAGAGTCAAGTTCAGAGCTCCTGGTCAGGTTCACAGCGGCTTTCCTGTGTGGCCCCTCACTTTATCCACACCACAACCATGATGTGTGAGACAAGTGCCACTGTGATGGTCCCCATCTTACAGATGGAGCCACTAAGGCTTGGCGAGGCAAAGTCATCTGCTGTCATTGATAAGTAAGGTTTGGAGTCCTGATCTGTCTGCTTACGCCCTATAGGGCTTGGCAGAGAAGATTTCAGAGGCCCAGAAAGTCCTGAAGTTGGGGCTGGAAGGAGCCTGGGGAGGGGGTTGCATTTAGTCAAAACTTCAGAAGAATTCTCAAATCAGGGACGTCACTAACACTCAGAATCTTAGAATAGGGGAATGCCTGAAAGGACTCTTGGGGGACACTGAGCCCACCCAAGAACTCCCAGCAGCCTCCAACCCCTGCTTGAACACCCCCAGCGGCAGGGAGCTCCCTCTCCAATTTGTGGCAGCCCCTGCCCTTGGGGGACAGCTTTGCCTGGAAGAATGTCTTTTCTCCTTAGAATTGAGAACACTGTGCCTCCCTGTCGCCCCTTACAATTTGGTGGCCAAGGCCCCCTGGGTCCTCTTCCTTCCAGGCAGGGAGCACAGGGCAGGCTTAGGTATGGGGCAGACATGTAGGGCTGGGGTAGGGAGACGAAAGGCCATGAGGGCTGGGCCAGAAGTCCAGCCCCACCTGCCACTGACATGGCCCCTACTAAGTCCTCACTCCTCTCTTGGCTCTATTTCCTCTTCTGGAAATGGTAGAGGGCAGCTGACGGGCTGATAGTCTCTTGGCTCCTTCCTTGTGGCCACCGTGAGGGGCTGTGGGAACCTCAGGTGACCTTTGGCTGCCCTCATCTCTCTGGGGGTCGCTGCGCCAGCGGCTCCTTCCAAGCACTGATTAACAGCTGGGGTGCACCTGGTGGGCAGATGTCAGCTCCTCATCACCCCTGCTGGATCCTGCATGTGTGTGCACACGAGTGTGCATTTATGGGTGTGTGTGCTGACACTTGTGCATGTGTGTGTGGGTGGGCGTGCACACACATGTGAGGGTGCCCTGGGGGAGGCACACAATGGTGGTCAGGGGATGGGGCTGGCTCTGCTAGGGCTCACATTAGGACCCTGGGAAGTCCCTGCATGCTCAGCACCCAGGCCCCCTTTGGCCTGAGCAGTATACTTCAGAGCAGGACCTCAGCGGGACGTGGGCTGTGGGGTCCTCCACAGAGAGGCTGACTCATGGTGAGGGGTGTGAGTCTGTCTTGGGAAGATGCAGGAGTGAGGGCACTTGCTGAGAGCAAAGGATTGGGCAGAGGGCTGGTGGGGGGGTGCAGCTTGGTACCAACCCTCAGCCCACATTCTGCCTCCCAGAGCCTAGTTCAAGGTCCAGGGGGAAGGGTACCAGCTCCCCCAGGAATCAGCACAGACTATCTCAGTGACCCTGGAGTTTGGGGTTGAAAGTCCCATTCCACAGAGGGCACCCAGAGAACTCAGCCAAGGTCCCCCTCGTGGGGCTGACTCTTAAGACAACACTTGCCCCACCTGGGACTGGGAGGCAGCAGTTTCTGCCCGGGCCTGGGTGGCTAGGTGGGGCTGGGGCAAGGCAGGGGCACAGGCAGGGCCACAGGCAGGGGCACAGGCAGGGCCCTGCTGCCCTGCAAACCAGTGTCCTTGCCTCGGGGCTGAGCTCGGTGTTTCCTCACAGACTCGGGCTGAGGGGAGGTCAGACCACGGGAGGGGATCTGGGAACGATTTGATAATTAGGCAAGAGGCCCTGACAAGCAGCCTCTGTGGGGTCCATTAGGGGGCCCTGGGGAGGCCTGCGGTGAGGCTGGCCACCCGCCAACCCTCACCTTCACTGGTCCCCCACTGCCCTCCTGCCCACCCCCTGCCATCCCCCAATAGTCCCTTCTACAGGCCCCTGCTGGCCCCATCCCCCACTACCCCCAGCACACTAACAGCTCTGATTGAACAAGGGAGGCGTCCATCCCTCTTCAGCCTCAGACACCTTAGAAAGACTCCTCTGCAGTTCCGTGAGGCTGGCCCTCTCGTCTACCAGACAGGGCAGCATTTTGTCCAGGGACACACAGTGGGGCCGTGGAGAGCCAGAGCTGGGCTCAGGAGGCTCTCTCTGAGGCACCACTGCAGTGAGGGTCAGAGCCCCCAGACTCAGAGCAGGCAAGGCTCCTCGAGATGGCAAGCCCTGCCACCCCCCGCCTGGCCTCACCTCACAGCCAATCATGGTGCTTCAGAGCTGGGCCCCCAGAGAGGAGAGGGGTGCAGACGGCTTTGCCTTCTGCAGAGAGGCCAGAGTCCTGGAGAAACTTGGGCTACAGAGAAGCTGGGGACCCACAGTCAGGACAGGAGAAGCCATGAGGAACAAGCAAGTGTTGAGGATCAGTCTCTTCATGCCCTCAACTCTGAAGAGAAGAGGAATCAGGCAGGGGGCAGACATCATCCCCAACCTCCCAGAACTCTGGAATCCTGGAAGGGCTGGCGATGGGTCGGGGACTGACCTTGGCCTCATCTTCTTCATGGAAAAGAGAGGCATGGCCTACTCTTCCCTTCCCCTCCCAGGGTCCATCGAGGCCCCTGCTCGCGACGCCCTCAGCTGGTGACAGCTGGCAGGAGCTTTAGCAGGGAGTGATCCCGGGGCTTACCATTGAGCTCCAGCTATTGAATTAATGATCGCCAGTGGTAGGCCAAGCCTTTCGCTGAAACTTCAGTAGCATATACTCACATAAACCCCGTATGTCCCAACAGGATTCATAGCAAGGGTCCCACCTGTGAGCTGAGGCTCAAAGACATTCAGAGACTTGCTCAGTTTAGCAGGTGGCAGAACCAAATAACCAGCAGACCCCTCTGACCCCTGAATCCATGATTTCCCACCCTCTTGCCCCACGCTGCCTCCCACCATCTGGCCTGACCCATGCCCAGGGACCGCCAACCTGGCAATGAAATGCAGTGTGGGCAGGTGGCTTCTGAGCAGGTGTAGTGGCTTCTGAGTCCACAGCAAGTGTGGAAAACAGTGGGGTGGCATGTGGCAGGGGTTGGGGGAGGGGTGGTGGTAAAGGTCAGCCGGGCCCATTGCCATGGCCTTGAATGCAGGCTGAGAAGTGGGTTTTACTCCGAGACCAGCTGCTCCTTGAAGGCCTGGTTCCTTGTTGGTGACCCTGCAGCTCAGAGCCCTGCACAGGACAGGTGCTCACTGAATCCCCAAAGTTTGTCAGACAAAGGCCACTTCTTCTCCAGGGGACCCCTGGGAAGCCATGAGGCCTTCTCCAAAAAGCCCTCCAGCCCACTTCTGAGTAAAAAAGCTTTTGATGGTTCCTGTGCTGGCAAGTCACCAGGGGAGTAGGTGGGGGCAGGACAATCAGGGTTGAGGGGGGTCTTCCCTCTGCCTGCCTCTGCTCCCATGCCAGCTCCAAAACAATTCCAGACAGGCACAACCCGGAGCTTTCAGCGCGTTGGGCATGGAGGTGGGGAATGAGGGGAGAAGGAGGCAGGTACCCAGCTGTGAGGCTGGCCCTCCCCTGCCCTCTCGGAGCTTCTGGCCCGCCACACCCTCTGCACCCCCCAGTGGATGGGCCAGGGTCTCACCCTGATTTTCGAGCAGCAGGACTTGAGTGTTTTCAACCCTTCATCTGGTAGCCAGATCCTCCGGCCCCATGGGGTCCTCTCCTTTGTCCTGAACCCCTTCCTGGCCCAGGGCAAAGACGGCTCCCTGGTGTCACGTGCCCAGCAGTTGGAGCCCTGGTCTGGGTGGCCAGCCTCCGGAGCCAAGAACCACAAGCATAGGGGCCTGGGAAGCGCTCACCCACGGAGGTGCTGTTGAATCTGTTTGGGCCCCCCTCGTTGGGGTGTCAGAGTGATTTATGGGCAGATGCAGAGAGGACAGGCTGGGGAAAAATAAGCAGTCTCAAGGCATGATCCGCCCCTCTCCTTGCCAGCCGCCACCCTGCCACAGATTCAGGAGAAATGGAAAGGGCCTCACTGCTGTGTGACCTCAGGCAGGTCCTTTTTAAATCTGGGCTTCCGCTGCCTTTGAAATGGGTCTGAAGACCAGCCTCCAATCACAGAATTGCCAGGAGGACCAAGTGAAAAGCTGGATGTCAGGCACCCAGCTCAGAGCCTGGTATAGGGCAGGTCATTAGTGTGCCCTTGCTCCCCAGCCTGCCATAGCTCCCATGCTCCCTCACTCAGCCTGAAATCCTCTCCGACCACCTTCCCCTCGCTCCCTCCACTCCAGCGCCACCAGCTCCAGGGCCCCCCTGCCTGGAATACTCACAGTCATGACCACACGATTTGATTCCTCACCCCCAACCTCACTGTAAAGTCTTCCTGGACAACCTAAATAAAATAGAATCAGTTGTCTCCACTAACTGTCCCCGCTGCTTCAGGCTGTTCTGTTAACTGTCTGCTTAATATTTGCCACCACAAGATTTTTAAAAAGCTTTATTGATTGATTGATTGATTGATTGAATGTCATTCTCCCCAACTAGAATGTCAGGTCCACCAGGGCAGAGGTTTTATCTCTTGCTTACTGAAGAATCCCTAGAACAGGGCCTGAACACAATATACACTCAATAAACGTGGATGGGCGTGGGCAGAGTTGGAGCAGTAGGACTCTGGGAGAGGGAAAATACAGGCTGACGGAGCCAGGGAATCATCCTAGGGGAGCTGGGCCTGGAAGGAGGGTTTGGCATTTCCCAGATGTCAGGGGACCGTACTATGGTCTGTGGCACAAGCAAGTGCTTGGGAAAGGCATGAACGTGAACATGAACACGGGAAGCAGCCGGGCAGCTGGAGGGGAGAGGAGGGCAGGCAGGGACGAGGTGCAGGGCAGGTTGGGCTGGACAGCGGGGAGCTGTGCATGGCAGGATTGAAAATAACAGTATATTCTCACACAATTTTTTAAAGATAAGGGGTAGTTTAAAAGAAAGGAGGCAGTAGACGTCTTAACTAAAACCCCTTAGACAGAGTAGGAAGTAAACTTATCAACCACATAGGAACCTATATAACTGTGATTAAGATGAAGGGTAGCCCTGAACTTCCTGTTAACCATAGCAATAAAGGAAATAATTATTTGTTAAATTCTTTACGTTGTCTCAACAGAAAAAAAAAGCACGTCCGTTCAGGAGTAACTAACTTCGAAGAGTAATTTGTCCTGTGGCCGAGCTGTCAGGGGGAAGAGGGAAAGGAGCTGAAGGGCCCCGGGCGTGAGTCAGGTGCCGTCGCTTACCCACCACGTTTCACCCTCGGTGGTGGGTCCCGTGCTACCACTTTTCAACAGTATTTGAAAATCGGGGCTCAGAGATGAGAAGTCACTGGCTGAGGTCATCCAGCTATTAAGGGGAGCTACTGGGATTCTGACTAAAGACCTTCCAACTCTGAAGGCTGAGGGGAGGGTAACCAGGATGGGGCACTTGGGGCTGAGGGCAGGGAGGTGGGAAGGGTAGGATGATGGACGGCACTCAGGGCTGGAGGCAGGAGAAGGGCATCTATGTGGAGGCTTCGGGGGGAGGCTGTCCTGCTCCAGAGCAGCGGCAGCAGCTCCTAGGGGCCTCTGGAGCCTCTGGACTCCCAGCTGCAGATACTTTGAAGCCTCTAAACATGAGGAAGGGAGAAGGATGGACAGGAGTGAGCATGACAAACACTTTTCTGGAACCAAGACCCAGGGCGCCTAACTTCTTCCCTGGAGGAGCCAATTGTGGCTGCCCTAAAGATGCCCGTTCTCCCCTGGGATGGAGAATGTATGTAACAGCCTCCTGCAGGCTTGGACCACTCCCCACCTCTGCTCCGAAGCCCCCAGGACGTCCCACTGCCCTCAGAATCAGCCTGGTGTCCAGACAGTACAACACAGCAGACCTGAGTGCAAACCTTGGCCCTGCACCTCCTTGCTGTGTCACCCTGGGCATTTCCTGTATCTCCCTGGGATGCTTCAGCTCCTTCATCTGAAAAATAGGGATGCCAATAGTATCTTTGGGAGGATTAAATAAAATGGTGTGTGTAAAGGGCTTGGCACATGTCTGGCACGCAGCAAGCGCACCAAAAGCATCAGTGGGAATTACTTTAACTACAGTGCCTTCCTCCTCACCCCAGCAGCCCCATCCCCAGCAAGATCAGCGTTGTGGTTGGCCATTGCTGACCTCTCAGGTGTCCCTTCCTGCCCCTCTCCTGTCAGATTGGACCACTTATGTGTCTGGAACTGATACATTTATTGCCCAGAATTGCCCTGAGGGCCTCTCTGGACAGGTCCTGGATTGAGTTTTGGGGACACAGATGACCCAGACCCCTGCTCACTCTGTGCTCAATCCCCTGAGACAGAAAAGCCCAGGAGCTATTGGGGCCTGGTGGGGCCCTGACCCAGTCAGAGGGATCAAGGAAGGCTTCCTGGAGGAGGTGAGGTTTAGCTGATTCTTAAAGAACATCTAACCATCTACCCATCCATCCAGCCATGTGTCCATCCATCCAACCATCTAACCATCATGGAAGCATTAATTTTTCCATGTATCAATTTGTTCAGCGACCCATCCATCTGTTTACCCACTCATTATTTATCTAATAGCGCAGTCACACACAATTTAAGTGATTCGGAGAAGCTAAGCACAAACTCTCCAGCCTAGCAACTTAATCTTTGAGACCAGTGAATGTGACCGAAGTCATGTGGTCTAGCTCTCTTCTCCAAGAAGTGACCATTGAGAACCCAGAGGAGATGATCCCCTCCCAAAATCTCCTTGCCCCCTCCCTAGCTTGGCTCCTCCCCTCCATGGACTGTGTGATCACAGAGCAGGTGAGAGATTGGAGGAGAGTCAGGCCCTACAGAGAGTAATCAGGGGTAGAGCCTTGTTGTGATCACCAGAGCAGGGTCAGCTGAGAAGGGCAGGGTGAACCTGGTTACACTAGGAAAGGGTCTGAGCCGTAACCTTCCCTGAGGAGTTGTGATTCTCCCAGCGAAGGCCTGACTCCAGAGGGAAGCAGCTAGGAGCGTGGAATCCCAGGCAAGGAGGCTTCAAGCTTCCTCCAGTCTTACCAGAGAGGCAAAACCTCTGCGTAGACAGAGCAGGAAGGACAGGCTAGAGCCTCAGGAATATTGGGAAAAAGAAAGAGGCCCCATGGCCAGGAGGGCATCCTCTGTCCCAGCACCCTGCACAGAGCAGCTAGGAAGAATAGTGGGCAGGGGGGAGAAGACTGCCATTTGCTGGACACTGCAGTGGGCCAGGCCCTGTGAGGTGTGCTGGGTCACAGCTGCATGAAAAGAAAAGAAACAGAAGCAGAAGGTTGAGGCACTTGGCCCACGCTAAGGATTCCCACCAGGTCTGCCTGGTTGCAGTGAGCTTGGAGGGGCTCGTGGGGAGCTTGCCACCCAGCTCAGGGAGGGGAAAGCTCACCTTCTCCCAGTCAGCCCAGTGGGGGTGACTGGAACCCTCAGCCAGTTCAGCTGCCCACCAGAGCCTGTTTCCTCAGCCTCACTTTCCAATTCCATAGGGAGGTGGAGACAGAGTGGGAGGGATGGTTAGGGGACACCCTGTCTGTGCAGGGACACTGGCAGGTGCTGTGGTCACCATTCCTTGGGAGGGGTGCGCAGCAAGTGTTCAGAACCGGAGCCCTGGGGTGAGGGGCACTACAGACTTGACCCAGGGGCCACTGAACAAGGGCTGCCCCTGCCCCACTTCCCCACACGTGGGGAGACAGAGGCCAAGGGGCAGGGGCTGTTCAGGGCCCACAGTGAGGCAGAGGCGTTGGGGCCGCCTAGGGCCCAGTCTTGAGATGATCTAAGCCAGCCAGGCTCCGTTTAGAAGACGCAGATCCCGATCCCTTCGGCCAAACCTCCTTGCTGTTCTCTTCATCTCAGCGTTCACCGAGTCCTCCCCTGGGCCCTGCCTTGTACGAATATTGAAACAGGACAGCTGGGGGTTGACCACATAGAGTGAGTAGTGCTATTTCAGAGGGAGCCCAGGGGCCATGGGTACAAAACTCTCTGCCTGCAGAAGCCAGGGGCTACTTCCCAGCGACACAGGGTGTGGCAGGATCAAAGAAGTTTCCAGGTTGCCTAGAAATAGCCAGGGGGGATGATGTGGGCACAGGCCTGGAGACATAAGAAATGTGGAGCTTGGGGGAGGTGGTGGGGGAAGAACAGAGGGGATGTGAGTGTCCAGAGGAGCAGGCTGGTGGTGTGCAGATCAGAGTGGCCTTCATGCCAGGCTGAGGAGCTAGGACCTACTCTGCAGGTGATGGGGAGCCATGGAGGGTGTTATACAGGACAGTGAAGAGGTAGGGTGTGTGTGCTAGAGCAGCTCTTAGTTTCCAGCATCAGAAACACTCGGAGGGTTTGCTAAAAATGCAGATCTCTGGGCTTAACCCCCAGAGTGCTGTTTCTGTCGAGCTGGGGTGGGGGCCTGAGATTTGCTTTTCTAACATATGGGATGGGGAATGATCGGGCTTCCCATTCATGGAGATGGGAACCCAGGTGGGCTCAGGACTGGGGATGAGCAGGGGAAGATAAGCCTTAACGCTCCCAGAGAACCCATAGGAACCCATGCATGGGCTTGAGGCCAGGGGCAGGGACAGGGGTCTGGCTGTAGAGAAAGGGGGAGGAGACTGGGGTACAACGGGTCCCTGCCCCAACCCGGGGGGAGGCCTCCCTCACAGGCGGGGCTGGCCCAAGCTCTGCAGCAATGGCTCCCCAGGCATAGGACCAACACTCTGCAGTCAGACCCAGACCTGAGTTCAGCCACCTGCTGCTCTCTGTGACGCTGGGCAAGTCTTACCCTTCCGAGCCCAGGTTTCCCATCTAAAATGGGGGCAGTATTCCCTGTGTGAGCAGTGCGCCCCCGCCTGCTGGGGTTGCTGGTGTTATTGTTGTTGTCATTATCACTGCCACTACTTCAGGGAAGGGCAGCTTGGCAGGAGGACGGGATGCCCTAGCCCAGAGGAATAATGAATGGTGGCACTTCAGGCACCATAACAGGTTCATGCAAAAAAATTTGCAATGGGGGCCCTAGGACATGGTGGGGAGCAGGGGCTCATGCTCCTCAGTGATGTGGCTCCTGGCATGGGGCCTGGGGCAGGGCCACTGGGCCAGGATCTGAGCTCTGCTCCTTTCTGCACAGACCAAATATTTGGGCTTGTCCTTTCCCCTCTGGTATGGCCACTCTGGCTTCTGGGGCTGTGGGGAGAGAGGGAGGACCCTGCCTCCAGGGCGAAGCGGGAGGGGCGGCTGAGATTCATCACAGCAGGCCCTGCTGAGCCGGGGCCCCGTCAAAGGCCAGAGCATGGCCGGGCACCCTGCCTCTGACACAGTGGGACCTGGCACAGTCCTGCCCTTCTGGGCCTCAGTCTCCGCATCTGCAGAGTGTGGGGGGGGGGGGGCAGGGTTGGAGGGCTGATTTCCAAGACCCTTCTGCCTCTCTAGTGACCTCGGCCTCTCTGAACTACCCAACAGGGCACCTCAGTGAGAAGCTGCAAGAGGAACCAGGCCAATCCCTCCTGAGCAGGGCAGTGGGAAGACCCAGTGACAACACACATGGAGGCCCTTTACCAAGGGTGGAAGGCCTCGGAGGGACTCTACTCATCAGGGGGGCATTTGGGTCGGGGAAGGTTAGGCTTACATGAGATCATCTCCCAATGCCACTCCTCCCCTCCCCGAAATCATAAAAACTGACCATTTATAAACCCCTGCTCTGCCGGCATTGTGGCCAGGCCTAGAGTTATCTAGTGTGAGCTCACAGCAATCCAAAGATGTAGGTGTTGTTATTCACGCAATTATAGAGATGAACAAATGGAGGCTCAGAAAGCTTATCCCAGGCCACGAAGCCAGCGAGGGCAGAGCCGGGAGTCAGTCAGGTCTGGCCAACCGGAAAGTGTGCTCCTAACCACAGCAGTGCTCCTGGCCCCTCCGGCGGCAGAATTCTCTCTCCACCGTGCTCCCTTACCCCCTGCAGGTGAGCCGGAACTGGCTTTCCTGTGTCCCCAGCACTAAGCATAGTGTGGGGCATGGAACCCAAATCCAGGGAAGCTTCAGGGAAAGACAGAGTGGGAACTGCTGGCTAAGCTCTGGCTGCATGATCCAGCTTGGTGTGGTGCTCAGTGCCTTACCCATAGAGGTCAGGAGAGGCCTGGGCTCACTCCCATTTTCAGCTGAGGAAATGGAGTCTTGGGAGTCGAAACTTGTCCAGAGTCACTCAGCTTGTAAAGGGTAGTGGCAGGGGTAAAACCCTGGCTGTGTGTCTCTAATGGGCCACGCCCTTACCTGCTGTACTGCACAGACTCTCCGCGGAGTTTGTACCTTTCAGGTGTGCTCTGGAGAGACAGAGAGAGGTTGGGGCGCTGTCTGGTGTGTGGGGCTGGACATATGTTGAGTGGGAGGTAAGTTGTATGTGTGCAGGAGGTGGTGAGTGTCTGTTTCCCTTTGCTCCAGAAATGGATTAATGGATTGTATCTATCAAATCCATCAAACTGTACATCTGAAATACATGTGGTTTACTCCACAGGAATTATACCACAATGAAGGTATTAAAAGAAAAAAGACCCAGCCTGGGTTGTGCCAAGACAGGGATGTAGAGGGAGATTATCTGTAAACCGTTCCTGAGGATCTAGGTCCCCAGCCCTGAGGGGTAACAGCGGGTCTGTTTGTGGGGAGAAGAGCCCTCAGGGGCTGCAGGAGGGAAGGACAGCAACTCTCAGGAGAGGAACAACCCTGAACCCAAGGGGCAGGGGGGCTGCTGGTGGATGTCACCTGGATCACCGAGGATGAGCCTATTACAGACCTGCAGGGAAACCACCCAGACGAGCAGCCTGCCCCAGGAGGAGGCCTTGGGTCAGATGGTGCCCAGGATGCCTGATCTTTGACCCAGAAACATCCAAGGAAATGCTGAGTAGGACCAGGGTCTGCAGCAAGCAGGCTTCCTCCCTTTCTGGGGTCAGACGGGACAGGAAGTGAGGACATCTCTTTGGGGTGGAGAAAACCACAATGACCCTCCCATTTCAGGTGGAGAAAAGCAAAGGTATACAGTTTGGGATTCTTCAGATTCTAGACATGCTAGATTCTTAGCATCCTCCAGTCCTGGGTCCTGAACTCCCAGGACCGTGGAATGTTCCAGGTGGAGGTGCAGAATCTAAGAAAAGTGAACCAGAATCCTTGAGTCAGAAGGGCCTTCAAGAGCAGCCTAATGGGCTGCTATCCCAGCATCTCTCAGCCAACTTTTTCCTCCACAGCCCCGTGGGGACGGCACACTTGTATAGATGCAAAGATGACGGAGACATAAAATAAACACTTGGGTTTAACGGCAGCCATGCCCCTGTCCAGGAGCACTGGAGTCTGGGCCTCTTGCTAGCCCTGTCCCCACTGCCAGCCTGGCCAGGGATGTCTGGGCTGGTTGTGTGATCTGTCACCTCCTCCCCCTCCACCCCTGCCCCAGCCCTTCAGCCCCCTCATCTGGGCCCCCGAGGGATCCCAGAAGGTGAGACAAGGGGGACCAAGGGTCCCATAAGAAGAGTCTTCAGCAGCCACAGACCTGGGGAGTGGAGCGGATATTGATTTGGTCTACGGGAGCAAAGAGACCCATTAAACGTGCGGCTGTTAAATTGCTCTGCCTGAATGAAGTCAGCCATCTCTGAGGGCAGGCGGCGGACAACCAGCCCGCAGCTAGTGCCCTGGTGGGGGTGGTTGTAGACACCTGGCTCTGACCTTCCGACCCGGGGCCGGGGGCAGCCTGGCTTGGACCTGTGCTGCCCTGGGGCCCACAGGCCCCTGAGCTCCAGCCACACCTCACGTCTTGGCCTCCTCCAAGCAAACCCTGCTGCCGTGCCTTTGCTCATGCAGACCTCCTGTTGCCTCCTTCTCCACCTCCAGACCCAGTGCAAACAGCACCTCCTCTGAGAAGTCTTTCCGACTTTCCACTCCCTACCCAAATACCCTGAGAGAAGTGGGCTTTTCCTCTCCCCAATTCCCAAAGGCCCCAGGACTCAGCCGGGCTTCTGACTTCAGCCACCTCTGCTACACTAGCTGGGAGTCAAGGGCCCCATAAAGGGGAACACATGCGCTTCACCCCCTCACCCCAACACAGGTGGGTCTTGGGAGCCCAGGCACCCTGTGAGCTCCTCCGCCAGAGAAGAGGGGGCAGGAAGCGTTAGCTGAGCTACGGCCTGATGGCCATGGAGATGGGGCATCCAATCTCTGCACCTGTCCCCAGTCCCTGTGACAGATGTCAAGAACTGCTCAATCTTAAATTGTTCCCACTCCCTCTGTGTGATGCCTTGTCCTGCCATTCCAGTGGCTCAAGATCAACTACCCACTCAGCTGCTCCTTCTCTGGGATGCCCATCATGAACTTGGAGCCAGGCAGTCTGGAGCTTGAATCCTTGCTCTGCCACTGATGGCTCTGTAAACCTTGGGCCATCACTTGTCTCTCTGTGCCTCAGTTTCCTCATCAATAAAACAGGGATACTGGACCCTACCCCCCAGAATGGTTGTGAGAATTAAATGAGACAACTGCAGCAGAAGTCCAGAGAGGGCCAGTGGCTGCCTGGGATCACACAGCAAAAGAGTGGAAAAAATGCTGGACTTCCTGTTTCCCAGTCCCAAACTCCCCTTACCCAATCCAGCCCCTCTTGGGTCTGGGGTCCCAGGTGGAGGCCTGCATCCTGCTGGGGGCCTGGTCTGTGTAACCTGGCAGTTGGTCTCCATGACCTAAGGAACAACAGACCATCTGCCTGTTCAGGGCCAAGCCCAGTCTCTCCGTCATTGTTCCTCTGGTCTGACCTGGCCTCCCCAGGGGGGCCTTATCTGCCCATTCTCTCTTTTCCCACCAAACTAATCTCTCCCTCTTTTCAAGAGTTCCTGTTTCCTCTCTGCCGCCTTCTTGTCTCTCTCCCCAGGCCCTTACGCTCTGTGTCTCTGGCTGGCCTGATACACTTGATTCAGAAGCCTCCTCAAAGCGGATAGTACTCTCATCCCCGTGGAGTTTCCATCTCTCGGGCTTTCCCAGTCTGGGACTGCTGCCCCCGTAGGAGGAGGGAGATGGAGCACGGTCCAGGCCAGGAATCCTGCTGGTTACACACGTTCTGAAACCCACAGATCAATACCTAGGCCTTTAAATTCTTTGGGTTGGCTATTGGCCTGAGGGGACTCTACAGGGCTTCCAAAGCAATGCCTTGAGGATTTTTACTCCAAAAGAGGTGCCAAGATTTTATGGTTCTTAATCTCTGAATACAATGAAATCCTGAGACACCAGAGCTCTGAGTTTCTGGAATTCACACTGGTGAAGGCCCTGCTCCTGCCTCACCTGAGTCAGGGCTCAGCTTAGCTGCGTGCTTAGAACCTTGACTTGGCCAAGGAGGACAGTCCAAAGAGCAGCTCTCCACGGCCCCTTGGTTGCCCAGCCCCTGACCAGCTACTAGTTACAGGGCTTCATTGCAGGCTCGGCACTGGCCAGTGGCAGGTGCAGAAGGCCCACTGAGTCAGGAGCACATCTGGGTCTCCTGTTCCGAGCTGCAAACAGCCCTCTGCTTTCCACACTGCTCTCCTCATCCCTAGCTGGAGGGAGGTCGTGTGAGAAAGAGTTTGGTGTCAGACGTGCCTGGGCTTCCAGCCCTGCACTGCTGCTATGAGCTTACTGGGAGATCTGGGCCAAGTGGCCTCCCCTCTCAGAGCCTCACTTTTCTTATCTGTCAAAAGGAGGTAACAATGCCCACCCAGAACCTGCTGTGAAGATGTCTTGGGACAATGTGTTTGGAACAGCACACAGTATTCAACAACTGGTAACATTTATATTATTACAACCACCCTCTCTGAGAGTCATTCTGGGTCGTTCGTGTGGTTTCCCCATTTGCTTCTCCTGGTTAAGGTCCAAAAGACACCCCCAAATTTAACATTTCCAAGACATATAATCAGCTCCCAGTGTGCCATCCCTGGACCCCCACAGGTGCTATGGGCTGATTCCAGCCCATGAGGAGGCCCTAGACAGGTAGGGGAGGCAGACACATACACAACACAGACCTCTACAACACCTTGGCTCAGATCAATGTGAAAGAGGAGCACAGAGGCCGCAGGAACCCAGAGGAGGCCAGTGGCCCAGACTGAGGATAGTTAGGGAAGACTTCCTGGAGGAGGGGACCATTTACATGGGCCTTAGAGGAAGAGTGGGCAGTGGCTGGTCACTGTGAACATGAATGTTATGGCTGCTTTAAAAGTTTAAAGGGCTGTCTAGAGCTCAAGCGACTGGTGAAGGCTTTGTAGAGACAACTCTGAAGGCTGAGTGGGATTCCAACAGGGAAAAGGACACTCCAAGCCTGTGCTGAAGAACAGCAGATACCCAGAGGCAGGCGGAACAGAGAAGATGCCTGGAGAGTTGCAAAAAATGTGACTGGAAGAGTCACCTGGGGTTTAGGGGAGGGGCCTTGTATGCCAGACCAGGGAACTGGGGATTGTTTTCGTGGGCCATGGGACACCAGTGTGGAGCAGGGGCAGCCCTGGGCTTGGGAGAGCACATACTCTGGTACTTGTTCAATGGAGGCTGAGTTTTTGGCAGAGACGCTGGTGGGAGGCCTGCCTGGGATGCCTCACCTCCAGCCCTATGCCTCTTATCAGCTCTCTGACCACAGGAAAGGCCCTTCCCATCTTGGAATTTCCTCATCTGCAAAACAGACCGAGAGACCAGAAGACTAATCTCAAGGTTCCCTCCAGCCTGTGAGTCTGTGACTTGGGTCATGCCCACTACATGCTTTCAGGCAGGGACTCGGAGGATGGCCACAGTGCCCTCCCTCTTCTCACCCTGTGATTGTTCCAGCCTCTGCAAGCAAGTCCCTGCCATCCCAGGTTGTGTCGCTCTTGCTTCAGCATTTGTGTCTCCTCCACGTGCATGGAAATTCAGTTTGTAACATTCTCTTACATCCTTTGTCTTATGTGGTCACCCCACAGCCAGGGCAGATACAGGTGATTAATAACTACACCCATTTGGGGACCTACCATGGGCCAGGCCCCAGGATACTCTTTACTTGAACAGTGCCGCCCGCATCTCAGGAAGTGAGGCTGAAGTTCAGAGATTGACAGTGCTGTGTGTGCTAGGACTCCCACTCTCCTGAGACCCTGTGTTCATTTGGCAACCGCCAAGACCCCTAGAATTTCCCATCTCCCTGGCTGTTACCTTTTAGTCTCTTCCCTTCTTTTCATCTTTATCTCCCTGACCTTCAAAGTGGAGGTGCCCCAGGCCCAAGCCCTGGTCCTCTTTGCTTTTCTATCCCGCCCCTTAATGATGATGTCCAAATGTGCATCTCAGCCCCTGCTTCTCCCCAGAACCCCAGACTCGACTATCTGTCCATCTATTCAGTATTTCCACTTGGGACCGAACCAACATCACAATCTCCACCAAGCCCGAACCCCAGTCTTCTCTCCACCCATGTCCCAGCATTCTTCCAAGTACTCAGCCAAAACCCTTGTAGTCCTTCTTGATTCTCCTTGCCCTCATACCCCACAACCATGAAGAGAACAGGTCCTAATGGCTCCACCTTCAAAACGGAACAGGAATCCAGTGAGTGCTGACCACGTCCACCGCATCCAGCGGAGGCTGGGGGCCTTTCCCAAACACTACCTTAATCTCCACCACCTGCTTTACAAATGGGGAAACTGTGGCCTAGAGAGGGGAAAAGCCCTCCCCGTGGTCCCACAGAAACCCTGCCAGGGCTAGCTGGAGCCTGGTCTGCCGCCACCTCCCTAAGGTCTGCATCCGCAGACCCTGGGTCGGTTTTCTCTTGAAGCCATTTAGCAGGTCTGATGACATGGCCAGGCTCTGTGCGCTGGCATGTGTGTCCCCGAGGAACAAAGAGTCTGCCAGCTGGGTTTGGGTTTCAAGACGTGTGTCCTCGCCCTTGACCGGGAGATCTTACAAGGAGACAGAGGCCAGAGTCAGGTGGGGGGAGTGGGGCGGGGAACATCAATCGGATGCCACCCTGCCTCGAAATTGGAGAGTTCACCCCCCTGTCCCAGGATCCTCTGAGTTCACTTGAGGAGGCCAGAAACTGCAGAGGCAGGCTGGGGTTCTCAGCATTTATTTCATACAGCTGTTTAAAAAGCTTGTTTAAAATAGATCATTATATATATATATATTTATATATATAAAATATATAAAGAGGAATTGAGGCCAGCCACCCCAAAGAAAAAGCTATGTTTTATAAATATTTCTGTAGCTCCCACATCCCAGAAGAAGAAAAAAAACAAAACAACAAAAAAACATTTACAACCCAAGCTAGTGGTTCTGTGTGGTGGGCCCAGTAGGCTCAGACCCTGGGGTGGGCCGGGTGTCTCGAGGACTGGGCCTGCAGAACATTCTGGTGAGGGCAGGCTGACTGCGCCCCCCCTTCCTAGGAGGCTGGTGTCTCTGGCTGTGAAAGGTCGAGTCCATACCAGTCTTGCCAAACCCACGCCCCTGGCTTCTTAGATCCGCCTGGAAGACAGCAAGTGGGCACTCCAGAGCCTCGGGTTGCCAGGTTATTTTTAACCTTGTCGGTTTCCTTTGATGTCCTGGCCCTCCTTCCCTGGTGGCCAGGCCTCTGTTCCCAGTGGCTTCCAAGTGGAGGCAAAGCACAAGCCTCCTTCCATGCCCAGCATCTGGAATTCACAAGCCAAAATCCACAGGGTGTCTCCAGGCACCCTGGCCAGCCTCCGAGGGTCCCACAGCGCCTCACTTGCAGACATAGCGCTCCACGGTGCGCTCACACCTGCGGCAGGTGACGTAGCAGCACCAGTGGTACTTGCAGTGGCACCGCTCCACCACGCGATCTGTGTAGGGGTTGTAGCCGCGTCCACAGCACATGAGGTCACAGCTGTCACTGCCATGTGACGTCTTGTTGCACTGCCTGGAGGGAGAGGGGAGGTCAGTGAGTGCTCCCGTCCCCCCCCAGCGCCCCACTCCCAACCAGGCAGCCACAGCCTCCCCACTGTGCATGGCTGCAGCCTCAGTCCCCCTTGGACGATGTCTTGATCTTTGGGGAATTTAAAATAACCCTCTTCCCCATGGGTACTTCTCCCTTTTCCCTGCATAGTTCTAATACGCATTTATCAAAATGATGGGGGTATTTCTGTTTTCTTGGAGATGTATTTTTTCCTGTTTCTTCTATTTCTAAATACTTGAAGGTGCCTCACACCACTCTGCCTAATAATCCAATCTTCGTATTTAATTGTTAATTACATTGTAACAAATGCAAAGATCCTTTTTCACTTTTCAAATCCCAAAATAAATTCTGAAACAAATAAATGGCATTGGAACATGAGGCAAGGCGAGCGTTTGGCTGTGTCTGTTTGTGGAGACACAGGGTCTGTCAATCATTTGCCTTCTATGTACCAGATGCTTGTCTCCAGTGTTTTATCTTATTGGAGGCAGGCAGGGTTCTTAGGTCAGTGGAACTACTGTGTCCACTTTACAGACGGAAACAGGTTTAGTGAAGGGCAGAGGCCTGCTCAAGGACCCACAGGAGTTGATAGATAAGCAGGGCTCAAGCTCAGGGGTCCTGAAACCAAGTCCAATGGTATTCTCCCTACCCTACAGGGCAGAGAGCCCATGGATGCGAGGGCAGCATTTCTTCGTGAAACTCTTGTGGGCGAAGAAGACATTGAAGGTCCCCAAATATCTTTGTCATCATTCTTCTGTCTAGTGAAGCAATATCTGTGTAGGCTGGCATTTCCTCTAGCTGGACTCAGGCTAGACAGGGATGCTGTCATGGGATGCAGCTGGGTCCCAAAGCCATGTGGACCAAGAAATCCCAGAATGTCCAAGATGGGCAAACCCTAGAGATGACCACGTCCAACCCTCACAGTTCCTGATGAGGAAACTGAGGCACAGAATGGGGAGGGGACTTGCCCAGCATCACACAGGGTAAACATGGGGTCTGTGAGAGTTCAGGAAGGCTTCCTGGAGAGGGAGGGGTCATCTAAGCCATTTCATGAAAGTTGAGCAGGAATCTAAGATGGAGAGGAGGGGAAAGGGCGTTGGGGGCAGAGAACAAACACGTTGACCTGACCTAATCTAAGCAGAGTAAGAGTGGGAGATGGTGCCTGTGAGGGGGAGTTGGGGAGGGTGGGGCCTGGAGAACAGGCAGGTTTCAGAGGTCCAGGGGCCTCTGGAAGAAATATGACAAAAGGGCTGGAGTTTGGAATATGGACTGCTGAGGAGGCCTCAGCTGACCAGGCTAGATTTGAGGAGGGCATCTTGCCCAGCTAAGGGGCCAGCTACTGTACCACCTATGCGCCTGCCTTTTATAGTTAACAAAACTCATTTGCATCTTGCCCCCGCACCTCCAAATCCCTAACCCAGTAAAATCCACCTTTCCCCTCCTCCAGGAAGCCTTCCTTGATATCCAGGCTGGGTCAGAGCCCTTCTGAGTTCCCTGCTTTCCCTCTGTCACAATCTGACCACTTGATGTTCCTCCCCCTCCCTGACCCCTGCCAGAGCCTCATGTAATGGGTGTAAGAAGCCACTGAGATATTGAGGCTGTTTGTTACTGCAGAAAAAGCTGATGCATACAGCTGTCTGCAAAGTCCCATCCTCAGAGGAATGGCTGAGGGCTGACCAGGGCAGGAAACCTGGGGGGTAGGAGGCGGGTGGCATTCTGAGAAGGCCAGGGAGGTTGCTGTGGGATGGGGCTTCCTCTTCAGCAGCTTGAGGACAAGTCCTAGGGGCAGAGTCAGGGCAGCTGGGCAGGAAGAGGCCTGGCAACCTAGGGGGAGGGGAGGGGAAGGGAAGCTGCCATTCACGAGCACTGACACCACCCAGCACTGGGGGGCTGCCCGGTGAGTGTGATTAGAATCTCTTGCCAACCCTCCCAGGTGTGTGGTACCATCCCCATGGCACAGAAGATGAGACCGAGCCTCAGATAAGTGAAGGGATTTACTCAAGGTCCCACAGCTAAGAAGATGCAGCGTCAGGGTGGGAACTCTTCTTGCTACACACACACACACACACCCATGGATCCAGGGATACCTTCTCTCTGCTCTGGGGCCCTTGGTGGGCTTTCCCCAGGCCCTCTGGATTCTAGAATCCTCCTCCCCCGACCCCAACCTCATCACACCCACCCTGGCTGCCTCAGCCCAGACTCTCGCTCCTTCCCGTCTCTCTGGCCTGACCTGGTTGCATCTTCACTCCACCCTAACCCCTCAGTCTGGCCTCCAGATGGGATCCTGGGCCTCCTCGAAGAGCTGCCCTGGCCTGTGAGGACGGAGCCCCTCTAAGCAGCCCCCCACCCCCTCCTGGAGACAGGAACGCAGGCTGAGGAGGAAGCAAATGCTGGCCAGGCACCAACTATGTGCCAGACACGTTCACAGACACCCTCACTCTGGTTCAATATTCTTTTAACCCTGAAGAACACTAGTTTTGTGGAATGCTATTAGGGGCTCCTTAATAAAAGAGTTCCACAGCCAAACACCTTTGGGAAACACTGGCTTAGGCAGATCCTTTACTGCGGGATTTTGCAGGGCCTTTAATATGTTCTCATGCCTTACAAATCACCAGAGAGAATTTCCCAACGTATCTGATTGCAGAACTATTTCTTTATAGCATGTTCGGACTGGATTCCTCCTGAACCATCTCTGAGAAGAGCTGCTCCCCTGAATCCTCAGCAGCCCCGCCTGGCATACAGTAGGTCTGTAGTCGCCACTGGCTCCCTCCCTCTCTCTGATCCTGAATCTGTGATGGGACCCGATGTAGGGACCCCAGCCCTGGCTCTGAACCTGGGGCCCAAGGGGAGAGAGCTGAGGCCTGGGAGGTCAGTGAACAGAGGTGGGGAGGTGAGAGCGCTGTCTCTCTGCAGAATGCAGGCCGAATTCGCGCTCCTGCTGTCCCTCCGAAAAGCAAAAAGCGCTTGCCCTGGCTCTACCTCCCCGTGGTGTAGACTTCCTGTGCGGCTTGGGGCTGGCCACTGCCCCAACCCGTCCTGTGCCTCAGTTCACTGGTCCAGCCAACAAGTTGTATGACATTTATCCTTCTCTTGCGCATTTGACAAACATTTACTGAGGACCAATTTATGTGAGGCAGCCTTTTTCCTTGCCCCTGTCTTCCAGTATAATCATTCTCTCTTCCCATCTGTCTCCCCTACTAGCAGGAAGGTGGGGAAGGGGCCTCCCACCAGCCTCCATTCACAAGGGGCCACTGCTTGGGGGAGCCACTCCCAGGAGCTCTGTCCAGGGCCCCTTGCATCCCGCACCTCCATTCAGTATTCAGTTGGGTGGGGCTCCATTCCCCAAATGTTGACTCTGTGCCTGGCCCTGAGTTGGGGTGGAGTACATGCCACACAGCTGACCCTGCCAGGATGGCGTTAAGCTTACCTGTCCTGCGTCCCGTGAGAGCCCACCTTCTCGTTCTTCATGCAGAAGTCGGGGGAGCTCTGCAGATAGACGAGCTCCGAGTCCTTCACGGGCCGAATGTCCAGGTCCTTGGGCACTAGGTGCTTGCGGGTGCCCATAGGTCGGTGCACCACCTTGGTGGCCGACAGGTAGCGGGTCTTAAGGTCAGTGGCCACATCCCGAAGCTCCTGCAGCCCCTTCCAGCAGGTGCGGATGGAGCAGGAGCCAGATACCCCGTGGCACTTACACTTCATTTCCAGAGAGGCACGCAGAGCCTGCGGACAGGGGAGGGCGTCGGGCTGGGCAGCCAGGGCCCCGTCCCTGGCCTGCCCCCGGGGCCCTGCCCCACCCCTCCACCTGCTGGGTGCTCTCAGGGAGTCACCGCCTGCTCTGGGCCTCAAGTGACTGGCTTTTTGCTCTAAAGCTGGGAGGGTGTTGAGGGTCCTTAGCTCCTCCTCCAACTTGGAGGGCAGCAGGGAGGGGCAGGAAGAGAGTGGCATTTGCAGAAGTAATGGATGCCATTTATATAGCTACAGTTCCAAGTGCTCCCGCACTTAAAATCATCACAGTAGCCCTCAAGGGAGGTATCATTAATTTCTCCATTTAAAAAAAGAGGAGAGGGGAGGGTACAGCTCAGTGGTAGAGTGTGTGCCTAGCTTGCACAAGGTCCTGGGTTCAATCCTCAGTACCTCCATTAAAAAATAAATAAGTAAATAATTTTTTTTTAAAAAGGAAACAAAGGCTCAGAGAGGCTGAGTCTCATGCCCAAGGCTACACAGCTAGAAGATCTCAGTGCTGGGATTTGAACCCAGGTCTAAGGGCGATTCCAAAAGCCACGGCTTTTCATTGTTCCATGCTTTTTCTCTCATATAAAACTGTGACTCGGAAATTGCTTGCTGGAAAAAAAAAAAAAGAGGGAAAAGAAGAGAAGGGAGGGAGGGAGAGAAGATGAGGGAGGAGGTGGGTGCTTGAGGGCCTGGCTGGCCTTCCCCTCCTCTGCCTGGTGCAGCGTCACCACTCAGCGCCTCTGTCTCCGTGTGTGTTAAGGGGGTGTGTAATTGCTACCTTGCAGAGTCGTTGAAAGGATTCAACGAGATGACATATATGAAAGGGTTTTGTGAACTATAAAAGTTAAATCAATATTGGTTTTGAAAAATCAGTCTAAGTAAGAATTATGGTGGGGAGGGGAGGCTTGGGTATGGTGCCTGGGGAGACTCGAGCCCTGGCTTTAGAAGTGACCATATCCTCCCTGGGCCTCAGGTTCCCCCTGTGTACCTGAGGGGCATGAGTTAGATGCCTTCTGCAGGCCTTTCGTTTCTGTTGTCTAAGCCCCGCCTCCTTGCACACAGGACTCCGATCCCTCTGCCCACCCTCCTGCCTGCCCTGTGCAGGTGTTATGGGTCCCCTGAGCCTGCATCAAAAACATGGGGAAACTGAGGCACAAGGAGGGCAAGGATTTGCCCCAAACCACTCAGGGAACTAATTAGGAAGCTGTCAAGGTCCCAGAGTTCCCTCCCCTTCACATCACCAGGAAGTGGGGAATGAGGGAGTCCACTTGGGTCTAAAGTCTGGAACGGTCTCCGCCAAGCCTGTGGAGAGCACGTAGTGAACCCAACTGCAGGGCATGTTCCACCTCCCGAGGGCATGGGGAAGGAAAACCACGCTCCCACCCTTAGTTCAAATGGTGGGCTGCTGTGAGCCAGCACTGAACACCTGACATTCACCCTCTTGGGCCCTGTGGTTTAGGGGAGGGGAATTATGCCATTTTGAAGGTGACTCCAAGGAGGCCAGCTCCTTGGCATCAGGGCTCCTGGGACACGCCTAATGTGCCCCTAAGGCTGAGGACCCTGTCTGGACCACACTGTGGGATGGGATCGCTGTGCCCTGGCAGTACGAGGCTCAGACAGGGGCTGGATTAAGGGTGAGGGGTATGCCAGCAGGGTTGGGAGGCGAGTCCTGGGTCCCTAGCCAGCTCTGCTACAGACCCACAGGGTGACTCAGCCTCAGTTTCCCCAGCTGTCCAAAGATGACCTGGACATCCTAAAGTCCTTACATGAGGGAGACCAGTGAGAGAGGAAGGAGAGGACATGGAAACCTCTAGGCTTGAAGCCCAAAGACATGGGCTCCATTGCACTGTGTGTCCTTGGCCAAGCCACCTAAGTTCTCTCTGCCCTACTTGGTGCCTCTGCACAATGGGCCTCATGGGGCTGCAGGGAGGGGTCATGAGATGCCACCTGCACCCAATACTCTGCCCCTCTGGACAGTTCCCTATCTGTAAGGAGGGATAACAGTACCTCTTCACAGGGTGGTTTTGTGGACTATGGGAGAGAAAACTAATCCAGCACCCACCACAGTGTGTGGTACCTAAATTGGTATAAAGGTTTTTTCTTTAATTTTCAAAAACTTAAAATGTCCATTCATTCACTTATGTATACACCCCAACCTTCTGTGGAATGAGGTGCGGAATTAATGAAACACCGGTAATAATAGACATGGAGGGGAAACTGCATTTTGGAGGTTGGGGCGGGTTTTGGAGCTGGGAGGGGGATCCCCATTAGATCCAAGGAGACGACTCCTTAGCTAAGGCTCTGTTGCCCCACAGCCCTCTCTCCACGCTTCCTCCCACACCAGGCCTTGGCCCAGAGTCCCAGAGGAAGAGCCTGAGGAATGTGGCCGATGGGGACCAGAGAGAACCAACCCACCCCATTTTCTAGATGGGAACTGAAGCCAAGAGAGGAAGTGACTTGCCCATCACATAGCAGGTTTAGTCCCAGATCCAGGTGGGAACTCAGAGCTCCTGACTCCTAGTTCAGTGCTCCTTCTGCTCTGCCAGCGTTCTCCAACCGAAATCCTGGTGGACCCCCTAAAGGAGGAGGAGCCAGGCAAGCCCCAAGCAGCTGGAGAGGGAAGAGCCTAAAGAGGCTGGGAGGACATCAGTATGAGTGGGTCAGGGCCCTTCCCCCCCACCATCCCGTCCATTAGGGCACACTGGGTGGCCCTTTTCCAGTCAATTGGTACAAGCACAACCATCTGGGGTGGGTGGGTGGGTGGTTACCTGTCTCCCCACTTCACTGTTGTGTAGACGCATCAGTTTATTGGCTTGGGATCCTGTTTTTTTCACCTTCATAGGAGCATCGGAAAACTTGGCCCCCATGAGGAGCCCGTAGCTGAGGTTGTCCGCACATCCTCCCCAGCGGTTCCCGGGCCCGGGTGGCTCACCTGGGACGGGGCCGCAGGAGCAGCCGGGCAGGTCGCCGGAGGTGCAGGCCCGGGCGATGGCGTGGCTGATGGCGGCCGCCGACAGCGCATACACGAAGGCTGACTCCCGGGTCCCTGTGGAGAGGGGTGGGGTCAGCGGGGGCCAGGTGACCGAGGGTTAGGACACTGCTTAGGCCTGAAGGCCCCTACCTGCCTCTGTAGGGTCTGAAGGGGACAGGGGCTGACACCAGGTTGAGGATAGCCCTACGGCCATTCATCTGTCACATCCTCAATTCTCCCCCAAATCCACTAGCTGTCAGTACACTCACTCACGAAGCCCGCAAAGCCAGCACCCCAACAGGCACACCCTCACTCACACCCCCACCACGCTGTACTTTCGCCCCACCAGTGTTAGGGGCTGCTTTCGGGAACTGAGGGCCCTGGCCCTCAAAGAACAAAGAGCCTGTTGCGGGGAGAAATGTGTCCCCTAAAGAAACTATGGTCAAGTCCTGACCTCTGGTACCTGTGAACGTGACCTTTTAGAAACAGGGTCTTTGCAGATGTAACAGCGCTAAGACGAGGTCACAGGGATTGGAGTGGGCCCTAATGCAGTGACTGGCATCTTTAGAGGAAGAGAGGATTTTGGACACAGAGATATAGAGGGAGGAGGCCTCGTGACAGAGGCAGAGACTGAAATGATGCAGGTCCAGACCGCGAACACCAAGGACTGCGGCAGCCACCGGGAAGGAAGAAGAGGCCGGGAAGAATCCTCCCCCAGTGCCTTCAGAGGGAGCCCTGCTGACGTCTTGACTTTGATTTCAGACTTCCAGGCTCTAGCCCCGTGAAACAACACATTTCCGTTGTTAGAAGCCCCCCAGGGTGTGTGGTACTTTATTACAGCAGCCCCAGCAAACTAATATGCAGCCGAATGTGCCTCAGCTCTGGGGTGTCCTGGCTTTGGGTCCAAGCAAGTCACCCCTGCTCAAGCCTCAGTTTCCTTAACTGTGGAATGGGAATGATAATACCTACCTCATAGGCTTGCTCTGGAGTTCAGATAATTTGAGAAGAAAGGAGGCTTTGTAAAGCGCTGCGCAAACATTAGCTGTCACTGAGCAGGGGAGAGTTTAGATCCACTGAGGCGTTCCCACCCATCAAAAGTCTCTCTGTGACACACAGGACCCCCAGGTCCACCTGCCTCCTCCAGGATGACTTCTCCACAGATGTTCTTTAGTCCCTACATCTCTTGGTGCCTCTCACAGCACCTCCAGTTGGACTGGTCTGGAATTACCTGTGGCACACCTGTCTGCCCTGAGGGCGGGTTCAGCCTTGGTCTTGTTACAGACTCCCCTCCTAGAGGTCCCCCCCGGCATCATTCATTCCTTCATCCGGGCACTGGGGTACATGTGCATCTGTACTGTTATTCAGGCCCCCTGCACTGGTATATTCACTCACTATATGTTTATTCATTCATCAATTCACGCCTGAATACCCAGGCCTATGATTGATTCATCCACCCACCCATCCATGCATCCATCCATCATCCAGCTACTCACTCATCCACCATCACACTTCCATCCATGCATCCATGAATTCACCCACCTATCTAAACACACACGTATTTATGCCTGAATGAATCTACCCTACCCGCATGCATTCTGCAGGCCCTAGAAGCCCCCTGTGGGCTCCCTACCTCTCTCCAGGTCAAGCAGGTAGTTGGGGGCGAGCTCGATGGAGGAACAGTTCCAGCGCATGTCGGCGAAGGCCCTGCGGCAGGCCTTCATGGCCTCGCGGGCGGCGTGCACGATGGTGTGCATGAGCTCCAGGTTGCTGCGGCACAGCTGCACCTGCGCCGACACCAGGCCCTCCAGCTGTTTGCAGTGCTGTGTCTGGTTCAGCGCCAGGGCCGCCGGGGTCTTGGACAGCGCCCTGCACACAGGCCAAAAGGCAGCAAGGGAAGGGAAGGGAAGTCAGGGCGGGGGGGGGGGGGGGGCAGCGTTGCCTCCACCAGCTGTACTGGCCCCAGCCTCTCTTCAAAGGGCTCGGAGCCTTTGCTAGAAGGAGCCAGGAGAACAGGAGGCCAAGCGCCGTCCCCAGCAGAGCAATGGCTCCCCCTCCTGCCCCTGTGTGACCTTGGGCACATCATTGTCCCTCTCTTAGGGACAGTGGCCTTCATTCATAACATAGGATCATGACCTCCATCCTACCTAAGCCTTATTATAAGTATACTAACAATAAAGTTTTATAGTTCACAAAGCACTCACCTTCACAGCCTTATTTAATCCTTACACGGCTGTGAATTATTACTCTTTATTCAACATTCATTCATCTCTAAATACCTATATATGCCAGACACCATGCTAAGTGCTGGATTATACTACTACTACTACTACTAATACTTTATATTGAACACTTACTAGATGCACAATGTGAGTTAGGAGCTTCCCATCATGGCTTCCTCTAATTATTAAACTCATTTACTAGGCCATAAAATCCCACATACATGCAAGGGATTTATTAAAAGATTAAAGAGCTACTCAATTTTATAATAAACTGGATTTAACCATTAACTTGCTGTGTGACCTTAGATAAATCACTGTCTCTCTCTGGTGTCTGTACCTATAAACTATATTTCCCAGAAGGGGTTCCAGTGAGACACTTTGAGAAAAGGGATCCATGGTCAAACACATTTGGTGACTGTGATATACTACACCCCTACTTAAAGAGTAATAATGCACATTTACATTATTTACATTTTAAAGGTTCTGAGAAGTACTGCAGCAAAGCAACAGGCTTGGTTTTAACTCCCAAGTCTGCTGAGCACAAAACTATTTGAGATGTGCTAACCTCATCTATGCTTTGGGAAATGCTGGCCTAGGCAGTCCCTATGAATTCTAGTGATGTAATAGGACCTAAGAGTTTCTCGGATACTGGCTCAGGGCACTGGGATTCCAAGACCCTAGGACCAGAGATCCATCTTGGATTCTCCTTCCTCCTTTCTCTGAGGAGCAGACTGCATCTGGCTGCACCTCCTTTAAGTGGAGGCTAGAGGGACGCCACAACCTTAAAGGCTTCCACATAGACCCACCCCCACCCAGAGCCAGCTGGTCCTCAGCAGCCCAGCAGAGATCCTGGAGGGGCAGAAGGCAAGAAGGGGCTGCTGTGGGTCCGCTTGCTGGGACCACAGCAGACCTCAACCAGGGTCAGGGATGAGACATGGCGAGATCAAGATCCCTGAACCCCTGGCCTGAGATCCCAGGAGAGGCAGCCTGGTGCCAAAGAACAGCACAGGCCTGGGCAGACTCCTGGCTCTCTCACTCCCCTTGAGCAAACCAAGTGACCTCTCCTCTCCCAGCAACCTCCCAGTATTGTCTGAGGGATTAACTCAACATGTGTCACATGCTCCACCCAGGGCTGACACACCGTGGTCAGTGCTCAGTGATGGAAGCTACTAGATTACTGCTTTGGTGGTTTTTCCCTACTGCAGGCAGCGTCCTGTACCCACTTAGTCAAGGCCAAGAGCTGCCCCCTGATTTCAAGTCCCCTCAAAAACTGGCCCCCCAGCCCTCTCCAGTCCCTTATCATTGTCCCCAACATGTGCTAATATCCGCCACATCAGACTCCTGGCTTCTCTGACAGGGACTGCCTTAACACATGCCCGTGCCCAGGCTTTCCCTGGTGCCAGGACTGCCTTTCCCCTTGCTCCTGTATCTAAATGAATAAATGGACTTTATTCATTTGTGGAAGAAATATGTGCTAAGCACCAACTCTTTCCAGACTCATTTGGAATGAACGTGACAAAGAACCTTTCCTCAAGGAGCCCCTCATCCAATGGCTGCATAGACCTATCACAGTTAAAAGGCAATGGCCCAGATGTTCCAGCTCATGGGCTGGCCGGGAAGAGCCCAGGCTTTGGGCACCAGCTCTGGGACCTGGGTAGTTACCCAACCTCTCTGGGCCTCATGGTACTCATCTGTTATAAGAAAATGATAAATTCTACTTCAAAAGGTGTTGGCAAGACAAGTATGATAATGTAAGTAAAGTATTTGGGACATTTGTAGACAAAATCCCTTGCCTGCTGCCGTGTGAATCTTGTGCCAGAGGGAGTCAGAAGACCTGGCTTCTATGTGCTGTGCAATCTTGGTAAAATGCTGCCCCTCTCTGAGCATCAACCACAAAATGGGGATTCCTGGAGGACTTGCAGGGGCTGAATGAGATAATACATGCGACGCTGAGTACTAATAGGTTAGTTTGCTTCCTCTTGCCTCTCTCTCTGCCATGCCCTACCCATCTTACAACTCCAAAACTTTAGAAATCTTCCCAGAGGTCTGGGAAGCAGATCCAGGGCAAGTGGGCATTGAGATTGACTATGGGTGTCTTGGGCCATCTCTCCTCGCTGTGACCCCTGGCCCACCCCTTCCTACCAAGGCATGAGCTGGGAAATGTCTGGTATATATGAATACAGACCCCAGGCATGGTTGCTTGACCTAAACTGAATTGTCTGGTCCTCCTTGGCCTTCTGCACACCGAGGGCTACCTACACCGGGACACCTGGGGAACCCGCTGCCCACATTCCTACAGCCCATATGGGTGAGGTGTGACCACACAGAGGGCAGGTATCACCCCCTCGGCCTGTTTCCTGGTTGTTACAGCCCTTCTGCCTCCATCTAGCAAACACTGTACACGCACATGGACCCACTGTCCCTGGTGGGCACTCCCGTTTACAGCACCTCTCATTTCATCCTGTTCTCACAATGCCTAGAGAGGCCTGGGAGAGTCTTAACCCCACTCTGTACAGAGGACACAGAGGCGCTCCTGTGCCTGGGTACTTAGCCTCCTGTGGAAGCCACCCTCCCTCTGGACCTGGCCTCACCTTCCCAGGTCCCCTCTCTACTGGGCTGAGGGCCGTCAACACTCAGCCTGTCCTGAGCCTGCTCTGCCCATCACCCCTGCCCAGCTTCCATCCTTCCACTCGGAGCCAGTTTTCTGTTTCACAACAGGAAGGGCTGCAGGGGAGACAGGAGAAAGCACCCAGCACAGCAGCAGGCACACAGTGGGCACTCAAGCAGAGTGGCTGCCTTCCGGGTCCTTTCCCTGGGCTCCTGCTCAAAAAGTCGATAATAACAGCAGAGACCTTTCCTGGGGAGCTCAGTCCAGGCAACTCCTGAGCGCCAGGTGCTGTGGCTCCCAGGGAGGGGTGCTCTGGGCTCCCAGTGTCTGGGGACCTTGGACCACTCTGGGTCAGTCTATCCATCTCTGAAGTCATCAAGCATCCACCTCCCCAGCTGGCGGTGAGGGGAAGGTTCTATGAAGGAAACATGGTAAGGATGCTCCCAGAGGAGGCTCAGACTGCCCAGGCAGGCAGAGAACAAAAAGGAAACATTCTGGGGGGCCTGGGTGGGCACGAAGCTGCTGGAGAGAGTGGCTGGGACAGAGCAGCCAGCTGCGGCATGCTGTGGGAGGCTGGTTCATGGGAGCGTGCAGACCTGGAGATCAGGAGGCGGGAGGCAGTGGATTCCACTCCCGAGGAGGGCGATGCGGTCATCTGGTAATTAGTGGTAATGACCGTTTCTAACTAAGGCCCCCTCAGGGAGGTAATCAAGGATTAGGGTGGGAGGCGGGGGAGTTACCCGTCTGGACATCTTGTCCGGCTTGCCTCACTGCAGCAGACCCCTAATTGAAAACATTTTGGTTTATCTGAGGGTGGGTGCATGGGGGAGAGGGTGGAAGAGAGGACAGGAGGGAATAGAGAGTTCACCGGCGAGGCCTACACCAAGGGTGCCACTGGGGTGGCTAAAGTCTCTCTCGTGTGGGAGTTGGGTTCTCCTGGGAATGGCCACAGGGCAGCTCACTCACCCAATGTTCGACCGTGGGCAAGAGCTTGCCCTTTGCTGGGCCTCAGTGTCCCCACCTCATTGTGCAAGTGACAGAGAGACAGTCAGAGGCAGAGCCAACCTAGATCCCAGACCTCCTAGATCCCAGGCTAGGGCTCTTTCATTCCCATTTTAGAGATGAGGAAACTGAGGCTCAGAGAGGCTAACGTGATTTATTTGCCTGGGGCCTGGCTCATGGCTAGTGCACTGTCAGAGCTCAGGCTGGCACCCAGGTCTCAGGTCTGGGGCTCCTCCCACCCACTCTGCAGCAGCGATGTCCCTTCTGAGTCTCTTTAGAACTTTTCCTCCAGAGGAGCAGCAGGCTTGGGGCTGCCCAGGGTGGGTAGAGGAGCCTTTATGGGTCCTCCCAGCCACACTGGGCCTTTCCCCTCACTGAGCAGCCCCAGTGGTTCACCGAAGGCTGGAACCATCTTCTCTGCCCCCGACAGGGCAGCCAGGTGGATGGCTTACCTGGGTCTCCCCACACTTCCTAGTCTGTCTCCCAGCTCCTGGCTTGGGTGGGAGGTGAGGTAGAAGAGGGGTTCCCCAGGTAATTTCCAATCAGGTGCTTCCATCCCCCTCCCACCCTACAGGAAGCTCAGGCTGAGTCCCAGGTCCCCAACAGGTGGACATTCTGGGTCGCTTAGCCACATCTACATTCAGTTCCTGTGTCAAATGCCCCTTCCCTCTTCAGCTCACTTTCCAAAGCCCAGGGCAGCAGGGTCCCCAGGGACAACTCCAGGACAGCTGAGTCTCCTGGGTAAGTACCCAGCCTCCCAATCCCACTGTATGCTTCCCTGTTCCCATCTGTCCTCTGGCCAAGAGGCCACAGAGCCAGAAAGCTTAACTCCAAATCCTTCCTATGCTGCCTAATATCTGTGACGCCCTGTTCGTTAAAGACCCACTGAGCCTCCATTTCCCTTTTGTTTAATGGGGATGATGGCAGAAAATACCTCATGTGGTAGTTGGGAGATTTAAATGAAACAATATACATAGAACAGTGCCTGGGATGTAGCAAGACCACACACACACACACACACACACACACACACACACACACACACAATTGTTGTTATCCTTAAACTCCACTCGTTCTCCTGCTTCCCCTTCTGTCTTCAGTTCCAGCAAGAGTTTAACCACTATCAAGAGGTTTAGCTTTGTGGAGCCCGTGTGCCTGGCTTCTGATCCTATATCTACCATTAATTAACTAGCTGTGTGACCTTGGGCCAGTCACTTAACCTCTCTGTACCTTAGTTTCCTCATTTGTAAAATGGTAGCGATAAGAATGTCACCGACTTCATAGGAGCATTATCAAAAATTAAATGACTAAAGCTTCAGGGATTTAGTAGGAGGTTCCTGTAATTCCTGGTTTCTCTGTTTCCCTACATGCACTGTCCTGCCCCTGCTGTTCCTTCTGTCCAAGATGCCTGCTCTGCATTCCATCCTTGGCCATCCGCTGAGATCCTATCTATCTTTTGAAGCCCCAAGTCACCTCTCTTACATGGGACTAACCACTCCTCCTCTGGGCTCCCATGCTCTCTCTCCTAGGACACAGCCCAAAGTCTGCTTTGTGCTTTTTACATGTCTTTCTCTCCCAAGAGGCTGGGAGAATTTTTAAGGCAGATAGTGAGTTGTACCCATTTGTGTGACACTCTGGGCTACGCAGGGGGAACAGCATGGATGTTGGGCTTAGCTAGCCATCTCTTCCAGACACTACCTGACCAAAAGCAGCTTGAGAGCCCGTGCAAGTCACACAGTTTTCGGAGCCTCAGTGTTCCCACTGTGGCACAGGGATGGTGGCAGTGTCTCCCAGAACACTCTAGGAGTGAGCCCAGTTCTCGGCCTCTGATGATCTTTGTGCTCCCCAGCAAAGCCTTTCCCTCTCTGGAACTCAGTTTCCTAATCAGTAAAATGCTGGTGGTGGGCGAGGAGGGCTTGGGCTCCCAATCAGAGGTCCTCACCAGCTGGGACAGTGCCAGGTACCAGCAGTACGAGGATGGATGGTTTCTCACAAAACTAATCAAGAGCAGCAGAGAAGAGCCGGTGTCCCCTGGCTGGGAGGCCTCCGAGCTCCAAATGAGAAATGCAAGAAGATGGGGTTCCCCTCTTGAATCACCAATTAATTGATAACTCAGCCCCAGAAGAGGCAGGGCCAGTGACCTCGAGACTGTTTGCTGGTGGCCCAGCCACTATCACCCTGTCTTCTAGCTAATCCATGAACCTTCCTTGCAGCCCCTCCGCAATCCCCATAATCTGTCCCCTGCCTGCCTTATCGGCATGGTTCCCTGCCCCCGACCCGGAACTCTAGACAGTATCCTGTCTTGGGACTTGTCCACCGCTCAGGGAGTCCCTCCACCCAAAGTGCCCTTCTCCCACTGCCCCCACCTGCCAAACTCCCAGAAACTCCTCAAGCCCATCTTAGGAGCACTGCCCTGGAAAAATCTCTCCAGGGTCCCAAGTATCTGTGCCCAGTACCTGTGCCCCCACCAGGTAGTCTCCTCTCCTCTGGGCCCCCACAACACGGCCCTGGTCTCTTCTAGGGCACTTGGAGTTATTTACAGCCTGGGCTTATCTCTTCCAGACCAGAGGGCAGCTCCTCCAGGAAGAGGCTGGGTTTTACTCCTCTCTCCTTGCCTACACCGCCCACAACCCTGCACAGAGCAAGCACTCCCTTCTGCTGGATGGAAAGGAGTCTCTCCCCCACCTATCTTTCCATTAATAATTTCTGTCTAAAGGCATACCCTTCACATGTGCATGGCATCTGATAGTTTACCAGATTCTTTCAAGAGCCACTTCTCATTTGACCTGAGTGAAGTAAAGACTCTTACTCTCCTTTGACAGAGGAGGACGCTGAGGCTCCCAGAGGCTGATTGACTCTTCCCCAAGGTCACCCAGATGGAGGGGTCCGAAGGGTCTGAGGACCTCCAGCTAGGGTCAGGAGACTGACCAGGAACATACTGAGCAGGCTTTATGTGCAGGGCACAGACCCTCTTGAGTGGGTCACTTGATCAGCTCTTTTTCCATCTGTCCCCGGGGGGAGGTCTTGTGCAACCCTCAGCTGCATAGGACAGGGCACTTCTGTCGTCCTCCACGCCCTGTCTCGCTCCTCCGGGAGGTAAGGACAATATTTTACAGAAGAGGAAAAGGAGACTCAGGAAGAGTGACTTGCCCACGACCCCCAGCCAACTTCTGCTCCCAGGTTTTGGGCGCGCAGGCCTGATCCAGGGGTTCCCTTAACGCTCTCCGCCGCCCCCAGCCGCCGGTCCCGGGACCCCTCTGCGAGGACGCGGGTCTCTACTTACAGCCACTTGATGCCATAGCACACGCCGGTCTGGAGCGCCAGGGCGAAGAGAAGCGCCTGGCAGACCTGCGGCCGCGTCCTCATCGTCGAGCGGCGGGCTCGCTGAGGGGTCGCACCCTGGGGAAGCCGCACCGAAGTCCCGCCGCGCACCCGGCCGCCGTCGCTCGTCCTGCGCCCAAGCCGCCTGCAGTCGGGGAGAGCGGAGGCGGCGGGTTAAGGCGGCGCACGGGGCGGGGGCCGCGGGCGGGGGTGGGGGGCGTTTTATTCAAATTACAAAGGAGGGGTCGGGGCCCCGGGAGGCCGGGCGCGCGGCGGGGCGTCGCCTCCCGCCCCGCACAGCTTCGGCCGGCTGCCGGCGTCTGGCTCGAATTAGGTGCCGCAGAGCGCGGCCGAGGGCGTGTCCACCTTGCACGGGCGACAGAGACTCCGCAGAGATGGCAGAGAGACAGCGAGAGGGAAAGAGATCCTCAGAGGGCGAGGCGAAAAAACACAGAGCAAAGGGAGAAGTCGCGATAGACAGTTTTCGGGAGGGACGGAAGGAGAAGACGAAGGGGGTAAGGGGTGGAGGCCGCGGGCGGGATAGGGGAGAAGCAGATTCGGGGCCCAGGATCTGCGTTCTTATCTCCGTAATATTAATTACTAGTTACTGTGGGCGTGGCAACTGTCCTTCCCGGCTGGTCCTCAGTTTACCTCCTCTGTGAACTGGGGATATAATTGTGATTCAAGTTGTGATTAGGACACAATTCCCCTTTTATAAAGAACGTTCACCTCACGCGATCGCATTTGTTCCTCCCAGCAACCCTGTGAGACAGGCACTATCACTGCCCCCATCTCACAGATGAGAAAACGAAGGCCCGGAAATGTGAGATGGGGCTGTTCAGCCGGCGAGCCTCTGGTCCATGCCTCGTGTTCTGCCCTTAGGTCTACCTGGTGTTCGGTAAGACCACGGACCGTGAGAAGACAAGGAAATAGGGGCTTGCTCTGGGTATCAGTTTCTCAGTCTATCAAGGGGAGGATGAGAAATGGGATAGCAAAGATCTTTGTACAGTGAGGTCTGTTGTGGGACCTGCGTCTCCGAGTCCCTCTAGCGGTGCCCCTTTGAAGGGTAGGATGACGCCCAGGCCGGACGAGGCGGGGGCAGCCTGGCCTAGCCTAAGCTGGGAGGCTGACTCGGCCGGCGCAATGCCGCCTGCGGTCGCCAGGCGGCGTCCTGGGGCTGCGGAGCAGCCCTTACCCCGCCCGCACGCAGGCCGAATAGCCGCTTTCTCCGGCTTTTTTCTTTTCATTCTTCATTTTTTCGTCTTCTTCTCACCTCATTAACTCTCTTCCCAGCTTCTCCCAAATTTACCAACACATGGCGTTCGCCCGGAGACAAACACAGCCCCAGGCCTCCTCCCCTGGGAAGGAGCAGACAAAGGGATTCCTTTCTAAAGTGGCGAGTCGGAAAAAGGAGGCGTCTGCCTTAGAGGGGACGCTTGAGCGAGAAGGGGGAGTTCTTATCTGGCTCTGTGACATTGGGCAAGCCCTCCACCACCCCTAACCTCAGTTTCCTCTTCTATAAAAAGGGACTGGACCTCTCCGCGCATCTCCTGAGGTCTTTCCAGCCTACAGTAGTCCGCGGGTGTTAAGCCGCCCTCTGCCTTAATTTCCACTATTACGTTTACCTGCGTAGTGTGTGCATTTACGTGTGCACCTTAAGCATACACACACATTTGAAATCCCACTGTTTTCTGTAGCCTCTGGCATGACCCGGAGCAAGTCAGAGAGAAAACTGAATTACATTTTCTTTCTCTTCCTCAGAGTCCTCTAGCTGGGCGCCTAACACAGTGGCGCTCGCTACAAACACCGAGTGGAGGCGCGGGGCGGGGAGAGGGGCAGAGACAGAAGGCGGTTTCAGCGGGGGTCTCCGTCTGAGCCCCTCCTCCCACCCAGCCTGTGTCCAAACCTTTTGTCTTACTGGCCCTTAAAGTTTACTACGCTCCTGAGAATGAGAAAAATATTGGCTGGATATGCGGGGCAAGGGAGAGGATCAAAACCAGTCATTGCCTCTCCTCGACCCCACCCCCTCCCAAAGTGTGGGATCCCCTCCAAGCATTCCAGGGTGGGGAAGAGGAAGGGCTGCAGGCGGAAAGAGGAGAGCGCGGACTCACAGCAGGGGATCCGTTCCCAGCCCAACTCTCCCAGAGAGAGGAGGGGCCGCCTGGGTCACAGCGCACGAGGACCCTGGCCTCCAGCTACTCCCGGCTCTTTCGGAGCGGCCCCGGTGGTCGTGGGCTTCTCCTTTTGCTGCTCCAGCACGTTGCTGGGGCAGGCAGCTTTTGGCCTGGGCCTCTAGGTCCTGACGGATTATTCCTGCCCACGGTCAGAGTGTCTAGGACAGCCGCGCAGGCCGCTGGGTCACCCTCAGCCTGCGTCTCCCGGTTCAGGACGCACTCGCCTCCTGGAGCCCCCGGCCCGCCAGGGGGCGCTAGGTCGGGGTGGCGGGTGGGATCGGCAGCAGCCTCCCGCGCCCTGGGACTTTGGGCAAGTTATCTTCTTTTTTGGGGCCCCAGGGTCCCCGTCAGGGGATGGGATGAGGTGTAAAGTAAGTGCCCTCTCAGTTCTGGTCCTTCTATGAGACATGGGCTTACCATGGTCAGCCCCGAAATGCTCGACCCCTTGCTTCAGGCCCGGCTCGGAGCCTCCCTTGGGGTCAGGCGTATAGTGGGCTCGTGTCAAAGAGCTGTGTCTGGAGAGATGAGCAGTGCCTTCCTACCCACGCTGGGGATAAGGTTCAAGCTACCTTGCTTGCAGCAGGCAAGAGAGCGAACAGTCCAGACTGCACACTGGGCACTGCGAGAGCAGTAGCCACAGCCCCGCTCTAGCTCTAACAGGTGGTTATAAGGCTTGGGATCTGGAAGTCCCTAGAAACTCCGCTGCCAGTGTGGTCACCTCTCTGGGCCAAAGACGGAGGGGACATTCCGAGCTTCCCCTTCCCGGGTGAGCCCGCGCTGGGCCGGGAGCCTGCACCGTGAGCTGGGACTGAGTGTCCACGCCGCGCGGAAGGTCTGCGCGGGCCGGGCCTGAAGCCTCCGGCTGCGCAGCTCAGAGCCGACCCGAAGGATCCATGCTGGTGAGCAACTGCTTCAAGGTTACCTGCGACGCCGAGCGAGGCCTGGCCTGTAGCCCGGCTTTGACCTGGGCCGCGAGTCTTTCGAGATTTGCCTGCGGGGCTGCGGAAGATGCGCCGGGTTGCCCACTAGTCGGGTTATTTGTGAAGTGGAAAGGGTGGGGTGGGGTAACTTGGGGTACCTCCCACTACTCCCACTGAGCCCGACTTGGAGTGCCGAAGAATTGGGAGGTTCATGCAAACACCTCAGATCCAGGAGGTGGGAGGAATGGAGCTCGTGCGTGAGCTCAGCCAGATGTTCCGGGCTGCTCCAGATGTGCCTCGGGCCCGGATAGGAATCTCCTACTCCCCTTCCCCCAGCCTGGAGCTCAGGTCTGTAAACAAACTCGGTTCTCCCTTTTCCCTGGCCGCTCTAGGAGAGGGTCGCAAAGCTAGGCGTCCGCCCCCACCAATCTCGACCCCCAATTTAGTAGGAGCTGCTGTAATTCTCTGCCTTTTGCCATCTTCTCCCGCCCCTCCACACACACCCTCTGCAGCAGGATTCAAGTCCCCCACCCCCGCGATGGCTCGGGCATGACCTCATTCAGGGGCCGACTGGGAGGTAGAGGGTCGAATGTGGGGGTAACAGGGCTGGGAAGTCTCATGGCGGGCGGCAGGAACTGCAGAGCACACCTCCGCCGCTGGTCCGCGTAAGGCCCCCGCCCTCAGCCCCCCGCGGCTGGGCCGGGTGAGGGGAATGCTTGGGAGAGCCGCGGAGGAGAGGTACGGAGGAGGGCTTGCTTGCTTTGCTTACTTGGGAGCGGGTGCCCAACCGGGTCGCGGCGCCGCCTCGGACTTGGGCGCCCCTCGCCCTAGCAGGTCCCCGCTGAGCGCCCGCCCGCTACCCGCGGCCACTGCTCACCTCCTGGGGCTCTCGCCTGACCCAGCCGGAAGGGGAGCGGCGAGCACGGCCCCCAGCGGACCCGATCGCTCTCCCGGCTGGGCAGGCGGCGAGGGCGCCCTCCTCGCGAGCGGCAGGAGAAGGACGCCCGGGATCCTGGGGAGCAGCGTCGGTTCGGGTCCCGCGGGGACTGAGGCGGGGACTGTGGCGCGGACTCGGGCTGCTCTGGGGGCGCTGGGCTCCCAGGGCTTGCGCTTGCCTGCTCGCCCGAGCACTCTTCTTCACCCGGCACGGTCTCCAGCGCGGGCCGCCCGTACTGCTTTATAAGGCGCGGGCAGCTGCTTTGATCCGCCCACGTCAGCGAGCCGAAACCCCACCGGGTGGCTCTGGCCGCGCGCGGGAGACGGGGCGGGGTCCCCGCGGATGCCACGGACCCGCGGCGCCAGCGGCACGAGAGGACGTCGCACCCTGTTGAGTTACAAAGAGGAGACTTACTAACATAGCTGGCCTTTACTGAGAGTGCGGGCTGCGAGCCTACTGCGTGCCTGGAGCGCGTGGGGCCCAGGTAGGGCGGGTTTCTAAACCTCTCAGCAAACCAGGCAAGGATCCCCAAACCCGTCCGTTGACAGAGGAGGAAGCCACGGCTCAGAGGGGAGTCTGACTTAGGTCTCAGTCTGGAGCCAAGGCATCACTAGGTGTTGATCTTACAGCTCTTTACTCGAAGTATCGTGGGTCTAGAAGAGCTTCCTTGGCGTCCCAGTCCATACTTTACCGGGTCACCTCTCCAGACCTCTGATTCTAGTTCTGGGAACTCTCAGCAAAAAAAGGAGGTGCCAGGGCTCTGCGCTACCAGGCGCGCTGTAAACTTAGGCACCAAGGAGGCAGGCGTCTCACCGCTGGCATGACTGTTGGGTAGTCTTCTGGGCACCTTTGTCCCGGTCTCCAGGGGACTACCAGCGGAGAACTGGGTTTCAGAAGCTCAAGAGGACTAAGAGGTGTTTCTTGTGCAGTGCAGACTTAGCCTGAGGCTGGGGTTGGGGCTGTGTTTCTGGGGAGACTTTCCTGGAACTGATTGAGTGGCCACCCTCACCTTGGCCCTTCCTGGCTAATGATAGCCCCTCTTCCATTTCTAACTGCTCTGTTAGGTCTCCCCACCACCTCATCCCAGGGGCCTCAATTCCAAGGATAATTTCAAGGGTAATCTAGTTCATTATCAAAAAGGGAAACTGATTTAGTGAAAAGGGGCTTCTTTCAGGTCACAAAAGACACCTGGTACTCTTTTCCTCATTCTTTGCAGCTCCCTATGAAGTGGTACCCGTACACTGCCCTAGCCTAGCTACAGGTACCTCCATATACAGTACACACAGCTGAGCCTACGGACCCACTGCAGGCTCAGCCATATAAACACCCCTGCACATAAACAGCCAGTCCCCTTTGCACACGGGGCTGGGACTTATCACCCCACAAATGGTCACAAACACACTCAGGAAATATTTGGACACACCGTATGCCCACACTCACTCAGTAGCACATACAGCTTAAATGGCCATACACATCTTCAAGATGAGGCTAGACATGCAGACCAGTCCCCATCTAGTTCACGCACAAATGCACATGTGTTTCCATGCACGCAGTGAGAACACACATAGAGCTTCTTAGCGGGCATATATACGACTACATACAGTCTCTGGAATGTCCTTGCGAACACATGCTGGGACACTCCCATCTCTTCTTCCAGAGCATTGGGGTCAATCCCATTTAAAAAAGCCACAGGCAGGGAGTGGGGCTTTGGGTAGGGTGTGTAGGAAGGGCACCTGGGAGATAAGGCTGCTCCTCCTAAGAGGCTACCCATGGGGGTCAAGAGTGTCCTTAGTTCTCCCACCCCAAGGCACTCTGGCCATTCCAAGTGACTTCTGTCCAGTTGGGATGTGCTGTCCTCTGGGTCTAGCCCTTTACTTCTTTCAGAAACTAAAGCAGTTGCCTCCAAATATTTGCATAAGCAGTACTTCAAACAGAAATCTTCTGGCTCCTAGCTAAAGGAGATTCATAAAACAATTTGGAGTCACATAGACTTGGGTTCTAATACTGATTTTGCCCAATTTTATTTTTTAGCTGTGTGATCTTGGGCAATTTGCTTAAACTCTCTAAACCTTAGTTTCCTCTTCTATAAAATGGGAATAATACAATCCTGTCAAATCCCCTATATTCTCCAAGATGGGGATTAGTACCCCTTTTCATAAATGTAGAAGCTGAGGCTCAAAAGAGAAGAGCTGGCAAGTGTTTGGAGCTGATGTTCAAATCCAGATCTTTAGGGCTCAGAGTGCACTGGAGCTGGTGGTCCCCACTGACACAGATGGGAGGAGGCTGATGACTCTGCATTTTCTCGAGAGGAGCTGAGAGAAGCCAGAAGATCCCAGGATTTCTGAAGCCCAGCCCTGAGCTCTCTGGGACCCTCCCAGCTCCTCAGCTCTGTCTTATGACTCAAGTCCCAGGCATCAGCTAGAACACCTGCCCTGGGAGGGGAGTGGAGGGGATGTGGTGGCAAAATTGTGGGTTGATTGTCAAAGGAGACCTGGGCAGGGGTCTGCTCCTCCCTGCCCCCTAGTCCCCATTTGCATGAGGGAGAGTATTTTACCACCTCAGACATTCTGGGGTTCTCTGAGACACTTCCGAGAAAAACTTTTTTTCATCTTTAGAACCAACTGATCTCCCCTCCTCCCTCTACCTCCTGCCTCCTTCAGTCAGGAGCCTCCTCAAGGGCCACTGTGTGTCAGGTCTGGGCTGCCAGCTCCCCTTCAGAGGGAAGGAAGCTCTGAGCAGGGCAGGGTAGGCACCCTCTTGGCTGCTGCTGTAGATGTTAATATAGTTTCCTTCTCCATTACTCCCAGTGATTCTGGTTACCTGATTGCCCATATGTGCTGGGGCTTCCTGTCAGCTGGCTTCTCAGCCCCTGCCTGGCTGCTATTGGTCCAGGGCATATTTCTTTGTACACACCACCATGGGGGCACCCAGGGAAGGACATGAGATGGGGGAAGCCACAGTTGCATTTACCATGTTCACCTCTACTGACCCCTCGGCCCACCTCAGCTTCCCTCTCTTGGGGCCAAGGCCTTGGTGAGGGGCAATGGGGAGAGGGCAAGTCAGTAATTTCCAGGAGCCCTGGATGGGGGCACGTGTGACCAGGTTCCAGTCCTTAGCCCCGTCAGGAGTTGGCTGTGTGACAGCAGGTCATTATTTTGCCCTCTCTGAGTCTGTCACCTCATCTGTAAGTGAAGGGGTTGAACTAGACAACCTCCAGGCCTTTTTCAGCTCCAGACCCTTGGTCTTGGGTCTCCTCTTACCCCTGTCATAGGATGAATCATGAACATGGTAGACATGATGAGACCAAAGGGTGCCTTTCCAGCACCAGGGGCTTTTCAGAAAAGGATGGCATGTCCAATGAACTCAGATCTCCCCAGCAAGGGAGAGGAGGATCAAATAGCAGCAAGCGTGTCATCAGAGCACCTGGGCCTGGCTCTCAGACTCTCCTCCTGCACTTCCTCATGGTGTGACCCTGGACAAGTCACTCACCCTCTGTGATCCTTGGTTTCATCATCTGCAAAATGGGAAAATCACTAAACCACTCCCTCCCAAGGTTCCTGGGAGATTATATCGCACACCTACTGTGTGGGAGGCAGTTCTCTGCCTATGGGTGAGGCGTGTCCTCTGCCCACTGCTCAGGAGGGAGTGTTCTCCTCTCTGACCTTGGAGGAGGGGTTAGTCTTTTACAGGGCTCAGGGGGCAGGCTTGGGGCCGTCAGGGTCAGGTGGGAGGTTTCTATCCTGGGTGCACATAACACAACGCCACCCACCACCCATCGCTACTTTGTGTTACTTCTGAAAGGCCACTTTCAATTCTCCATTGTTTAATCATGGTGGTGGCAGCTCAGGAGACAATGTTTGTGTTTTCTCAGGCCTCTTTCAACTCCAAGAGAGAAATCCAACCTCAACCAGCTTAAACCTAAGGGAAACTAATTGGCTCGTATGAGGAGGAGAAATCAGGGTGGCTGGGGATCTGAAGGGAGACCTGCGCTCACTGGGACAGGAGCTCCCTGACATGCTGTCTGAAACTCTTTTCTGATTCTTGCTACTCTTTCAGGCAACATGGGCCTCATTCCTTCCCTCTGCTCTGTGGCCACTGACAGCCCCAGTTCATTATTCGAGGCAAATGAGAACTTCTGTCTCCCTGGGCCTCTGTATCAGTCCCAGGGAAGGTGACTGATTGGCCAGCTTGAGTCACATGACCTGCCCTTGATCAACAGCTGCTATTGCCATGGGAGGGGCCACCCCTGGGAATGGCCCGGCAGTGCTGCCACCAGAACGGGAGGAATGGAAAGCTGTGGGCACTAGGTCTAGGTTGGCAGTTTCTTCTCTGGTTGGGCTTCTCCTTCTCTGGTATGAATACAAGTCATTGTTTCTGCACGTGGGACCCATCCTGCATACATACAAGGCCAGAGACCCACCACACTCGGCCCCCATTGCACACAGAGAGAAACTGAGGCTGAGAGAGGACAACAGCTTGTCTCATATCACTGGTCTCTGACGCAGGAGAACTGAGAAACCAGGTCTTCTGACACTCAGCCCATAAGCCTTGAGTCATTTGTCAGCCTGTCACTTGTCTGAACTCTTTCTGGGCAGGCCAGCGAGGGAGCTTTTTTAATGGCACCGGTCCCTCTCATCCCAGAACACACACACCTGTTTGAAATGTGACTCCATGCAAAGATGAAGACTATATTACCCAAGCCCTTGATCTGGGCTGGCTTTGTGACTTGATTGGACCAACGCATGTGACAGGATTGATGCTGGCCATGTTCTGGGGCCCAGGCTTCAGGGTCCTTGCAGCTTCTTCCTTCACCCCCGTGGAGCCTCGCCCCGCCACCCTCAGAAGCCCAGGCTGGGCTGTAAGTGTAAAGAGAGGCCCTGATACCACGTGGAGAGGGCCTGGCCAGCCCAGCAGAACCCAGGCCTGGCTGACCCACCAGCCAAGTGTGGCCTCTCGAGGGAGTCCAGAGAGATCGGCCAAACTGCCGACTCAGCCTACAGAATCAGGAGAATCAACTAGTTGTTTTTTTTCAGCCACTGAATTTTGATATGGTTTGTTACATAGTGAGAGATACTTGAAGCAGCCAGGCTTATATAGTGAAAAAATGGAAAATATTCATGTGTCTCAGGTCATTTCAGAATCTCAAAGTTGGGCCACTTACCCTCTTAGAACCCTGACGTTCTGGCCACTGGAGCTCCTGTAAATGTCCCCACTGCTCTGGGAGCAGCACTGGTCAGTGACAGGCTCTGTCTCACCCATGCTGTGTCCCTGGTACTCCATCAGGGCCAGTGAACAGTAGTTCTTCCAAAACTGCCAAAGGAATGAGTGAATTCCTCACTGGCCTCTGCTTGCAAACCTCCAGGGAAGGGAGCTCACTCCCTCCAGGGCAGCCTTTTCCACCATGGGAAGGCTCTCCATGGGAGAAGGTCCTTCTTCATTAAGAGCAGAGATCTATGACTCCTCCCATGGTCTGGACTCTCTTCCTGGGTCCCCTCATCCATATGACAGCCCTGGGTGCTTTGCAGTGGTCCCTGGCATTTGCAAAGCAGCGTGATTTCCTTTGATAGCAAGTGTTTTCATGTACATGGAACCCCGGCCACAACTGTAACCTTAAGGGAAGTGTTTCTACCAGGGATTGAAACAAGCATGGACTCTGGGAGCCCATGTTTTGAGGTTTCAGCTGCAACCCCACCTCTGTATGGCCTTGGAAAAGATATTACCTGTCTTTGAGCCTCAGTTTTCTCATCTGGAAAATTGGAGTAGTGAAATTTACCATATAGGTTTGCTGTGGGGCTTAAAGAGGCGAAATGTAAAATGCTCTGCATGTAATCAGTCCTTGATAAAGGTTAGTTCTTTTTCTGCCAGGTACATAAACAGTTCCAGATGGAGAGTGCATTTGTACTTAGCATTCATGTCTATATAAATAATGTGCAGGTGGGGGAGGAATTGTCAGGTGGCCGGGGGTGGGGGAGGGCCTTCTCAGCAGCAGAAACAGCTTAACCAAAGACAAGAGGGGGAAGTTTGGTTTCAAGGAAGCAGAGTGTGTGGCAGGGGGCTCCATGTTGCTGGCATCAAGGGTGACAGGAGGGAAGGTGACTGGGAATAGACAGATCTGTGCCTGGAGGGCCCCGAACGCTGAGCAAGAGAGCATAAGCTTTGCCAAGGGGGACATGGAGGAGGTCTGGAGTCAGTTTGTCACTTGTCTGAACTCGGGGTATAGTCAGATGTGGGATTCAAGTCTGGCCTGATCTGGGGGTGGATCACGAGGGGAGGTGAGAGAGAATTCCTGGGAGCTTGGGGTGGAACCAAGAGTGGTTTAGACCCATCGTAGGGAGGGAGAGCCTAGCCACTCAGTGTGAACACACCAGTCATGAGAAGCAGGGCCCTTGACCCTCTGGCCTAGCACTGCGACTCTGCATCTTCAGGGCCAGGCTCTGTTGGGAAGAGCATATTTTCTGCCTTTTCTGTTTTGGAACAGGCTGTGAAGGAGGCCAGGGGATGAGACCTGAGCCAGATCTGCAGCCAAAGGGATGCAGGGAAGACCAGAGCGAGGACTAACCTTACCTGTTTATCTGGCAGTGACTCAGAGAAGTCCCTTTCAAGGCCTGCTTGCTCATGGTATGAACCATCCTTAACCTCTGAGCTGGGCTTACAGTTTTCTAAGCCCTGCAGCAGTTTTGAGCTCCTTTGAGACTAGCAGCTGCCTTGGGAGTGGAGGGAAGAAGGCTGGGCAAAGATGATTAGCCCTATTTTAAGGTGGGGAAACCTAGGCCCAGAGAGGGGAAGTCACTTGCCCAAAACCGCACAGCAAATGTATGGCAGAACTGGGCTGGAGCCCAAACCTCCTGCCTCCCGTTGCATCGTAGCCTCTTTCCACAGTGCTGAGGGACCGGCTGGGCAAGATGTTCTCAGTTACCTACACTGGGTGAAGAGTGAGGGGAGCCAGAGAGAGGTTGACAGCTGTCAGCGGACAACACTTAACCCAAACTGACAATTTAATTGTGAAAATGTGGGCAAGGTACAGTTATGTGTAAGGAAATCCAGACGGTCTGGGCCCCTGGGGAGCCTCAGCCAGCACCCCAGTTGCTGGGGAAACGGAGAGGGCTGGGGATGATGTCACTAGATTTGAGGCTGAGGCATGGGGGATGGGCTACCCAGCCACCTCTCTGGGACTAGATGAGGCTGTGGGCCTGGCCACAGGCTGTCGTCAACATGGTTAACTCCTTCCTTTACAGATGGGGCAAAAAGGAGCTCTGGAGCAGGGTGGTGACTTGCCCAAGGTGACCCAGGGAGTCAGTGGCCATGTCCATTCATCCAGCAGGCTGCAGGAGTCTTGAGCACAGGGCCCTGTCAGAGTCATCTGTGAGTCCCCATGTTCCACACAGGGCTTTGCACAGAGCAGAACTCAACTCTGCAGCCAGGGCTACTTGATCCCTTCATACAATTGAGGGGTGTAGGCCCCTTCTGGAGGTGACACGTCTTGAGTTCATAATAGCCTTAGATGCAGAGGAATCCTGACCAGTCACCCAGAGCAGGGCTGTCTGGTTCAGGGGACACTGAGCTGAGAAAGGAGAGATCAACAGGCCAAGCTCACCAGCAGGTTGAGGCAGCGGTGGGCTGACCCTGAGTCATACCCCACAGGGCAATCCTTACCCAAGGAGGAGTGGTCCCTCTCAAGCCATCCCCCCAGCTCTGGGCTGGGGATCTGGACCTTGGGAAGCCCCTATTGTCTGAAGCATTTGCTCAGAATCCCCAGCTTCTGACTGGAGGCTAAACATCAACCCACAGAGAGCATCAGTAACAATGGTAACAACTGCCCTTAGCTCAGCCCCTACTGTGTGCCAGGCCCAGCGAGATCGCTCTGGGCTCCTTACTCAAATATTTACAATTCTCTGAGCTGGGAATTACTGTTCTCACTTTGTAGTTCAGAAAGCAGGCTGGGGGCTGGGGGTGGGAGAAGAGTCACTTGCCCACCGCACACAGACAGAAAGTAAAAAGCTGGGCCTTGGACCCCAGGTCACTCTGTATCTAAAAACCATGACTGCCTTCTTCCCTGGCTCTTAGGTCCTCCCACAGTGGCCCCTAGGGAAGGAAGGAGGTAGATGAGGTTTTGCCTGCTCAGCCTCCCTCTTGCTTCCATCCCCAACTTTCTGGGGTTCTGGTAGGGCAGCAGGTCGCCACGCCCAGTACTCTGTTAGAAGGCCTGACCTTTTGGAGACCATCGACCAGTCCACATAATATGACCCAACTAGACCAAATAGAGCTGTTTCCCTCAGCTTGCATTACTGGGTTCTGCGAGAAAGCAGTTAGCTCCCCTTTGGAATGCAAGCTCTAAAGGTGTGATCCCCAGAGCTGCAAGCAGCCAGCAGCTGTCTTCCTTGCCCTATGAAGACAAGGAAAAGGCAAGAGGAAGAGAAGAAACAGGAAGGGAGAGTGAAGGTCATTTGGGTCCCCAGCACACCCACGTCCCTCTCAGTTATGTGAGTCAGTGAATCCACGTTTGTTAGGCTCACTGGAGTCAGGTCTCTTGCAACTGGAGTCACCCTGACTATTACCTCTGCAATGTACCCCAGAGTCCTGTGCTGCTTTTATAGGAGGTACAAAATGAGCAAAGTTTCCTGTCCTCTAGGAACTAACAATCTGAGCAGGGGAGAGCAGAGGCACATATAGCTCTGGGTCCTATCCCTACTCTGTCTCAAACTTGCTGTGTAATCCTTCCCCTAGCTGGGCTATAATTTCTCATCTTTAACACAGGGTGTGGGTAGATGTTGGGTTCGGTGCTCTGCAAGCTGCCCTACAGATCTACACAATGACTTTTTTTTAAGAAAAAATTTTGAGATATAATTCACATACCATATATTTACTATTTTAAAGTGTACAGTTTGGTGGGTTTTAGTATATCCACAAATCTGTGCAACCATCACCACTTTCTAACTTTAGAGCATTTCCATCACCCCAAAAAGAAATCCCATACCTATCAATCCCCAGTCCACCCACCACCTCATCCCCTAGCAACTGCAAATATCCTATGGATTTTCCTATTCTGGGTGTTTCAGGTTCATCTTCAAGTTCATCCATGTTGTAGTACTTCATTTCTTCTTATAACTGGATAATATTCCATTATATGGATATAGCATATTCTGTTTCTCCATTGATCGGCTGATGCACATTTGGGTTGTTTCCACTTGTTGACTATTATCAACAATGCTGCTGTGAATATTCATGTACACGCTTTGTATGAAATATAGGCTTTCAATTTGTGTGTGGAGGGGAGAGTAGAATTGCTGGATTATATGGTAACTCTCTATGATTTTGATGAATTGCCAAACTGTTTTCCACAGTGGCTTCACCATTTTACAATTCTACCAGCAATGTGTAAAGATTCCAATTTCTCCACATCCTTGCCAACACTTGTTATTTTCTTTTTAATTTTTGGCCATCCTAGTGGGTGAGAAGTGATATCTCACTGTGGTTGTGATTTGAATTTCCCCAGTGACTAATGATATTGAGCATATTTTCATGTGTTCATTGGCCGTTTGTATATTTGCTTTGGAGAAATGTTTATTCAAATATTTTGCCCTTTTAAAAAAATGAGTTGTCTTTTTTTATTGTTGAATTATAAAAGTTCTTTTGTTGTTGTTGAGTTATTAGAGTTCTTTATATACATTGAATATTAGGATACTACAGTCTTAACAGATATAGCTGTTTGCAAATATTTCCTCTCATTTTGTGTGTTGCCTTTTCACTTTCTCAATAGTGTCTTTTGAAGTACAGAGTTTTTCATTTTTACGATATAGAATTTCTCTATTTTTTTCCATTGGCTACTTATGTTTTTGGTGTCATATCTGACAAATAATTATCTTATCTGAGACCATAGAGATTTACACCTGTGTGTTCTTCTAAGAGTTTTCTAGTTTTAGCTCCTACATTTAGGTCTTCGATCCATTTTGAGTTCATATTTGTAAATGGCGTGAGGTAGGGGTGCAGCTTCATTCTTTTGCATGTGGCTGGCTAGTTGTCCCAGCATCATTTATTAAAAAGAGTATTCTTTTTCCATTGAATTGTCTTGGCTGTTTTGTCAAAACTCAGTTGACCACAAATGTATGGGTTTATTACACAATTGTCTTTTAAGTGACATCTAGGAAGTAAGTTACAGAAGGATCCACATAGTCACCAGTATGTGACAGAGAGAGGAGAACAAATGTGAAGTCTGGAGTCCCTCAGACCTGTGTTTCAATTCCAGATCCACTGGCACCCTAGGCAAACTATTTAATTTGCCTTTTAATAAATAGGACAATATATTACACTGAACACATTCTTGTTACAAAAAATACCAGCATCTGGATATTCCTGAGCCTCAGTTTCCTGCTCTATCTTGTTTTAGCCCCAGGGGATGCTGGAAAGCGCAGGGTGTGATGTGGGGGGGAGGGACAGTCGGAAATCTGCAGGCCTGAGGGTGTGTGAAAGGCTGCCTTTTGTCCATCAGTTGATGAAAACACAGGAGTCTGGTGTCTGCATCACAGCATAACTCAGAAGACACCTCCCATGTCCCCCTTCCCAGGAGTCTTATGGCATCCAGGCACGTCCTCCTGCCCCAGGCTAGCATAGAGCAGGCCGCACGTGTCATGAGGCTCTTGGCTCCACACCAGTCTCGGTTTGGTGGGGCCGCGCCGGGAGAGCAAGGTGGTTGGGGTCCTGCGGGAAGGCTTCGGTTTCTCACTTTGTGGGTAAGTGAGCAAAGCATGCAGAAGGTCAGGGAGAAGAAAGTGCAAGAGGAAGGTAGGAGGAACCTGCCATTTGCTGAGCACCTTCAACTTCCAGGAAGGACTCTGAACTTCATCCCAGCTCACAACTACCCAGGGACGCAGGACTCAGGCAGATCACATCCATTTCACAGAACGCAAAACTGGCTCAGAGGAGAAGGATGTGTTTGCTCAAGATCACACGGCCAGCAGGTGACAGAGCAAGGATGGAACCCCATTCCATCTGTCCTGAAACGCAGACTTTTCTTGGTGCCAAGCTACCCTGGAGAGAAAAGAGAAAAAAAAGAAGGCAAATGAAAGAGGGAGAGCCCCGCAGACAGAGTCACACAGAGAGGAAAATAAAGAGAGGCAAAAATTAAAAACAAGAGTGGAAAGAGCAAGAGGCTGTGGCCGAGGCCTGGAGCTGGTCCTCGGGGAGCAGCCGAGGGCGGGACGGCCGGAAACCGGCTCACTGAACCTGGAGCCAAGAACCAGGGTTGGCCTGAGACCTGGCGGCAAAGCTTTCACCTCGAGATACTGAAGCCGGGGAGGCTGGCGTGGGGGCAGCAGGGTCTGCCTGGGAGGAGGACGGCGTGGCCGGATGGCCAGCAGCTGCCAAGCCGGGCCCCTCACACATCATCCAGCTGAAACAACCACGGTGGCCGCGCCGGCTGGCAGCGCCTCGCTCCCGACGTGCAGAACAGCAGGCTTGGAGGAGCACGACCAGACCTTCCTGGAACATGGGTTGTTCTTAGGACAAACTCCTTCGTGTGACCTGTAAGTCGGGTGGCTGTACAGTTTATTGTCCCAACTGAGACACTCCAGAGTGAGGGGGACAACAGGCATAAACGGTTATGTGTGGCCTCCGGGCCTCTAAGACCCTGCCCGGTTGGGCCTGGCCTGTTCCTGATGCAGCTGCCCCCCAACCCCGCCCACCCCCCCGCCCCCGGCTCTCTGTGCTTCCTTCACTCGCCTTCCTCTGCAGACACTTAGGGCCTTGGAATTGTCTGGAACACCCTGCCCCACGCCACCCCCATCTCCACACCCCTTCATTGTTCCTACTCGCCCTTAGAACCCAGCTCCAGCCATGTCAGTGCCCTTGGTCAGCCATTCAATACATCATGTGTTTTCCTTCCACGGTTCCGATCACAATCACAATAATCAAAGAAATTCTTAATTGTGTGTTTGATCATTTTAACGTCTGTCTCCCTTCCTAAGGGCAGGGCTGGGTCTGACTTGCCCACTATTGCATCCTGAACACCCAGCCAAAGGCTCTGGTGCATAAATGAATAAATCAACTCCCAGGGCCCCTCGTACGGACACAGAGTTGTGTGTCCCCCTTGTATTTTGGGGTTCTTTTCCATACAAGGAAAGGAAAGGAAGGAGCTAGTTCTAAAGAGAAGAACTTCTTGGGTCCAATGTGCACTTCTGATTTCCTTCACAGGCTCTGAGCTCCTGCTGGGAGATACATCCGCTTCTCACCTCTTCCCCGTCTCTATCCTAGTTTTGGGCCTGGGTGAGGGGCTCAAGTTGGATGTACTGATGAGTGATGGCAATGTGAACATCAATGCGGTGGATCACAGAAAGTCTGAACTGGGAGGAACCCTAGAGATCATGAGGTAACAGGCAAATGCTGAGTCCAGGCCCCATAGGTACAAATAATGTTAGTGTTTCATCCTGTTGTCTTGTCCAACCAACCATATTTTTTTTCTATTTTTAAATGTGCCAGCCAGTAGATTTTAGTATATTTACAAAGTTGTGCAACCATCACCACTATCTAACTCCACAGCATTTCATCACCCTAGAAAGAAACCCCGTACTCAACAGCATCCCTGCTTCCCTTTCCCTTCCCCTCAGCCCCTGACAACCAGTATCCACCTTTTTTTTAATGATGGGGAAATTAAGGCCAGTGCCTTGTCTAATGTCACCTTGTCAGCCAGCAGCAGAGCCAGAATGAGAGCCCAGGCCTCCTGACACCCAGTCTGTTGCAGGCCTGAGCTTTCTCTGGGGCCCTCAGGCATTCTCTGGTGCCTAACATGAAAGAGCTGCTTAACAATGGCCCATTAAGGGGAGGCTAACAGGAAGATGAGACTGGACCATCTGCAGTTATGCCCTGGACCCTTCAGAGCCTGCCCGTGCCCAGAATGGAGCTGGGCGCTTTTGGGGGGCAGAAGACACACTTAGAAATCATTTCTAGCCGGTACCCTGCTTCCTACAATAGCCAGTGTCCTTTCACAGCTGGGAATGCCCTTTCCCTAAGTGATCACATGGCCTCCCCTCTCTTCCTTCAGCCCTCCCCAAAGGCCCCCTTCTCACAGCGGCCTGCCCTGACTGCCTTATTTCCAAGTGTGAACAGGCCCGCCCCTCCCTGCTGGTGTGCTGGCCTCCTTCCAGGGGGACTTGCCCTCCGTGACACTTTCTGTCATCCATCAGACACACTACATCCTTCAGTGCTTTATCTGGTTTCTGTCGGTCTTCCCTACTAGAACGTCAGCTCCTCAAGGGCAGGGAGCTTTGTCCGCTTTGCTCACTGCTATACCTCAGCTTCTAGAACAGTGCCTGTTGCACAGAAGCTGTTTTGCACGTATTGGTTGAGTGAGTGCATTACTCAATGAACGGTCAGCTAGTACTGCATCTTATTCTTATCAGCAATAGTCAGGGGAGGGGTTATTATGCCTATTTCATCCGTGTGTCTTAGTCCATTCAGGGTCCCCTAATAAAATGCCATAGACTGGGTGGCTTAAACCACAGACAGTTATTTCTCACAGAGCTGGAGGCTGGGAAGTCCAAGATCAAGGTGCTGGCCAGTGAGTGCTTGGTAAGAGCCCTCTTCCCGGCTTGTGGGTGGTGGCCATCTCACTGTGGGTTCACACGTTCTCTGTGTGCTCCCAGAGAAAGACAGAGAAACAGAGATCTCTGGTCTCTCTTCCTTTCCCTATAAAGCCACTAATCCCACTGTGGGGCTCCACTCTCATGTCCTCCTCCAAACCTAGTTACCTCTCAAAGGCCCCATCCCCAAATACCATCACACTTGGGGGTAGGTCTTCAGCATATGAATTCGGGGGCGGGGGTGGGGTGCACAAACATCCAGTCCATAACAGATGGCAAGCTGAGGTCCTGAGAGGTCACCTGGGAACCAGAGGCAGGCTGTTATCGCTCACCCACACCCGACGCTGGTCCTGTCAGGGGAGCCTGGAGTGGGGTCAAGGTGGGCATGAGGAAACAGAGGCCAGACTTCCTGGGTCTCCCATTGTTTCTAGGACCCCAGAAAGCTGAGTCAGCCCATGAACCCAGCCTCTACATCTTCCTGTGCTAATTTAGCCACTTTCACATTCCATGCCTTAGCCAGAATGGAAAAAGAAAGAAAGGGAAAAAGTCAGCACTGTGTTTTAAAATGGCCTCTATGAGTTCCAACAAGGGAAGCTGCTGGCCATGCTTTCATGGGCCCCAAGGCCCTCTGGGCATCGTTACTGAGACTTCCTGTGGTGGGCTGGGCCCCGGATCCACACATTCCTCTGCCAGAGTGATGTGAGCCCGTGGGCAGGCAGTGGCTCTATCTACAAGCCTGGGCCAGACCCCCTGAGCCAGCATGGAACCAGGAAGGAGCCAGGCACCGGGCAGGCCGAGGACACCCTCTCGTAACAGCCCAGTACAACTCCTTGCTCTGTGTTGTCCAGAGGTCTTTAAGGTCCACCTCTCATGGGATCTACGGCCACCCTGAGACACGAGAGGGTCAGCACCTGGGCTGTGTCTTTCCATGGGGGCGTAGAGGACTGTGTGGTGTGGTGTCCTGCTGATGGTCACACAGCTAGGGAGGGATGGTCTGGACCATCACCAGGGGAGCTTGAACCCTGCACTCTGATCCCAAATGCTATGTCCCATCCAAGAGGAGAGGGCACATTCCTTGCCCAAGAGAAGGTGACAGATCAGCCGTGGGGAAACCACATAGTCAAGTCCAAGTCCACATTTTACAGCAGAAGAAACAGAGGCCAGGGACTGGCCCAAGGTCACAGAGTCAATCCACAGTCTAGGCAGGACTGGATGCAGGCTCTGGACTCCTGGCTGGGACTGTTTCTGACTATATCTGCACTTAAACAGTTCCGTTTGGGCGGAAGCTCTGCTGTTCCGGAATAGACGCCAGGCCTTTCCAGAATCCGGTCTAAGGCTGTCTTCCAGGATCTGCTGTCAAGGCTTAGTCCTCAGGGAACAGCTGCTGGCAAACGGAGGTGAGGTATTGATTATGGCTGGGGCCGGGGGAGTGTGGCTGAAGCCCGGGGGGAGAGAAGGGCTGGGGAAGGGTGGTAGGTTCTCTGAGAAACAAACTGAAGGTATCTTCATATTTGCTTTTGCTTATCTGTATTTTCTAACTTTTCTGCACTCCCAGAATTCATTTTTCATATCTGAAAGTGATGCACTATTTAATTAGGAATGGTCTGGGAAACCAGGGTCCTCTCAGTCCTGACCGGCTGAGTGAACTTGGGTGGGCCCTTACCTCTCTCTGGACCTTTCTTGGAAATGCCCATAATTAGAGTGCCCTGTGGGAAGTGAATGAATCAAAAGGATCCCAGGCTCAGGACATAGCTCTCTGGCCTGGTCATCGGAAGTGCTCACCCGTCCAAGGAAAGAGCGCAGCAACCCAGGAGTGAGGCGTCCAGAGAAAGGCCAAGGTTTGGAGCAGCCCACTTCGGCCGTGTGCCCGTCTAGCACGGTCCAGAAGAGAGGAGTTGTCTGAGGGCCGTGCCCACCCCAGTCCCGCAGCAGAGGGCCTCTCTGCTCAGGGTGGAGACACTTTGCCAGGCTTCACTGAGGTCTGAGTGAACAGCCCTCTGAATCAGCCCTCCCTGCCCTCTGCCTGGATTCCAGGCCCACTAGGCAACAGGACCCCGGACACCTGGCTCCCAGGAGGGAAGGAGACTGGGGAGGGGGCAAGAAGGCCCCTGTCAGTAGAAAGGGAGACATGCCTGGTATCAGCTATAGTAGTGTTGGGAGGAGGCAGCGATCTGAGTGACATGGTTAGGGCCAGTGGCCTGACCTGTCTGGGTGTCTTGAGAAGGGTCAACATCAGGACAGCCAGATGAGAGCCAAACTCCAGGCTGGTCAGTCACCTGGGACCTGCCACCCAGTGAAAGGGTTAAATCATTTTAATAAATGTATAGTGTTTAGAACAGGATCTGTCATAAAATAAGGAGTTAATAAAAATTGCTAAGTGAAAGCTGTTGCCGGTCTGGACTTGGTGGGGGGTGCGGGCGGAGTGGTGGGTCCACAAAGGGAAGGATGCCTTTCTCCTGGCCACCGGCCCAGCTGGAGCTGTTGTCTCTCCAGCACACCATCTCTGCCACCCATGGGCACTAAGAGGGTACCTGGCTGACTGCTCTGAAATGCAGTATCGCTTTCGGGTCTCTCTGTCCCAGCTCCCCTCTGATGTCCAGGCTGGGGAGGGATCATGGCTATCCATGCCTGAATTACGTCCCCACCCACCACCTATCACTCACCTCCCACCAGCAAGGGGCTAAACATTAGAGGCCAGGAATTCTAGGTCAGGCTGGGACCCCACAGTGTCAGGTCTGGAAGGCCCTCATGTATGCCTTGCTTACCCTTCCTCCAATGCATGCATGGGGAAACTGAGGCCCAAAGAGGGAAATGGACCCCCTCGCACCCCCCACCTCCAGTTTGCATAGCCGCCGAGCCTGAGGCTGGTCTGGAGCTGGGCATAGGCCCAGTGCTTCTCCCAGCCTCCTCTGCTCTCCGCGGGGCCCCAGAGGCCGCTCCAGAGACGGTGCTCCCCCTCCTGTGGCCAGGCCTCACCTGGTCTTCATTTGCTCCATCCTCTGTGGCTCTGTCCGGGATAATTCTCTCCAAGCAGGGTCATCCCCCTGGGAGCAGGCAGCTGATGAGCTTCAGATGTCCGGGCCAAACTTCCTCACGGAAAGCAAATGCTCAGATGCTCATGCTGATCACAGACACTGGCCAGTGGTGGCAGTGCAGAGAGGACACCTCCTCTTCCCTTCACAGAGCACTTTACTCCCAGCTTGGAAGCAGCTGGTGCCAGTGTTTCACCCCAGAAACCCTAGCTGGGGGGCTATTTCAAAGAGATCTGGAAAAGGGCAGGGAGGTTGGAAGACAAAGGCATTTTGATTATTTGGATGCTTATTTCTTCTTCTCTCAAAGTTTCTCTATATCCAGAGCAGGTATTTCTACTGAGGTAGCAGCAGGCAGGGGGAAGGGAAGGGGACAAGTTTATGCAGAGCTCTGTGCTGGCCCTCGGCTGGCATGAATGTCATCTTCTCCAACCCCTGCAGAAACCCGGCAAGTTCAAGACTGTCATTATCCACTTAACAACTGAGGAAAGGTGATCCAAAGACCAGAGAGATAAGATAACTTGTTCAAGGTCACACAGCCCCCGAAGGGCCAAACTAGGGTTCCAGCCCACCTCTTTCAGAGCCCACACCCTTCCCTACAGCAACCTGGGATGTTTCCAGAAGACCAAGATGGTATATCATAATCTCAAAGCTGCATGAATAGTGAGGGCCTGTGGGCTGCCCTGGGCTTTCAGACACTGAGGCTGCCTTTGCCTCTGACTCATTCCTGGATCTTGACAGGGCAGCAGATTTACAAAATGAGGATCATCATCTTAACTCAGGTGAGGTAATGCTAACTGCCATCATCACGTCCTCAGCTATGCCTGGAACACATTCTGGGCACCAGATCCTCTGCTGGGGGTTTTCTGTTGGTTGGCTGATAAGAACTTGGATGCTAGAGCTCTGCCACTTTCTAGCTGTGTAACCTTGGGCAAGTTACTTTACCTCTCTGTGCCTTCATTTCTTCATCTGAAATGAGGATAGTATTATTTCCTATCTCATAAGATTGTGAAATTCAATTGGTTAATACTTGTAGAGGGCTTAGAAGAATGCCTGGCACAGGATACACGCCCAGAACATGTATTAGCTGATACTGAGCTCAACCTTATGAGATGGGGGTTGTGATGCTCCCCGAAACACAGAGATGGAAACTGAGGTAACGCGGTACAGTGAGTCTCAAATTCAGGTGCATCAGAATCGCCTGGAGAGTTCATTAAAATATAGAGGGCTGGGTCCATGCCCAGAGTCTCTGGCTCAGTAAGTCTGGGCTGGGCCCTGACAACTTGTGTTTCTAGCATGTTCCCAGGCGAGGCTGATGCAGCTGATCTGGTGACCCACTGTGAGAACCAGTGCTCTAGTAGACCTGAGTGTGGCCCCTGTTGTCTCAGGGCCAGCTAGGACCCTCAAGAGCAGAGGCTCAATAAATAATTTGATGTGTAAGTGAGTGATGATTACAGGGAGTGGAAAGGGTGTTGGACCAGGAGCCCTGGGTTGCTGGTCCTGAATTTGCTCCCACCTCTGGGTGGGACTTGACCAAATTATTTTCTGTTTCAGCCTTGGTTTTCTCCTCCACCAAACAGGGGTACTGATAATCTCCCTTGTCGGGTTCTTTGAGGATGAAACGGGGCCTGGTATAACTCTGACACCCATGGTGAGAGTGACAAACGTGGTCTTGAAAGGTGACATACTTTGGGCACTCACTGCGACCCTCACAGCTGTCCCTCTCCTCTCTCAGCTCCGAGGGCTGCAGCTCATCTCCTTCTTTCTCAGACCTGAGCTGGGAAGACTGAGGCCACACTGCCCCCCCACATGCCATGGCCCTGGGCAGAGGGCAGTTCTCTGGCTGTGGCCACAGGCTGCATAAAAGGGCCTATGTTCCGGACGCTCACCTCCCACTGTGTGCCCAGTGGTTTTCTATTTCAGTTTCTGTAAAAATATCACCTTTGATCTCAGCTTGTGGCTCTCAAAAAGAAAGAAAG